>NC_051387.1:50583791-50591201 GCF_015228065.2 Penaeus monodon
CTCCTCCTCCTCCTCCTCCTCCTCCTCCTCCCTCCTCCTTCCTCCTCCTTCTTTTCCCCTCTGCCTTCTTGTTCCTCCTCCTTCTCCTTCTTCTCCTTCTCCTCTTCTCCCCCCCCCCTACTCCTTCTCCTTCTCCAACCACAACTCTTACTCCTACTCCTTTTCCACCCGCTACTCCCCCCCTTTTCCAACCCCCCCTCCCCCCTCCTCGACGTGGATTGTCCAATCACGATTACAATCAGATCGGAGCCCGATTGTTAAGTGTATTGTGCGAGACCGCTTGGCTACCGAACGAAAATTGGCCAGATTTTCGGATATTTGGTTCTCTTGGCCATGTCACGGGGCCTTTTTTCGTTTCATATTGTTTCGGACGTAGCGAGGACCTACTACCACATTTTTATTCGTTTATATTCTCTCTTTTTTTTTTTTTTTTTTTGAGGGGGGGGATGGTAGATAGCTTCTGATTTTTTTGTGTTCTTAATTTCCCAGATGTTTATCTGTTATCTTTTTCACCTTCTTTGTTTTTAAAGAGGGGAAGTGGTGATTCAGTATGTTGATGTATTTTTCAAAGATTGATAGAGATTTTTTTTTCATTTGCTAAGTGGACGAATAATCTGCCCCTTCTTTTCCTCTTTTTTTTTTCTTCTTCTTCTACCTCTTCCCTCCTCCTTCGCCTCCTCCTCCTCTTCCTCCTCCTGCTCCTCTTCCTGCCTCTTCCTGCTCCTCCTACTATTCCTCCACCACCTCCTCCTCCTCCTCCTCCTCCTCCTCCTCCTCCTCCTCCTCCTCCTCCTCCTCCTCCTCCTTTTCGTCGTCCTCCTCCTCGTTCTCCTTTGTCTTGACATCACGACACGCTGGCTTTGACACTTCAGGTTTCCTTGGGCACGCGCGACCGATCGAGCGTGGAGAGAAATAGGTAGAAGAAAGGGATAGAAATAATTATATATATAATTATATTATATAATAAAATATATATATATATATATATATAATATATACATATATATATATTTTTTTTTTTATATATATATATATTTTATATATATATATATATATATATTTATATATATATATATATATGTGTGTTGTGTGTGTGTGTGTGTGTGTGTGTGTGTGTGTGTGATATATATATATATATTTATATATATATATTATATATATATATATATATATTATATAATAAGAGGAGAGAGAGAGGAGAGGGAGAAGGAGAGGAGAGAGAGAGAGAGATTGAGATTGAGAGGCGGCGCAGGTGAGGCGGAAGATGCAGATAGGCATAGTTAGGCTTGGTTGGTCACCCATCACACGGCTGAGGTCTTCAAGGCGATACTCTGTGTGTGTGTGTGTGTGTGTGTGTGTGTGTGTGTGTGTGGTGTGTGTGTGTGTTTGTCAGTAGATAAGAGGATGGGTTTTAGTTTCATCTCATTTTATGGATGTTACCTCAGTAAACATAAATTTATATTATCAAAAACATTGCCATTATTATCAATAGTATCATTACTATCATTACTTTAATTAACAGAAACAGCACGGCTATTACCGCCATTATCATTACGATGACCGGAGTCGCAGTCACAAGCCGCTGCCATAATAACAATACCATCGTATTTAGTACACCACTGTGGCATTAATATCATTGTCATTTCCAATATTAAAATCATCGTCATAACCACCACGAATCCATCATCACTACGATGACTTTGCCACTACTATTATCATCACCACTCACTGTCATCACGAAATTAAATCTCACCATTACTGCCACCACAAATCACCACCTCCAACATCACCACCGCCACCACCACCACAGTCACCAACAGCACCACCACAATCACCACCGCCACCACCACCACAGTCACCACCACCACAGTCACCAACAGCACCACCACAATCACCACCGCCACCACCACCACCACAGTCACCAACAGCACCACCACAATCACCACCACCACCACAGTCACCAACAGCACCACCACAATCACCACCACCACCACAGTCACCCCCCCACCACCACAATCACCACCACCACCACCACCACCGTCACCAACAGCACCACCACAATCACCACCCCACCACAGTCCACCAAAAGCACCACCATACCAATCACACCACCCCCACCACCACGGTCACCACGCACACACCACAATCACCAACCACCACCACAGTCCACCACACACCACCACAATCACCACCGCCACCACCACCACAGTCACCAACAGCACCACCACAATCACCACCACCACCACCACCACAGTCACCAACAGCACCACCACAAATCACCACCACCGACCAACACCACCACACAGTCACCAATCACACCACCACCCCACAGTCACCAACAGCCCACCACATCACCCACCCACCACCACAGTCACCAACAGCACCACCACAATCACCAAACACCACACCCCAGTCACCGAACAGCACCACCACAATCACCAACCGCCTACCACCACCAAGTCACCACCACCACAGTCACCAACAGCACCACCACAATCACCACCACCACCACCACCACCACCACAGTCACCAACAGCACCACCACAATCCCACCACCACCACCACCACAGTCACCAACAGCACCACCACCACACCACCACCACAGTCACCAACAGCACCACCACAATCACCACCACCACCACAGTCCACAGCACACGCACCACCACCACCACAGTCCCAACAGCACCACCACTAATCACACCACCACCACCAACAGTCACCAGACAGCACCTACCCACATCACCACCACAGTCACCAACAAGCAACCACCACAGATCACCCATACCACCACAGTCACCAACAGCACCACCAACAATCAACCAACCGGCCACACACCACCACCAACAGCACCACCACAATCACCACCCACCACCCCACATGTCACCAAAACAAGCACCACCACAATCACCACCTACCACCACCACCACAGGTACCAACAGCACCACCACCACCACCACCACCACCACAGTCACCAACAGCACCACCACAATCACCACCACCATCCATCCATCCATCCATCACAACCAATCTTCGGGAGATTTCAACGCCGAGCAAATAATGACCCGAGGCGAAGTTGCAAAAAAGGAGGGGGTTGGGGATGTGACGGGGGGGGGGAGTTGATTACCTCCTGTCGTGCGTTCTCTCTGATCTTTTTCTTTTTTTTACTTTTTTCCTGATTTTTTGTTTCTTTTCATGGGATCTGCTTGTTTGTCCGTTTGTTTGTTCGTTATGCTAATGAGGTTTACTTGTTTGTTTCCTCTTTGTTTTCTGTAGCTTTATCTTGTTTTGCTTGTTTTAGATTTTCATGCTCATTAACTGGGATTTATCAGTTTTCTTCAATATTTCTCATCCTTGATTCGAAATTTGCCTCGATATTTTCCTCTCTTCTATCCTGTTTTTTTTCGTTTTTGTTATTGTTCGGTTTTCGTATTAAGCGTTTCTAGCTGTGTAGAAAATCCTAATAATTTCCGCAATGTTCCGTCTTTTTTATTATAATGGTTTTCAAACACTCATTTCCCTTTTTTTTCTCTCCGACTCTCTCTCTCGGTTTGAAGACGTCCAACGGTTCTGTTAACGGTAGAACTGTTGACCGATCGTCCGTTTTGTCTCAGGATGGGAGAGGGAGATTGTGCTTGGAAGGTCAGCGAGAGAGGGGAGGGAGGGGAGGGGTAAAGGTGGAAGGTGCGGGGGGGGGAGTTGAGAGAGGGAGGGAGGGAGGGAGGGTGGGTGAAAGGGAGGGGGGTAAAGAGGGAAGGTTGGGGGGAGTTGGGGGTGAGGGTGTGTAGGGAGGGAAGGTTGGGGGGGGAGAGGAGGGGTAAAGGTGGAAGGAGGGGGGATTGAGAGAGAGAGTGTGGGAGGGAGGGAATGGAGGATGGTAGAGAGTGAAGGGGCAGGAGAAGATGGGGGAGAGGGAGGAGAAGAGGTGATTGACTGTATGGGGGACAGAGGGAGGGGAGATTTACGAAGGGGGAAGAGGGGAGGGAAATGAAAAGAGGGAAAGAGCGGAAGGGAGAAGGAATGGGCAGATAGTTATTTATTACTTTTGTTGTTGTTCTTGTTCACTTACGTGTTCCGTTTTCTTTAGCGTGATATTTTTTTTCATATTTTCTTTGTCCTTTTGTAACAGGTACACCCTTCTGGAGAAGCAGTTTGCTTTCATTTTCACTTTTTTCTCTCGCTTATATTAATGAACTTCGTAATCATTATATCTTCCCCGATTCATTTTTTTTATATCCCCATTATTTTCTCCCATTATATTCCGTCCAGCGATATATTTATTCATCAAAGTTAAAGCACTGTTAATATATTCGCACATATGCTCCTCTGTGATACGTAATTTGATTAGTCAGTAATTCAGGAGAATTAAGATTCATCATATTACCGTGTCAAAATACCATTATGTTTGTGTCCTAATTCAGAGGACTGTAGGAGAGGAGGGAGGGGGGGGGGCAGGAGGAGAAGAGAGGATAGGAGGAAGGGAGGGAAGGAACGGAGGATTAGAGAAGTGCGAAGGAGGGATGGCGTCGTTTTAGGTAAGGAGGGAGAGAGGGAATGGGGGAGGGAGGGGAGATAGAGAGGGGGGAGGGAAGGGGAGGGTAGGGAAGAGAGGGAGGGAGGAAGAGAAGAGAAGAGAAGAGAAGAGAGAAGGGAAGGAGGGATGGAAAGAAGAGAGGAAGTAACGGGAAGAAGAGAGGGAGGAAGGAAAAGGAAAGAAAGGAAGGAGAAGAGGCAGGGGAAGGGGAAGAAGGGGGAGATTGGAGGTGATGAACAGTTCAAGGACACTTGTTCTTTCTCTTTTTGTTCCTATTTTTCCATTCATGTCTGGCCTAATGAAGAAAACATACCAGGAAGTTATTAAAAGCCACATTCTGATTTTTTTTTAAATTATATATTGGTTCATATTTCGTAACATAACTAGAAATATTAATAAAAAAAATTGAGTGGCGATGTGTAGCTAAGTGAAAAAGTTTTAAAATATATATTCCAATGACACAAATTTGTAGAAGTTAATCACCCTCCCTCCAAAAAATAAATAAATAAATAAATAAAAATAGTATGATAACCTTGGTAGAAGCTGCTCGCCCAAATCCAAAAGTCTTTACTCGCTTCATCTCGCAACATTTTCTGCTCGTTAAATCGAGCAGAAAACTAAAGGGAAATGGAGTGTTCAAGAGAAGAGAGGAGACAATTTTACTCTCTCTCTCTCTCTCTCTCTCTCTCTCTCCTCATCGTCCTCTCTTCTCTCTCATCTCTCTCTCCTCTCTCTCGCTCGTCTTCCCACCCGTCTCTCATCTCCTCTCTCTCAGTCATCCTCTCTCTCTCTCTCTTCTTTCCCTCTCTCTCTCTTTCTCTCTCTTCTCTCCCTCTCTCTCTCTCTTTTCCCTCCTCTCTTCTTTCCCCTCTCTCTCTCCTCTCTCTCTCCTCTCTCTCTCTCCTCTCTCTCTCTCTCTCTCTCTCTCTCTCTCTCTCTCTCTCTCTCTTCCTTTCCCTCCCTCTCTCTCTTATTGAATGATTCGTATCATTATTGCATTTCTCATAACATCATCATCATCATCACCCCATCATCATCATCATCATCATCATCATCATCATCATCACCCATCATCATCATCATCATCATCATCATCATCATCATCATCATCACCATCCTATCATCATCACCCTATCATCATCATCATCATCATCATCATCATCACCCTCACATCATATTCATCATATCTCTCATCATCATACCCCATCATCATCATCATCATCCTCATCACCCATCATCATCTTTCATCATCATCATCTCATCATCATCATCACACCATCATCATCATCATCACCATCAGTATGTGTGTATGTAGTATAATGGATATATAGCATCCTCCCCTCTTTTTATGTCATGCACTGCCATGAACCGCCCACACCTGAGCGCTTATGGTTTTGCCTGAAAGGATCCAATACTCTTGTCATCTCCACCCATCCTGAGAGGGAGGTGGGGATGGGGGAATGGGGGAGGGGGGGAATGAGGGAGGAGAAGAGGTAGAGAAGAAGAGTACAACATTATCGTTATCATTATCGCTGTCATTATCATCATCGTCATCATCATCATCTTTATCATTATTATCCTTATTATCGCCCTCCTCTTCCCTTTCTTCATATCCTTTCTTTCCTCCAATCTCTCTCCTTCAGCCTTCCCTTTCCTTTACTTCTCTTTCTCGCCTATCGTTTTCCCTCTTCCCCTCCTCTCCTCTTACCTCCACCTCTCTCTTTCTCTTCGTCTGTCTTTCTCTCCTACGTCCACTCCTCTCCACCTTTCCTCTTGCCTCCATCCCTCGCATCCGTTCCTACCTACATCTCTCTCCTCCTTCCCTCTCTTCCTATTCCTCCTACCCCCATATCTTTCCTCCTCTTCTCTTTTCTTCCTCTCTTCCTATTTCCATCCCTCTCTTCCTATCCCTTCTTCCCTCTCCACTTATCACTCCCACTTTCTCTTTCTCTCTCCTGCCTCCATCCCTCTCTTCCTATCCCTTCTACCCTCTCCACCTGCCACTCGTACTCTCTACTCCTTACTCTTACCTCTACCCTCTCGCCTCCTCTCCTCCTATTTCCAGCCCTCTCTTCCTATCCCTTCTTCTCTTTCCTCCTCTCCTCCTACCTCCATCCCTCTCCTACCTCTCCTCCTCTCCTCCTACCTCTATCCCTCTCCTACCTCCACCCCTCTCCTACCTTTACCCCTCTCCTCCTATCACGCCTACTCTCTCCTCTTCTCCTATCGTCATATCTCACCTCCTACCGCCATCCCTCTCCTCCTCTCCTCCTAAACCTTCCTCCCCTTCACTCTCCTATCCCTCTCTCTCCTCTTCCTCCCCTCTCCCCCCTCACCTCCCTCTCCCCCTCCCTCCCCCTCTCCTCCTCCCCCCCTTCCCCCCCACTTCCCACAGGCTCTCACGGGGGTTTCACGGCCCGCCTGCCTGTGCGCAAATTGGCCCGACAGACAGACAGACAGACAGACAGACGGAGGCGGCCGAGTAGGTATGGTAATTGGCGAATTTGCGAAAATTTGCGAAACAACAATGGCTGCTGAAAAGGAGGGGGAGGTGGGGGGGGGTAGAAGAAAAGGGGGAGGGGGAGATGAGGGAGATAGAGGGGTTCAAATAATATGACGATATAGGTGTGGGGTAAGAGAGGAAGAGGGGAGGGGAAAGGAGAGGAGGGGAGGGGAAGAAATCGTTAGCTGTCTTATCTTAGATGTGTGTGAGGGAGGGAGGGTAATTTTGATGGGATGATAGGTAGATAGATGCGTAAATAGGTATATTCTTTTGAGTGACAGGTGGAAGAGTGAGTCTGTCTCTTTGTTTCTCTGCATGCCTCTTTCTCTCGATTGTTTTCGTCGTCTGCCCCCCCCCCCCCCCTCCCCCCTTCCCC
>NC_051387.1:50591301-50595105 GCF_015228065.2 Penaeus monodon
AAGAGAGAGAGAGAGAGAGAGAAGAGAGAGAGTGGAGAGAGAGGAGAAAAGGAGGAGAGAGAGAGAGAGGGGGGGGGGGGGGGGGGGGGGGGGGGGGGCGAAGACGGGGGGGGAGAGAGAGATGAGAGAGAGAGAGAGAGAGAGAGAGGAAGAGGAAAGGGGAAAGAGAAAAGAGAAAAGAGAAGCGAGAGAAAGAGAGAGAGAAGAGAGAGACAGAGAGAGAGAGAGAGGGGAGAGAGGAGAGAAAGGAGAAAGAAAAAGAGAGAGGAAGAGAAGAGAAGAGAGAGAGGGGAGAGAGATGAGAGGGGAGAGAGAGAGGAGGAGAGAGAGAAAAGAGGGGAGAGCAAGAGAGAGAGAGAGAGAGAGAGAGAGAGAGAGAAGAGAGAGGAGAGAGAAGAGAGAGAGAGAATTGAGAGAAAAGGGAGAGAATGAGAGAGAGAGAGAGAGAGAGAGAAGGAGAGGAAAAAGAGACGAACCCGAAAGAGAGAGAGAGACAGAGAGAGAGAGACACGAGAGAGAGAGAGAGAGAGAAGAAGAGACGATGAGAGAAGAGAGAGATAGAGAGAGAGAGAGAGAGAGAGAGAGAGAGAGAGAGAGAGAGAGAGAGAGAGTGGCATTTAGTATAAATATAGGACTAGCTTCCGGGAGGACGAACAGGGAGACTGGCTTACCCACACAAACCTACGCTTACACATACACAGACACATGCAAGTACGTATGGAAGGAAAACAGACACACACACACATACACACACACACACACACACACACACACACACACACACACACACACACATACACACGCACACGTACACACAAAGCCACACACACACACAAAGCCACACACAATCACACACAAAGCCACACACACACACACACACACACACACACACACACACACACACACACACACACACACACACACACACACACACACACACAGAAATAAAAGGGTAGAAAGAGTCAAAAAGACAAGGAGAGAGAAAAAATAGAAATCCAAAAACTAAAAAGGCATTGTGACAGAGACAGCGCGCCAAATCACCCTACGCGCCACTGCAATAACGGTGATTTAAGATTAACACCAATCCACTCCAGATTGCAATGAAGGAGAGAGAAAAAAAAACGTCTGGCTTTGCAATCTAGCACTCGATGCCTCGTCACGAAGCAGTGGCGGAGTCTTGTGTAACATGGGAGGAAAAGGGAGGGAGGAGAGGGAGGAGAGAAGGAGGGGGAGGGATGGAGAGAGTGAATAAGTGAGTGAGGGACGAAGGAAGGGTGGGGGGAGGAGAGGGGAGCAGGGAGGGAGAGAAGGAAGGGGGGGGGAGGGAGGGAGGGAGGAGGAGAGGGAGGGAGGGAGAGAGAGAGAGAGAGAGAAAGAGAGAGAGAGAGAGAGAGAGAGAGAGAGAGAGAGAGAGAGAGAGAGGATGTCAAAGGAAATTAGGTAAACTTGGAATAAAATAACGCTTATTTCGTTTTCGTTCTACAACATTCGATTTTTTATCGTCCTGTATATTTCAGTCTTCGTATTTATATCACATGTGGTTTTCACTTTCTTGATTTTTGTATTCGCCTTTCCCAATTATCTCTTTATCTCCCATATCTGCCCTTTACTTCATTCTTATTATTCTGTATCTCCCCCCCCTTCTTCACTTCAACGCCTATTACCTTTGTGTCCATTTTTATTTTCCTTATCTTTATTCCTATCTTCAAAATGTTCCTTGTTTCTTACCTTTTTGTCTTCCTTTTTTCTTTACTTTTCTGCTTTTATTCTTTGCGTTTTCTCTCCCTCCTTCATTTTCCCTTTCTTCTTATTATTCTCTTTATTATCCTCCCTCTCTTCTACCACCTAGTTGTTTCTTTTTCCCGTCCTCTTTGTTATTTTCTTTCTCTTTACGTTTCCCTCTTCCCTTTCCATCTTCCTCTCCTCCTCCTCATGCTCTCTGCGTTTCCTCTCTGTTTTTCATTCCTTTCCTTCTCTTTCTTCTGTCCCACATCCATGCGTTAAAACTTCTTCCTTCATTTCTCTCTTCTTCTACTACTATTACTACTTCTCTCCTTCTTCTCCCCTCCTTCCATTCTACGTCTCCACTTTTCAGTTCCTTCCTCATTTCCTTTCCCTTCTTCTTCCTCCCCTCTTTCCTCCTCAGCGTTATCAACTCCCTCCTTCATTTCTTCTTCTTCTTCTCTCCCTCCCCTCCTCCTTCCACTAGCATTTCCTTTTCCTCTCTCCTTATTCTTCCTCCCCCCGCGTTTCAATTCCCTATCCATTTCTTCTTCTTCACTCCTCCCCCTCCCCCTCACCTTCTCCAGCTCTTTCTCCTTCTCCTCCTCCCATCCCCTTCCCTCCCACGTTTCCCCAGTATTGTACCGTGCGGCATCCCCCCGACCGGACGAGCGGAAGGAGTCCCGAATCAGGTGACCCGATCCTGACCCGAACTTGTCGGATGAGAACTACCCGACCAAATTACGCTGACGTCTTGTCGGTCAGACTTCGAGGCGAGAAGGGCATGGCGCGGGCGGGCGAGGCGACGGGAGACACGACCTTCTTGTTCTCAGACCTCGAGCACTCCGCATGAGAACTCGTGCTCGCGGAAGGGTAAGTGCCCCCCTCCCTCTCCCCCTCCTACCCCCTTCTTCCCTTCCCCCTCCCCTCCTTCTCTCTCTCTCTCCCCTCTTCTTCCCCTCCCCCCCTCCCCTCTTCTCTCCCCTATCCCACCACCCCTCTCCCTCCCTCCCAGCCAGCCAGTCAGGCACCGTCTCCACTAAATTCGCGACGTTGTGATTGGTCCTCCGTCCTCACCGGTTTCCCATGCTCGTAATGAGAAAAATTCCCAGTCTAAGAGATCTCTCACGAAACTCCGAGAAATAGAAAAAAAACAACAACAAAAAGAATAAGAGGAGAGAGAAAAGAAAAACACGGAAAAATAATAGTAAAAAAAAAGCAAAACCCCGATAATGCAACGCGCCAAGAAGACTACAGCTGACACCTCAAGCCGAAAGAGACGACGGTTAATGCCTCAGGAAGGTTTTTCAGATAAAGCAAAAAAAAAAAAAAGAACATACCTGCACTGATTTTACAATGGGATTGAGGGGGGCGGGCGGGAGGGAGGGAGGGGAGGGAGGGAGGAAAAGAAACGGGAAGTGATGGAAGGAAGTGAAGGGAAGGGATGGAATAAAGAGGGTGGATTGAGAAGAGGGATAAAAGATAGAGGAATGGAAAGAAGGGGATGAGAGAGGAAGGGAGAACGAATAAAAGGAAGAAACGGAGAGGAGGAGGAGGGAGGGGGAGATGGCAGAGCAACAGTATAGTTATCACAGGACAAGTCTTTGCGTGAGTGAGCGTCGGAGGAGAGGAGTGGGAGGGCAGGTGGAAGGGGGGGGGGGTCGGGAGTGTGCACAGGTGCACGCGGGCCCGGTAACTCTCACGAATGGCGGTAGTGTGCGTAGTTCTCCCCTCCCCCATACCCCTAGCTATACCCACCCCCTTTACCCCTACCATTACCCCCTACCCATAGCCCCCAATTTGGCCCTCCCCCCCCTCCCACTCCCCATGAGGTCACGTGCCCCCTACTGTGACCCCTGCTTTGTGTGTGCAGTGACATCATGCTCACGGCGGTGCACTTGATCTATTTACAGTGAATGCCGCATAACTGGACTGGTTGCGTCGCACACTCTGCGCGCAACATGTAAACGGTGTCATTTCTTGAATCACTATATTGGCATATCTATTCTTAGACTATCAGATCGAATTGAATTCAAGTATTAAATGTGCCCCTTCCGCCCCAACCCCAAAAATTTTATTTTC
>NC_051387.1:50607705-50610689 GCF_015228065.2 Penaeus monodon
GGAGAGAGAGAGAGAAAGGGAGGTAGGGAAGCGGGGAGGGAGAGAAGGGCGGGGATGGAGAGAGAAGGAGAAGGGGGAGGGAAGATGGCAGGGAAGGAGGGTGAAGGAGGGAGGGAATAGCGAGGTGGAGGAGGGGGGAATGGGGGAGGGGGGATTGAGGGGGGGGGGCGGAGGCTGGGGGGAGGGTAGGGGGAGAGAGAGAGGAGAGAGAGGGGAGGAGAGAGGGAGGAGAGGGGAGGAGAGGGGAGGAGAGAGGGGAGGAGAGAGGGGAGGAGAGAGGGGAGGAGAGAGGGGAGGAGAGAGGGGAGGAGAGAGGGGAGGAGAGAGAGGGAGGAGAGAGAGGGAGGGAGAGAGAGAGAGAGAGAGAGAGATGAGCGAGGGTGCGTGCCGCGCCCGCCCGAGCTTGTTTATTGTGTCGAGGCCGCCGGGTGTCACGTCCACCGCTGCTCGTCTCGTCTGCCGCTTCCTCCCTTCTCCCTTTTCTCTGTCTCTGTCTTCTTTTTTTTTAAATTTCTCTTTCCTCACCTTTTTTTCTCTCTTTTTTCTTTTTTCCCTCTTACTTTTTTTTTTTCTTCCCCCCCTTTTCTTTCTCCTTTTCCCTTTCTCCCTTCTCCCCTTTCTCCTTACCCCCTCTCCTTTTCCTCTTCCCCCCTTCCCCCTCTCCTCTCCTCTCTCTCTCCCCCTCACTCTCCTCTCTCTCTTCCCTCTCTCTTCTTCTCTCTCTTCCCCTCTTTTCTCTCTCTGCCGATGTTCTCTTTTCTTTCATTTTGCCTGTAAGAAGGAAGGAGAGAAAGAGGGAGCCATCTCTTTTCCTCTTTTCCTCTTACTCTTTCTCCTTCTTGCCTGCCCTTTCTCCCTCCATGTTTCCCCCCCTCCTTAACCGTTTCTCTTTCCCCTTGCCTCTTCTTGTCTCACTCCCTCTCCGTTCACCGCCCCCCCTCCCCAGTATCTCTTTTCCTCTACTTTCCTCCTCTTTCCGTCCACAAAATTTCTCTTCCTTTCTCTTCCTTCTCTTCCTCTCACCACCCTCCCCATCCCTCCTCGCTCTTTTCCTTTCCCCATCCCTCCCCTTCCTCTTCCCCTTCCTCCTCTCCACCCTTCGCTCTCTCCCCTCCCCACTCCCCCACCCCTCCCCCACCCTGTCTCCTTGTAAGAAAGACCGAAAGGTGATTAAGACCGGAGACGGTATTTGTAATGAGGTGACGGCAGCAAGTCGTTATTGGGTCGTCCAGGTAGACAGGGGGAGGGGAGGAGGAGGAGGAGGAGGAGAGGAGGAGGAAGAAGAGGGGGGAGAGGAGGGGGAAGAGGGGGGGAGGAAAGGGGAAAGGGAAAGGAGGAGGGGGAGGGGGGGAGGAGGAGGTGGGAGGGAAAGGGGGGGGGGGGGGTGGTTTGGGGAGAAATTAGGGGGAAAAAGGGGGGGACAGAAAAAGAGGAAAAAAGAAAGGAGGGGAAGAAAGGGGGGGGGGGAAGGAAGATGGAAAACAGGAGGAGGAGAAGGTGGAGTTGATAAATGGTGATGAGATTGTGTGGGAGTAAGGGTAAAAAGTGGTGATGATGATGAGGAGGAGGAATAAGAAAACGAGAAGGATATGGAGGTGGTGGGAAGAGGAGGAGGGAGGTTGGGGGTTAGGAGTGGGGGGTGGAGTAATGGGGGAGGAGAGGAGTGGAGGTGGAGTGGGGTGGGAATGGAGGGGGTGGAGGTAGGAGTGGGGTGGAGATGGAGGAGGAGGAGGAAGGAAGAAGATGAAGAAGAAGAGATGAAGAAGGGTGGAGCCACAGTATGAACAAAGCAGGAGGAAAGAAATAAAAACCGAAAGCGAAGGAGGAGGAGGAGGAGAAGGAATCAAAAAGGGAACCAGCAATTGGGTAGGATTATGCCCCTTGTCCCCCTCCTTCCCCAACCACTTCCCCCACCCCCTCCCCCTCCGCTTACCACCCTCTCTTCTTACCCCATCCCTCTCCCCACCTTCATCCTCATCCCCTTAACCCCTCCCTCACCCCACCCTCACCCCCTCACCCTTTTCCCTCTCCCCTCCCCTTCCCATTCCCCTTCCTCTTACCCCTCTCCCCATCCACACCTCCATAACCCATACCCTCTTCCCCCCCTCCCCCCTCCCCTTCCGCTTACCCCCTCCCTCTCCCCACCCTCACCCCCTTCCCCTTACCTCGTCCCCGTACCCCTCCCTCACTTACCCTCCCCCTTTCTTCCCCTTCCCCTTTCCCCCCCCCCTCCCCGTCCCCTTCCCCTCCCCCCCCTTCCCCCTCCCCCTCCCCCTCCCCCCCCCCCCCCCTCTCCCCACCCCACCCCCTTTCCCACGGGAGGCAATTCATCTTGCATGTATCATTATCATTAAGGAACAAGATCGATGCTTCAGTGTTGTTATGATTTCTGTTCTTCTGGCTCCTCTGTGTCACCTTTATTATTGTCATTATTCCTTTTTTCCGTCGTTCGTCGCTCCTTTCATTTTTATTTTTGCGTGTTTATTTTGCACGTGTGTGTGTTTGTTTATTTATTTTAAGCGCGTAAACAAAAGCAAGGGGCGAGTATATATATATTTTTTTTTTTTCTTTTTTTTTTAGTTCCGTCTGCGCCAAATAATGGTGTAAAAGAGAGGTCTGAATTTTAACTATAAAATCCTTCGAGACATAAAGATTTTTGCGTTTTCTTTGCGTCTTATATCTTTTTCTTACTTTTCTATTTTTTTCGTTTTTTTTTTCCTTTTTTTATTTCTCAATTTTTCGTTTTCATTTCTATTTCTCTCGCGTCTTTCCTCACATTTTTTTTTCTGCCTTCCCTTCTTTCTTTCATTCCTCTTCTCTTTTTTTATTATTCCCTCTTTCCTTTTTCTCTCCTATCCTACTCCTTTTTCTTCACTTCCATCTTCCGTGATCCCCTCCTCATCCATTTTTACGTCTGTTCCCCTTTCCTCTTTTCCTTCCATCTTCATCATTTCCTAGCTTTTCACCTTTTGTTTCCTTTTCCC
>NC_051387.1:50615789-50619933 GCF_015228065.2 Penaeus monodon
TTAACGAGAGCTGACGGGTCATTAACGGTAGATGGCGGGTAGAAGTAGATTGATCGTCTGTCTACTCTGCTCTGCTCACACACACCGTCTTGTACCCTGTGTTTGCACCTTCCTCTGGCCTTATGTCACGGGGCGGTCACGCTCGCTGGCTGCCAGGAAATTGACTGTCGATCACGGGGGGGGAGAAAGGGAGATGGGTGGGGGGAGGGAGGGAGATATGGGCGGGGGGGGGAGGTGAGTGTGAGAAAGGGAGATGGGTGGGATAGGGGAGAGAAAGCGAGATGGGTGGGGCAAGGGAGGGACATATGGGGGGGGGAGGTGAGGTGTGAGAAAGGAGATGGGTGGGTAGGGGAGAGAAAGGAAGATGGGTGGGGCGAGGGAGGGAGATATGGGCGGGGGGGGAGGTGAGTGAGAGAAAGGGAGATGGGTGGAGTAGGGGAGAGAAAGGGAGATAGGGGGGATGGGGAAAGAAAGGAGAATGTGAAAAAGAGAGGAAGATGTAAGGTATAGGGGAGAGGGAAACTGAAAAAATAGAAAGGGAGATGGTTGGTGGCGAGGGTGGGAGATGTAGAAAGGGAGAAACTGAAAAGATAGAAAGGGAGAAAGATGGGGGCGAGGGAGGGAGATATGGGCGGATGGGGGAAGGTGAGTGTGAAAAAGGGAGATAGGTAAGGGCGAGGGAGAGAAAGGGAATGGGAAGGGTAAAGAGACGAGAAAAAATGTGAAAAGAGGAAAGGGAGATCGGTTGTGGCGAGGGAAGGATATGGGCAAAGGTAAGGGATGAGAAAGGGAGATAGGGTTGGGAAGGGTGACGGAATGAGAGAGATTTTATAATAGGAGAGAAAGGGTGATCGGTGGGGGCGCGGGAGGGAGATATAGGTCGGAAGGGGAGGGGAGAGAGAGGGAGGTGGGGTGGGTGAGGAAGAGAAATAGGAGTGGGAAGTAAAGAGAAGAGAAAGGATGTGAAGAGAGAGAAAGGGAGAGGGGTAGAGGCGAGGGAGGGAGAATTGGGCGGATAGTGAAGGTAAGTGGCGAGAATGGAAGGAAGGTGGGGGGAGCGAAAGGGCAATGAAGGGGAAAGAGAAAGGGAAATGATAAGGGAGAGATAAATGCAGATATAGGCGTATAAAGGGGGTGGGGGGAGAAAGGAAGGTAGGCAATGTGAAGAAGGGCGATGAGGGGGTGGGAAAGGGAAATGTTTAGGAATAGGAAAAGGGGGAGAGGGAGAGGGAGGAAGAAGGAGAGAGGAAAGGTGATGATGAGAAAGGGAGATGTGGACGAATAGAAAAAGGTAAGGGGAGAGAAAAGAAGGTAAGGAAGAAGAGAAAGGATGATAGGGTGTGAAAGAGAGGAAAGGACCGATTAGAGACGCGATAAGGACGAAATATGGAATTGAAAAGAAGAGACAGACAGACAGACGAGGAAGGGGAATGGAGATAACTAGGGAGAGAATGAGAAACGGAAGGATAAGGAGATAAGGAAATTGAGGAAGAAATTGATTGGAAGAGAAAAGAAAAGGGAAAGGGAGAACATAGGGAGGAAAGAGAAGGGAAGGAGGATGTGAAAGAGGTAAAAAGGAAAATGGTAATGGGGGAGAGGGACAGAGACAGCCAGAGGCAGAGACAGAGAGAAAAGGAGAGAGAAAGAGAGGGAGGTAGAGGGTAGGGAAAACAGGATCTCATATAGCGAAAACGAAATAAGGCCTGAAAATAGAAATAACACAGAAATAAAAGAATATAGATGAAATAGAAAAAAACAAAGAAAATAAAAAGAAAATCAAAGATAAACTACCCATCCTTCCCCTTTTTTGCTCCACCCCCTCCCCCCTTCCCCATCAGCGACCATGCGTGTCAGGCACAGTGCCATTTCATCACTCCGACCCCAAGCTTTGTGGCACTGTGAAAGGAGGGACAGGTTGGTATAAACGCGTGTGATTTCCCTCTCTCTCTCTCTCTCTCTCTCTCTCTCTCTCTCTCTCTCTCCTCTCCCCTCTCTCTCTCTCTCTCTCTTTTTCTTTTCTTTCTCTTTCTTTTCTCTCTCTCTTTTTTCCTCTCCCCCTTTTTTCCCCTTCCCCCCCTCCCTTACCTCACTCTCCCTTCTCCCTCCCTCAGCTTCTCTCCATAACTCCCTCCCTTCCTCCCCCTCACTATCCCATCCTCTTCCCTCTCTCTCTCTTTCCCTTTCCCCTCTTCCTCCCTCTCCCCTCTCCCTCCTCCCTCCTCCCCACTCTTCCTCTCGCTATTATCCCCTACTTATCAGACAGCGTGGAATGTCGCGTGAGGGGACCACCTGTGCTTTGACTTGCCCGGACTGAGACACGAACCTTTTTTTTTTTTCATTATTATTATTCTCCTTTTTTAGTGTTACTGCTTTTGATTTAGATAATGATGTGCTCGGCGGTGGCGTTGGCGGGGGAGGAGGAGGAAGAGGAAGATGATGAATAATGTGTAAAGAAAGGGAAGAAAAAAGCGGCGGTTATTTTTGTTAATTGGATGTGTATATAGTCCTGTGCATATTAGATTTACGTTGGCTTAATGAAGGTAGTTGGGAGGGGGGCGTGGCTTATGTATGAACAGTGCTTTTATCTGCTGGCTGTGTGTGTGTATGTGTGTGTTTATGTTTATGGCTATAAACACACTATAATAGTAAATTTATGTTCATGAATTAAAAATATCTATATATATATATATATATATAATATATAATATATATATATTTTTATATATGTGTGTGTGTGGTTTTTGGTGTGTGTGGGTGTGTGTTTTGTGTGTGTGTTGTTGCGCGCGAGACGGGGTTTTTGGTTTTGTGAAAAAATTTTGAATGTATTAAATGTTGTATTTATTTGTATTTTATATAATATATTATATAATATAATATAATAATTTTATATATAAAAAACTACATACATATCTATATATGTATATTTTCATTCACATTAATAAAATTCATATAACCTACATTATATGTATTTATTATACATACTATACATACTACATATATAATATATTATAAATTTTATATATATATATATTATATTTAAAATTTTATTATAAACAAAACACACTTTTTTTAAAACACACACACACACCAAAAAACACACACACAACCACACAACACCACCCACACAACACACCACAACCACAACCCCACACACACACACCACACACACAACACATATACATATTTATATATAATTGTTATATATTATATATAAATATTATATATAATATACATAAACATACCTATATAAAATATAAATTAATATATTATATATTATATATAAAATATTATTAAATATATTAAATTAATATATATGATATAGATATAATAGATATAACAGATATAAACATACTACATACAACATACATACATACATACTACATATATATATAATTATTAATTAAAATATTTATATTATATATCACAACCACACAACATTAGAGAGAGAGAGAGAGAGAGGTAGTCTCTCTCTTCTTTTCTCTCTTTTTCTCTCTCTCCCTTTCTCTCTTCTCTCTCTCTCTCTCTCTCTCTCTTCTCTTTCTCTTCTCTCTCTTCTTTCTCTTTTCTCTTCTCTCTCTCTCCTCTCTCTTTATATATATATATATATATTAATATATATATATATATATAATATATAATGTTCATATACATATGTATTAGTTGTAAGATTTATGTATGTAGTTATAATTTTATATTAATAATATATATATATATATTATATATATATTATATAATTTTATTATTTTTATAACATATTTGTTCATATAATATGTATGTATGTATGTAAGTATGTAAGTATTTATGGTATGTATGTATGTATAAACACAAAACACACACACACACACACAACCACACACACAAAACACACACACACCACATACACACACACACACACACACACAAAAACCCCACACAACCACACACAAACCCCAAAACACAACACACACACACAATATATATATGTATATATAATATATTATATATTATATTTATATATTATATATATACATTGTGTGTATGTATATGTATATGTATAGTATTGTATTTATTGAATGTTATGTATTGTATATATATAATATATAAAAATATATATATATATTATACATGGTAATATATATATTATTAATTTACTACTACTACATAA
>NC_051387.1:50620033-50628795 GCF_015228065.2 Penaeus monodon
AAAACAAAAAAAAACCAGAAAAAAAAAAAAAAAAAATTAATAAAAAAATTTTAAAAAAAAAAATAAGGTAAAAAAAAAAAAAAAAAGAAAAATTAAAAGGAAAAAAAAAAAGAAAACAAAAAATCCCACCCTTTCCCCTTTTTGCTCCAAACCCCCCCCCCCCCCCTTCCCCATCAGCGACCATGCGTGTCAGGCACAGTGCCATTTCATCACTCCGACCCCAAGCTTTGTGGCACTGTGAAAGGAGGGACAGGTTGGTATAAACGCATGTGATTTCCCTCTCTCCCTCTCTCTCTCCCTCTCTCTCTCTCTCTCTCTCTCTCTCTCTCTCTGTATTTTTCTTTCTCTTTCTTTTTCCCTTTTCTCTCTCTTTCCTCTCTTCCTTTCCCTTCCCCCCCTCCCTCTACCTCACTCCCCTTCTCCCTCCCCCTTCTTCCATAACTCCCCCCCTTCCTCCCCTCCTATCCATCCTCTTCCCTCTCCCTTTTTCCCCTTTCCCCTTTCCCCCTCCCCCTTCCCCCTCCCCTCCCACTCTTCCTCTCGCTATTATCCCCTACTTATCAGACAGCGTGGAATGTCGCGTGAGGGGACCACCTGTGCTTTGACTTGCCCGGACTGAGACACGAACCTTTTTTTTCATTATTATTATTCTCCTTTTTTAGTGTTACTGCTTTTGATTTAGATAATGATGTGCTCGGCGGTGGCGTTGGCGGGGGAGGAGGAGGAAGAGGAAGATGATGAATAATGTGTAAAGAAAGGGAAGAAAAAACGGGGGGTTATTTTTTTTTAAATTTGGGTGTTTATAGTCCTGTGATATTAGTTTACGTTTGGGTAAAGAAGGTAGTGGGAGGGGGGGGTTGGTTGTATGAAAGGCTTTTTCTGCTGGCTGTGTGTGTGTATGTGTGTGTTTTTGTTTATGGCTATAAACACACTATAATAGTAATTCATGTTCATGAATTATAAACATATTAATATATATATATTTTAATATATAATATATATATATATATTATTATATAAATGTGTGTGTGTTGTGGGTGTGTGTGTTGTGTGTGTGTGTGTTGTGTGGTGTTTTTGCCGCGAGACGGTTTTGTGCTTGTGTGAATATATTTTGAAGTATTAAATGTTGTTTTATTTTTTAATATAAAAATATATATTATTATATAAATATATTTTTTATTATATAAAAAAATAATACATATCTTATTGTATATTTTTCATTCACATGTATATCAATATAATACCTACATTAAAATGTATAATTATATATACAACATATCATACTACATAATATATATATATATATTAATTTTAAAATTATATATAATTAATATATTTTAAAAACAAAAACCTTTTGTACAACCCCACCACCACAAACACCACACACCACACACCACACAACCACACCACACACACACCCAACACCAACACACAACCCCCACACCACACACACCAACACATTACATATATATATATATATATATTATATATATATATATATAATTTTTATATAATCATATACATACATACATAATAATATAAATATATTAATTTTTATATTTAATATATATATATATATATATATATAATATATATATATAAAGTATTAGATATAATAGATATATCAGATATTATATACATCCAACATAATACATACAAACTACATATATATATAAATTTTTAATTATATATTTATTTATATATATCACACACACACAACATTAGAAGAGAGAGAGAGAGAGTGTATGTCTCTCTCTCTCTCTCTCTCTCTCTCCCCCTCTCTCCTCCCCCTCTCTCCCTCTCTCCTCCTCCTCTCTCCTCTCTCTCTCTCCCCTTTTCTCTCTTTTTCCCTTTCTCTTTCTCTCTCTTTTTCTCTCTCTCTCTCCCTCTCTCTCCCTCTTATATTATATATATATATTATTTTATATATATATATAATATATAATATATTTCATTAATATGTATTATGTTGTAAGTATTTTTTATTTTAGTATAATATAATAATTATATATTATATAATTATATTTATAATATATATATATATATATTATAATACACATTTATATGTCTATACATATGTTGATGTATGTAAGTATGTAAGTATTTAGTATG
The DNA here is from genome assembly GCF_015228065.2 of Penaeus monodon. Lineage (NCBI taxonomy): Eukaryota > Metazoa > Arthropoda > Malacostraca > Decapoda > Penaeidae > Penaeus > Penaeus monodon. The sequence goes on from NC_051387.1 coordinate 50,622,146, forward strand.
TATGTATTATTATAACACACCACACCACACCCACACACACACACACACACACACACACACAACACACCATACACACAACACACACACACACACACACACACACACACACACACACCACACACAACACCACACACACACAATAATATGTTATATATAATATATTATATAATATTTATATATTATATATTACATTGTGTGTAGTAAGTATAGTATATTTATAGGGATTTATTGAAAGTATAGTATATGTATATATATATATATATATATATATAAATATTTATACATTGTATATATATATATATATATATATTTACTACTATACATAATACTTAAATACTTTCTACTACATACTATGTTAAAGAACATATATTATATATATTATATTATATTATAATATATAATTATATATAATATATACATATAAAATTATTATATATATATAATATTTATATAAAATATAATTATATTTATAATATTTTATTATATTTTAAAACATCAATTTTATATAAATATATAAACTGCATAATTTTTTAAAATTTATAAAAACATATATATATATACAATATATATATATTTGTAAATAGATTAAAATTTAAAATTTATTTCTATATATGTGTGGTGTGTATGTGTGTGTGTGTTGCATATATAAAGGGTATACATATATATATATATATATATATTATTATATAATATATATATATAAGAAAAGAGAGAGAGAGAGAGAGAGAGAGGAGAAGAGAGAGAGACACGCACACAACACACGCTCTCTCTCTTCTCTCTCTCTCTCTCTCTCTCTCTCTCTCTATAATTATATAATATATATATATGATATATGTTTATATATATTTATATGTTAATATTTGTATATATTAATTTATATATATATATATATGTATATTTTGTATATTTTTTTATATATTTTTATAATTTAAAATATATATTATGTTCTGTTTTTTATTATATATATATGTATATTGGGGAATATTTAATATATTTATATGTATATATTTTTATATTATTTTATATTGTAATTTTTTTGTATATATTATATATATATAATTTATTATTTTCTTGTATTAGTTTATGTATTATTCTTTATATTTAATGTTCATGAATTTATTTTTTGTAAATAATTATTATAATTTTTTTAATGTATTTTATAATTTTATTATTATTATATTTTTTTTATTAATTTTTTTATTATTATTATAGATTATAGTTTTATATATATATTTTTATATTTTTTTATATTTTATATTTTTTTTATTATTATATTTTTCTTATATTTTTTTGATTTTGTGTTTTTGTGTGTGTGTGTGTGTGGTGGGGTTGTGGTGTGTGTGTGTGTGTGTGGTGTGTGGTGTGTGTGGTGTGTGTACAAATGTTGTGTGTTGTTATATATTATATATATATATATTTATAATTTCTATATTTTATATATATTTGTATTTTTATAATTTTTTTTTAATATATTATTTTATTTTTATATTATATTTTTTTTTTTTTATATATATTTTATATATATATTTTTATATATTATATAATTTTTATATATATATATTTTTATTATATATTATTTATTTTTCCTTTTTTATTATTTAAAATTTTATAATTATTTTTTAATTATTTATTTTATAATGTTATTTTATTATTAATGTTTTTATTTTATTTTAATTTATTTTTTTTTTTATTTTTAAAAATTACCCCCCCCCTTTTTTTTTTTTATTATTTTTTTTTTTTTTTTTTTTGTATTTTGTTTTTCTAAAAAATATAAAAGGTGTGGTAATTCAGTATGTTGTATGCTGTGTCTGTGTTTATGTATATATTCTCAAATGCAGTAGGGTCAAAGGTGAATACAACGGGTTTTTGGCAAATCGAAATTGTTGAGGGGGACCCCCCGCCCCCCCCCCCCCCCCCGGAGGCCGCCCCGGAAAAAGACAAAAGCGCCGATGAAAGTCGTCCATTTTTTATAGCAAGGGAGGGGAGTGTGGGGAAAGTTCCCCCCCCTAGGATGTTGGGGGAATTTTTTTGCGTTGCTTCCTTGTTTGCTTTTTTTTTTTTTTCCCCCCCCCCCGAATTCCCTAACCCGTGTAAATTTTCTTTTCCCAATTTTCTGTTTTTTTGCCCCCCATTTTTTCTCCCCCTTTATTTTTTTGTTTGACTTTAAAATTTTTTTTGGGTTTTTTTTTTTTTTTTCCCCCCTTTTTTCCCCCCCCCCCTTTTTTTCCCCCCCCCCCCTTTTTCCCCCCCCTTTCCCCCCCCCCCCTTTTTCCCCCCCCCCCCCTTTTTTCCCCTCCCCTCTATCACTCTCCCCCTCCTGCCTCCCCCTCCCCCCTCCCCCTTCCCCCCCTTCCCCCTCCTCCCCCCCCTCCCCCCCTCCTCCTCCCTCCCCTTCCCCTCCTCCTCCTCCTGCCTTCGTCTCCGCTACTGCCAACGCTGTTACTCTCCTGCGGTCATTCCGTCAGTAGTCTGCAGGAGGGATCCTTCTCCGTTGTGTGTAGGATTTCGTGGTCACTTCTTTTGATTTTCTGCGTTTTTTAATTAATTATTTCATTTATTTATTTATTTATTTATTCATTTATTTTTTTTTTTTTGGGGGAGGGGGGGGATTTTAGTGGGAAAGCAATCTCTGTTTCCCCCTTTCCCCCTATTTTCCTTGATTTCTCTTTCCTTCTCTTTCCTCCTCCCTCCTTCGTCCCTCTTCGTCATTCTCCGTCCCTCTTCCTCCTGCTTCCTCCTTCCCATGGCCGGAGGAAAGCCCAAGGGAAAATCGCGGGTGATTTATGAGTCCCCCGACGGAGCCCTTAGGAGAGGAAATCCCGCGAGATAATTACCGTCAAACCGCCCTCCTCCTCCCCTTCCCCCTCTCCCTCCCTCCTCCCCTTCCCCTCTCCCTCCCTCCTCCCCTTCCCCCTCTCCCTCCCTCCTCCTCTCTCTCTTTCTTCTCTCACCCCTCCTCTCCTTCCTATCCCCCCCCCTCCCCGCCCGTCGCCGCTCTTGTAGAATCATTCGTAAAACATCCGTAATTGATTGTCGTTCCCGGGGACTTTGCGGGGGGGGGGGGGAGGTCACGCCTTACCTGTGCTTGCTGGTGTTGTTTATTCGTTTGTTTGTTTGTGTTTGGAAGTTTTTTTTCCGTTTCTGTGTTTGGCTTTCTGATTGTGTTTGTGTGTTTTTTGTTTGTGATGGGATGGTAGTAGAACTAATGTTACTGTTATGTTATTGTCGTTTTTATTATTATCATTGTAAGTGTTGTCATTATTGTCGGTATTAGTATTATTATTATCGTTAGTATTATTATCGTTAGTATTATTGTTATCGTGATTATTATTATTATCATGATTATTATTATTATTGTTGTCATTAAAATTATTATTGGTATTATCATTATTACTATCATCATCTTCATCATTGTTATTAGTATCATCATCATCAGTCCTATCATTATCATTAACATCATTATTGTCATTAATTACATTATAACCATTATTACTAGTAGTAATTTGTTATGATATGTTGATAATAAAAATGATGATAGTGATTATGGTAACAATAATAATAATAATAATAATAATAATAATAATAATGATAATAATAATAATGATAATAATAGTAATATTGATAATGATAATGATAATATATAGTGATAATAACGATAATGCTCATAATAATAATAGTAATAATAATAATAATAATGATAATTGTCATTATCATTACTGCTACTACTGTTACTATTATTATTATTATCGTTATTATTAGTATTATTGTTATATCATTGTTGTTATTATTGTTATTGTTGTTTCTGCTATCTTTATCATTGTTATTATTGTTGTTGTTATTGTTACCACTATTACTTTTATTGTTAATCGCCATCATCTTATCGTCATTGACACTATTATCATCATTATCACGCTGCCAGTATCATCTTCGTCATCGTTGTTTTTATTATTGTATTGTTATGATCAATATATTCTTGTTATTGTCGCTCTCAGCAATCGTGTGTGTGAGTAATGCTATTTTTCCTATAATTGTTATTCTTATTATCCTCTTGTTACTGTTACTGTCTTTAGTTATTAATTGTACCAGTATTATCTTAATATCCGGTACTACTATTAAGATTATTTCACTGCCAATAATGATACCCAAAGTACTAACAAATGTAGAATTTAAGGAGAAAGAAACAAAATCTCAACGAAAGTAAAGCAAATTTAATCTGGAAGTAAGCAGTCTCCATCTTATTAATCCGAGAAGGAAACGTCATGAACCTGTATCGTTCGTGAGAGCGAATTTGACGCACGAAATCGAACACCTTCATTAGATGCACGGAATCGAACACCTCCATTAGCGATAAAAAAAAAAGAAAACGCTCAGAATTCCGGCGTGCTTGCGTGCTTGCGTGCATCATCGTGTGCTTTTGGAGACGAGTGTCATTACCTCTCGGCGTCGCTGAAGTGAGCGTGGCGACCTTCACTTCAGTTTGCTTCAGTTCGCTCCGCTTCTCGCCTCGCGTGTTCGGATGCACTCTGGGGGTTCACTGCTGTGGTGGTTACACGCTTAGTTTCTGTCCTTTCTTTGATTTCTTTAAATTTTTATTCTCTGTGTTTTATATTTCTTTTTCTTTTTCTTTAGTCTTGAACGGGATTGGCAATTTCGTTTTTTGACAGCTTGATGACGGGGCGCGCTCGGAATCGGGCGAGGTGTCCTGGCGTGGCTGCGGAATGCTCGGATGGAGGAATGGCGGGGCTTATTCTTTCCTGTGGGTTGGTTTTGCTCTCTCTCTCTCTCTCTCTCTCTCTCTCTCTCTCTCTCTCTCTCTCTCTCTCTCTCTCTCTCTCTCTCTCTCTCTCTCCTCTCTCTTCTCTCTCTCCTTCTCATCTCCTCCTCTCTCTCTCCTCCTTCCTATTCTCTCTCCTTCTCCTCCCTCCCTCCCTCCCTCCCTCCCTCCCTCCCTCCCCCCCCCTCCCTCTCCCCCCTATTTCTCTCTCTCTCACTCTCTCTCCCTCTCTCTTTCTTTCTTTCTATCTTTCTTTCTTCTCTGTGACTTTGTTTTGTTCAAGTAATATTGATGGAAAATCGGAACTGAAAGTATTTCAGCGCACAGTCAGGCTCAAGTTAATTCTGATCTTTAGTTTATGTTTATGTTAGTGTGATGTTAATTCGCATAGCGTGTTAATGCGAAAAGAAAGTTAATGTTAAGGTTCAAGACAAAGGAAATGTTAGGAAAGTTTTTTTTGCTTTGAGGAACGTTAGTCAAGGTAAAAAAATATATAAGTGTTGAGTGTTATCTTTACCATTAATATTACTAATATGATGATGCTAGTTATTATATCAATAACAATGATAACTGAAGATAGATAATCACGTTGTTATTATAACCTTAATAACGATCCTGCTGCGAATGACAAAGATAGGCATAATGTCATGTAAAACTACATTCGGGTTTGTTTACATGTTTTTTCTTGTACCACTTAAACAGAAAAACATTTGAAAAACAAAGCAAAACAAAGACACCTCATCCCCATAATTAACATACACCATAAAAACAAACGAGTAGACCAAAAAAAAAACACAAACGAACAAACAAGTAAACACAAAAGCCCCGACCACCAAGAAAGAAAAAAGAGAAAACAAACAAACCAACAACAACAACATATTCCCTACGCCACCAAGAGAGAGAGAACAATAACAACAAGAAAACAACAACACATCCCCATTAGCACCACACAGCAGCAAAAGCGGGAGAGAACGAAAAAAAAGCAATAAAGAAGAAAAGAGAGAGAGAGAGAGAGAGAGAGAGAGAGAGAGAGAGAGAGAGAGAGAGAGAGAGAGAGAGAGAGAGAGAGGAGAGAGAGATGCAAGAGAGATAGCAAGAGAGAGAAGAGATAGCGAGAGAGAAGGAGTGAGTGAGTGAGTGAGTGAGTGAGTGAGTGAGTGAGTGAGTGGAGTGAGTGAGTGAGTGAGTGAGAGAGAGAGAGAGAGAGAGAGAGAGAGAGAGAGAGAGAGAGAGAGAGAGAGAGAGAGAGAGAGGTGAAACAAGTAAACAAAAATAACCTCGCTTTACCATTCCCATTAAGGGAGATAGAGAGAAGAAAAAAAAACAATAACAACCACAAGAAAACAGACCCCCAAAACGCCACCACACCACCCCCACCACCACCCCACACCTCTCCCCCCACACCTCCCCCCGTCCCCCCCCCAATAATAACGCCGGGAAATGGGCCTCCCGATCGCTGCTTCCTGAAAGAATCACAGATCGCGGCGGCTTTCCCATGATCTCACGCGGCCGGGAGAGAAAGCCACGGGCAGGCAGACAGGCACAGCGACCGGGAGCTGGACTGCGTAATTAAAGCGCGAGAGGGAGGTGGACGCGTTGAAGCGAGGCGGGGGATAAAGGGAGGAGGGAAGGCAGGTGGGGAAGAGAAGGAGGAGGAGGAGGAGGAGGAGGAGGAGGAGAAGAAGAAGAAGAAGAAGAAGAAGAAGAAGAAGAAGAAAAGGAGTAGGAGGAGGGGTGGATAAGAAGGGGTTGAGGTATGGGAGGCGGAGGGGTGGAGGTGGTGGATAAGAAGGGATAGGGATGGAAGACAAAGGGGGAAGAGAGGCAGGTGGAAGAGGTGAAAGGAGGGAAGGAGAGGATGGGGGGGATGACGGGA
>NC_051387.1:50628895-50641395 GCF_015228065.2 Penaeus monodon
TGGGGAAAAAGAGAGAGAGGGGGGAAAGGGGAAAGGGGGGAGGAGAAAAAGGAAAAAAAAGGGGAGGGGAGAGAGAGATGGAGAGGAGGAGAGGGGAAGAGAAGGGAAGAGAGTGAGAGAGAGCTAGAGAGGGAAGAGAGAGAGAGAGAGCTAGAGAGGGAAGAGAGAGAGAGAGAGCTAGAGAGGGAAGAGAGAGAGAGAGATAGAGAGGGAAGAGAGAGAGAGAGAGCTAGAGAGGGAAGGGAAGAGAGAGAGAGGTAAGAGGAGAGGGAAGAGAGGAGAGAGGAGAGAGAGAGAGAGAGAGAGAGAGAGAGAGAGAAAGAAAGAAAGAGTGCGACAGAGAGAGAGAAAGAAAGAAAGAAAGTGTGAGAGAGAGAGAAAAAAAGAAAGATACAGAGATAAAAGGACGGAGGGAGCTTAAGTCAAGGGAAGAGAGAGAATATTTTTTTAATTCACCATTTTTTTTCTCTCTCTCCGTTCAAGGTCTGAAGAAAAGGGAAAAAAAAGTGCGTGAAGCAGGTGGGATGAGACGAGGCGCCTCCATGCTACAGTTCACATGCCTCTGGGTTGTGTTTTATTTACTTGTTTGTTTATTTTTATTCTGGAGGAAGGGGTAGGTGAGTGTTCGTTTGTGTGAATGGTTTACACGGTCTCTCTCTCTCACTCTCTCTCTCTCTCTCTCTCTCTCTCTCTCTCTCTCTCTCTCTCTCTCTCTCTCTCTCTCTCTCTCGCTCTCGCTCTCGCTCTCTCTCTCTCTCTCTCTCTCTCTCTCTCTCTCTCTCTCTCTCTCTCTCTCTCTCTCTCTCACTTTATTGAAAAACAATTACATCATATTTGGTTATAATCATTAGATATGCTACCGTCAAAACTTTTTTTTTCAGTTTTAGTGACTCCGATCTTAAAGTGTATAATACATAATATACAAATCATATAATTATCAATTAGTGGTCTTTAGCCACGCATGTGCTTTGCATTTGAAAGTTTGTAAGGACTGTGCTTCACCATGATGTTACAAATGAATAGATTCCATAATTTAGAATATCTGGGGAAACTGTCGCTTTTGGTGCGCCTTGCAACAATGAGGTTCCTCCAGTGCGGCGGCGCTCGTTGCACTGTTCTCGTGGGGCGTGCAGCTCGTGTCATTGGCTGCAGGAGCGGGACGTATCGGCAATGGATGCGGAACATCGTCGTCAAGCCAGCTACGTCTCTCCTGTGTTGAAGGCTGTCGAGGTTCAGTTGATTCTCTCTCTCTCTCTCTCTCTCTCTCTCTCTCTCTCTCTCTCTCTCTCTCTCTCTCTCTCTCTCTCTCTCTCTCTCTCTCTCTCTCTAGGCTAGCATTAGCATTAGGTAAGGTAAGGTATGGGTTAGCAGATTATGACGGGGGGGGAGGGGGGGATAATGGCAAATCGATGCCCATTGGCCCCAGGAATCAATTAGAGCGATATCGGCGCTCCTTTGTCTGTGGTCTTTGTGTGCCTGTGATCGGACAAATTATAGACGAACTGATGACGAATGGTGACGAATATGTGTGCGTGTATCCGTGCGTGTGTATGTGTGGTTGCCTGTGTGTGGGAGGGGGGTGAATTATTTGTATGTATGTGTTCTCTGTATATTATTGGATTTATGGATGGTGATATATATATATATATATATATATATATATATATATATATATATATATATATATATAATTATGTATATATATATATATGTATGTATATATGTATACACACACACGCACACACACGCACACGCACGCACACACACACACACACACACACACACACACACACACACACACACACACACACACACACACACACACACACACACACACACACACACATATTTGTTTTTCCTCTCTTCATTTTTTCTTTTCTTAGGGGTCGCCACAACGGAATGATCCGCATCATAGTCACACACGCACACGCACACACATACACATACGCATACTCACACACACACACACACACACGCACGCCCGCGCACACACACACCACGCACGCCCGCGCGCACACACACACGCACACACACACACGCACACACACACACGCACACACAAACACGCACCACACACACACACACACACACACACACACACACACACACACACACATGCACACATACATACATACATACATGCATACACATAAACACATACATGCAATCACACATACACATAAATACATACACATACATATACATATATATACATACATGAATACACACACACATACACACACATGAATACACACACACACACACACACACACACACACACACACACACACACACACACACACACACACACACACATACACATCGTATCTAGGTTCGATTTACCTAAAAATATTTAAATCAGTGCAAGTGCACACACCAAGCGCCGCATGCAAATACGTGGGGGCATCCATGCACACACGCATCGCCCGCGCGCGTATGTGAGCACTGATTTAAATAATTTTAGGTAAATCGAACCTAGATACGATGAAATATTTTAGGCCGCGGTGGCCGAGTGGTTAGAGCATCGGACTCAAGACTGTCGCGACAGTTCGAGTTCGACGGCTCGAGTCACCGGCCGGCTCGTTGTTCCCTTGGGCAAGGAACTTCACCTTGATTGCCTACCTAGCCGCTGGGTGGGCAAGTAAGCCCAAGTCAGTGCCGGTCCCAAAACCGGGTAAATAGAGATAGTGACTCGATAAAAACACCGGGCGGAAGGCAACGGTAAACCACCGCTCTAAATTGCCAAGAAAATCATGGAAATTCATGATCGCCAACGTCCTTGTAGGACAGGGCACTTGAAGAATATATATATATATATATGTATATATATATATATATATATATATATATATATATATATATATATATATACCAAGGAAATTAGAAAAAAGGAGTTTCTGTCCTACAAAGTGCCCCTCAAGAAAAAATAGCAAAGGCTCTTTCGTCGTCCTGAACAAAACCAACCATTTTTATAAGACATTTTTTTTGCAAGTTGTGAATTGAGAGGAGGAAGAGAGAAGTAAAAGCGGGAGAGGGAAGAGGGGAGGAGGCTTCAGAGAGTAGGGAGAAAGGGAGGAGGGAGAGAGAGTCAGGGAAGACGGGAGAGGGGGGAACAATGAGAGGGATGGAGGGAGGATACCCATGACTGGACCAGGAATCAAACCAAGAAAAAAAGGAAGCTGCGGACTGAAGTATAAGTAGGTAGGCGTCACCGTATCTAGGATTTCGCCTTTTATTCATTTAAATTTAATATGGTCGAGTTAGATAGATATATTAAGGACTTTTTTTACTTCGTTGTGGATTTCTTCAGGACGGTTTGCCGTTTCTGTTTGCACGCCTTCGCCTACGCTGCGTGCGTTCTTTACCTTCGTGTGAGGAACCATGTGAAGCACGGCAGGTAATGCGATAAGAGGGCGGGAGGTCCGCGAAGCTAATGGTGCTGCGCCAGTTTCTGGAGAGTAAGAGAAAGGTCTTGGAGAAAACGAGGAGTACTCTCTCTAAAGTTTGTTATGTGCCAGAAACGCTGGAAGAAGCTCGCCGAGTGGGTAGGGAGGATGATGAAGCAGTCCTCCCTCAGGGAGGACATAACACTGAATTAGTGGCTCTGGCAGGCCAAGGAGGAGATAGACTATCTAAACATGTTCCTGTTCTCGAGAATGATAATCCCCTGGCCGTCGAAAGTGGTGTTGCCGCCGAGGTCGGCGATGGAGGCCGAAACCACGGCTTCGGAATATGCAGATTTTTGTACTGAGGACGACTGTGGCTGCAGAGTCTGTCCAGCAGGAACCTTAATCCGAGTGAGAGGCTGCAAAGAGTTTTATTACATTGATGGTTGTTTGTACATCGTGCATACACACAGATTTAACACATTATTTTTATATCTGTTTCTCTCTACATCGTTATCTATATGTTTAGGGGATCCCAACGTTTTTACACATTATTTTTTTTTGTTTCTCTCTCTCTCTCTTCTCTTCTCTCTCCTTTCTCTCTCTCTCTCTCTATTATAATATTATATTATATTATTATAATATATTATATAAATTATAAATACACACACCACGCACAGCACCCCCCGCACACACACACATATACATATATATATATTATAATATATAATATATAATATATATATATAATATAATATATTTTATATAAAAATAATATCATGCTGTGACCACGGCGGCTCAACATGAACCTACCGTTAAAAAAAAGAAGAATCACATTTAACGTGGGTTCATGCTGAGCCCCCGTGGCCCACAGCGATACTTTTTTGTTTTTTTATTTTGGATGCTTTTGGGTGATAGTGTAGGTCCCCAGTTTTTTCCACGGAGAGTGCCGGGTACCTTTTTTGGTAATCATTCTCTCTATTTTATCCGGGGTTGGGGCCAGCACTGATTGGGCTGGCTTGGCCACCCATGGGTGGTAGGCAATCGGGGGAAATTCCCTTTCCCAAGGGGAAAACGCGCCGGCCGGTGACTCGAACCCTCGAACTCAGATGCCCTCGATATCAATCAAAAACGGTACTCAGTTTAAGCACCGGGACCCCCCCCCATCCTTCGCCACTAAACTCGTCTTCGCTTTTCTTTCCATTATACCATCGCGCCCCAAATTCTTTGATATTGTCCTCTCTTGCTTCGTTTCTCTTCTCTGTTTCCTATCCCATCCCCGTCCCAATTTTTCTCAAACTTTTACTTCTCATTACTGACCAATAACTTTTAAATTTCCTCTTGTTCAAAATGTCCAACATCGTCTTTACAATTTATTTTTTTCACATTCATCTTCGTCTTCTTCCTGTCCACAAAACGCAGTACTCGTCGTAAACCCCACATTTCAAAAAAATTGATCTTTTTCTTGTCTATCTACTTCAACACCCAACACTCAGAACCATATGATGCAATTGGGAAAACTAATGAGTTCAATAACCTCAGCTTAGTCCGTAAGGTAATGCTTCGGTCTTTCCAGATGTTATTGAGAGCAATTGTGGCGCTTGCCGTCGATATATATATATATATATATATATATATATATATATATATATATATATATATATCATCATCATCATCAATAACGGTATGCTCATGTTTGAGCAGCCGTGGACCTCTCCACCATCCTTCGCCACTCAATTCGACCTTGCGCTTTTCTTTCCACTTGTACCATCGTCAGTCCGCAAATATCTTTGATGTTGTCGCTCAGTCTTGTCTTCGGTTTGTCTCTTTCTCTGTTTCCTATCACCATCCCTGTCAGCAAGTTTTTCTCAATACTTTTACTTCTCATCACATGACCAATAAACTTTAATTTCTCCCTGTTCAAGATGTCCAACAGCCGGTCTTTAAATTTATTTTTCTCAGTACTTCATCATTCGTTTTCTTCTCTGTCCAGTTAGAGAATACGTAGTACTCGTCTGTAACACCACATTTCACCACATTTGATCGTGACAGTCTTGAGTCCGACGCTCTAACCATTCGGCCATCGCGGCCTTGACGATCATGGGCTTCCATGATTTTTTCTTAGCAATTTAGAGCGGTGGTTTGCCATTGCCTTCCGCCCGGTGTTTTTATCGAGTCACCATCTCTGTTTACCCGGCACTGACTTGAGCTGGCTTGGCCACCCAGTGGCTAGTAGCAATCGAGTGAAGTTCCTTGCCCAAGGGAACAACGCGCCGGCCGATGACTCGAACCCTCGAACTCAGATTGCCGTCGTGACAGTCTTGATCCGACCTCTAACCATTCGGCCACCGCGGCCCCATATAATATATATATATATATATATTATATATATATATAATATATATATATATATATATATATATATATATATATGAATGTTGGTCCAGGAGGGATAGGGGATGACGGCCAGGAAGGATGGGGGGATGGGGCCCGGGAGGGATGGGGGGATCAGGGCCAGGAGGGATGGGGGAATCGGGGTCAGGAAGGAAGGGAGGTCAATGCCGGGAGGGATGGGATTCAGGAATAGGAACGGGAGGGAGCCGAGCAGTGCCGTAGGGAATCCCCTGCACAAAAGCCCGTTTGGTGAGTACCGGATGCTCCAGTAGACACGGAGGCTGCCTCGTTTCAGTCACCCCCTTCCCCTTTTCCGTCTCCCCCTCTCTACTCTTCTTTTTCCTTCCTTGTTCCTTTCTCTCCACCTCACCACCGCTCCCCTGTTACTGTTACTAGTAGCATCTCTTATCCCCCTCTCGCCCTCCTTTCCTCTCTTCAATTCTTTCCTCCACACTCCTCGTCTCTCCTCTCCTTTTCTTTCCTCTCTACTCCTCTGCTCTCCTCTTCTCTCCTTTCCACTCCTCATCTCTCCTCTTCTCTCCTTTCCACTCCTCATCTCTCCTCTTCTCTCTTCTTTCCTCTCCACTCTTCTCTTCTCTCTTCTCCTCTCCACTCCCCCTTTTCGTCTCCTCTCCTCTTCTTTCCTCTTCACTCCTCTCTTCTCTATTCTGTATCCTTTCCATCTACCTTTTACGTAACGCCACCCGCAGAGGGAGTAGTGCGTGTGACCAGCGGTGTGTGAGCGGGGCGCCGGTGAGATTAGGAGAGTAAGATGTGGATGGCTGGGGGGGTGAGGACGGGGGAAGGGGGAAGGGAGGGGGAGTGGTTGGCCGCCGCCGCCACAGCTGGAGCGAGACACAGGTGCAAATAGTGTTGTGCTGACTGCCTTATCTCACCTGTACAAACCTAGTCTTCACCTGCCACGCTCAGGCAATCAAGGATGCTTTGTCCGTCGTCTTTCTCCTTGCCGTTCTCCTCCTCCTCCTTCTCATCCCCTTCACCTTCTCCTCTTCCTCTACCTTATTCTCTTTTTCTTCTTCATTTTTCTTTTCCTCTTACCCATTATCCTTTCCCTTTTCCTCCTACTCCTGATCCTCCTCCTCCTCCTCCTTTTCCTCCTCCTCCTCCTCCTCCTCCTTCTTCTTTTTCTCCTCCTCCTCCTCCTCCTCCTCCCTCCCCTCCTCCTTCTGCACTTCCTCTTCCTCCCCCTCCTCCTTCTCCACTCCCTCTTCCTCCTCCTTCTCCTCTTCCTCCTCCTCCTCCTCTTCCTCCTTCTCTTCCTCCTCCTCCTCCTCCTCTTCTCCACTTCCTCTTCCTCATTCTACTTTTCCTCTCACCCATTCTCCTCTTCCTTTTCCTCCTACTCCTGATTCTCGTCCTCCTGTATATTCATGTATATATATATATATATTATATATATATATATATATGTATATATAAATTATATTATAATATATATATATATTATATATATATATATATAATATTATATTATATTTATATATATATATATTTATTTTAATATATATATATTTATATATATATATTTTATATTATTATATATATTTATATATCTATTATATTTTTATATTTTATATATATATATTATATATATATTTTATATATATTGTATATTTACATGGGGCCGCGGTGGCCGAATGGTTAGAGCGTCGGACTCAAGACTGTCACGACGGCAATCTGAGTTAAAGGGGTTTCGAGTCACCGGCCGGCGCGTTGTTTTCCCTTGGGCAAGGAAACTTCACCTCGATTGCCTGCCTAGCCACTGGGTGGCCAGCCAGCCCAAGTCAAAGTGCTGGCCCCAGCCCCGGGTAAATAAGAAAGTTCCCAAAAAAAATACCACCGGCCTCTCCGTGGGAAAAGGGAAATGGGGGCCCCACACTACTACTCCAAAGATCAAACCAAAATGAAAAATACAATTAAGTTCATGCGTGACCCGGGGGCTCAGACATCCTACCCTTAAAAAAAGATATAAAACCCCCACAACACACACCACACATATATATATATATATTATATAAAATTTTATATAAAATATTAATATATATAATTTTTTAACATTATAAATATAATTTTATATAGTTTAAAGTATGTAATAAAAAATTAAACGTATATAAATAAAATATATATTATAAAATTAAATATTATTATAATATATATATTAAATATAAATATAATTAACAAAAAAATTTATTAGAATATTTTTATAAAATAAATATTTTTTATTTAATAAATAATGTTTCCATATTATTATATTTCTATATATTTTTTTATCTATATTATTAAATTTTTATTTATATATTTTTTATATATTTATTTATATTTAATTATTATATTTTTTTTATACTTTTATTATTTTTATACATCTTTCATATATCAATATACTTATATAGTATATATTATTAAAATTAATATATAATATTATAATATTATAATTAATAAAAAGTTTAAAAATTTTATATTAATAATATTTATATATATATATATTTTATTTATATATATATATATATAGAATTTATATTCAATATTTATTTATTTTTTATATATTTTATATTATATTATTATATTAATATTATGTATTATGATTATATTATAATTTTGATAGATAGATAATAATAGATAAAGCATTATTAAATTTAATATATTATATTATTTTTAATATCTATTATTATATAATATAATTTATTTAGATAATTAAATTATAAATTTTGTATCTATCTATCTACCTACTTCTATCTATCTATCTTTTACTACTATATATTATATTTTATATATATATATATATATATATAATAATTTTTTATTATATGTATCTATGTATCTATTTATCTACTATCTACTCACACCACACACACACACACACACCCACACAACCCCACACCCCCCCACACAAACACACACACCCACACACACATATATATATAAATTATATTATTATATATATTATTTAAAATTATATTTATTTATATGTTGTATTTTAAAAATGTGTATTTTTTTTAAAATAAATATATATATATATCTATATATATATATATATATATATATATATATATTTTATACTATATATATATACATATATATATATATATATATATATATATTATATATATATATATATATATATATATAAAATATATATATAAAATATATATATATATATATAAATATGTGTGTGTGTGAGTGAGAGAGTGAGTGAGTGAGTGTGTGTGTGTGTGTGTGTGTGTGTGTGTGTGTGTGGGTGTGTGTGTGTGTGTGTGTGTGTGTGTGTGTGTGTGTGTGTGTGTGTGTGTGTGTGTGTATGTGTATGTGTATGTGTGTATTATATATAATATATATATATATATATATATATATATATATATATTAATATATATATATATAATATATATGTATATATATAATTTATATAATTTTTTCCCAACAGCTATTTATTCCACTGCAGGAAACCAGCCTCTCTCAATTCATTATTTGAGAGGATATTTGGCAATCTCACCCCTTTGCCTGATTGGATGCCCTTCCTAATCAACCGCGATTCGGCGTTTAACACCTATGCCACGGCGGTGATATCCCCTACGACACTTGCGTTTTGACTTTTCAAGGCGATATATCGTTTTCTCGCCGTGAGATCGGGCTCGAGCGAGCAGTCAGAGCGCAGGAATTTTTACGACTGCCGCCAGTGCTATAACCATTGGACCATCGCGGTAGTCCAAAAAAAAAAAAAAAAAAAAAAAAAAAAAAAAAAAAAAAAAAAAAAAAAAAAAAAAAAAAAATATATATATATATATATATATATATATTTTATATAATATATATATATATATATAATATACATATATATATATATATCTAATTATATTTATATAATTATATATAATCATATTATATCTAATTTTAAATTACATATATATTATATATATATTATATATCTATATATATATATTTTTATATATACTTTTAAATACATATATTATACCATATAAAATACATATTATATTATATATAAAATATTTCTTTTAAACGGTAGGTTCATGTCTGAGCCGCCTTGGTCCAGCATGATATTTAAATTTGTAGTTTTTCATGTTGTGATGCTCTTGGAGTGAGTACGTGGTAGGGTCCCCCAGTTCCTTTCCACGGAGAGTGCCCGGGGGTACCTTTTTTGGTAATCACTCTCTCTATTTTTCCGGGCTTGGGACCAGCACTGACTTGGCTGGCTTGGCCACCCAGGGCTAGGTAAGCAATCGAGGTGAAGTTTTCCCTTTCCCAAGGAAACAACGCGCCGGGCCCGGGGACTCGAACCCTCGAACTCAGATTGCCGTCGTGACAGTGTTGTTCCTTTGCTCTAACCTTCGGCCACCGCGGCCTTACGTCATGGGCTTCCCATGATTTTCTTGGCAATTTAGAGCGGTAGTTTGCCATTGCCTTCCGCCCGGTGTTTTTTTTTTTCGAGTCACCATCTCTATTTACCCGGTACTGACTTGGGCTGGCTTATCCGCCAAGCGGTTAGGCAGGCAATCGAAGTGAAGTTCCTTGCCCAAAGGAAAAACGCGCCGGCCGGTGACTCAAACCCTCGAACTCAGATTGCCGTCGTGACAGTCTTGAGTCCGACGCTCTAACCATTCGGCTACCGCGGCCCCACAATATATATATATATATATATATATATATATATATATATATATATATATTATACATACATACATACTTACGTACATACATACACACAGACTTGTGTGTGTATACACACACATATAGGCGTGAGTGTGCTTTTTTTATGCATATATGTATGTATTGAACAGTTTTTATTTGTAAGTATATTTGAGCACGTTCCCTTTCTGTTTCTTTCCCTTTGTTTACTTCCATCTTTTTTACTCTCCCTTTCCAACACCCCTCCCTCCCTCCCTTCTTCCCTCCCTCCCTCCCTCCGTCCCTTCCTCCCATCCTCCCTTCTCTCCCTTCCTCCCTCCCTATCTCCCTTTCTCCCTTCTTCCCTCCTCTCTTCCCTTCTTTCCTCCCCAACATCCCATCCTTCCTCTTTCCCTCCCTCCCTCCCCAACATCACTCCCTCTCACCCTCCCTCCTTATCCCTCTCCCGTCCCTCCTCCTTCCTCCCCAACATTACTCCCTCTCACCCTCCCTCCTTTTCTCTCTTCCCTCCCTCCCTGCCTTCCTCCCCAACATTACTCCCTCTCACCCTCCCTCCTTTTCTCTCTTCCCTCCCTCCCTGCCTTCCTCCCTCCCTCCCTCTCTCCCCAACATCCCATCCTCACGACTCCACCTGTGCAAAGCCACGTGTTTCGGATCGCCTCCCCCACACCTGTCCTGCACTCCCCACCTGTCCTTCCCGCGCTGATAGCATCGGCTGCCCGGGCCTGCCTCCCCGCCGCCGGTTCGAGATCGGCTCTCGTGGCGGCTTCCTGGCGAGGTGGCCGCGCATGGCGTGTCTGTTATTATTGGTTTTGTGGTTACTGGTATTTTTATTGTTATTATTATTGTTGCTGTTGTTGTCGTTGTTATTAAATTATGATTATTAATATTATGTTATTGTTATTATTATTATTATTATTATTATTATTATTATTATTATTACTATTTTGTTATTGTTATTATTACTATTACTATTATTATTGTCATTATTATTGTAATTGTTGTTGTTATTATTGTTATTATTATTATTATTATTATTATTATTATTATTATTAATTATTGTTATTGCGGGAGTTTTTTTTTTTTTTTTTTTTTTTGAGGGTCCATGTATCTATATGTTCGTTCGTTCATCCGTCAGTCTGTCCGTCTATCCGTCCATACGTCTATCCATTCCATAGATTTTTATGCTTTATATAGATGTATACCCTTTGCAAAGTCTTATTTTAATGTACTTATACCAATACCTATACTATGGTTATATAGCCTGTTGTATCTACCGTGTTTTTACTCAAATTGTTTGTACCTGTAATTAAAGTAAACACGTAACAGCTTTATATTTACCTGCTCTTACTGGCGCATATTGCACAGCATTTTATTTACGATTCAATGATTTAATTGGAATTTATTCTTCCTCTCTTACCTCAACCGATCCCCTACCAGATGTTGTATGTATTATGCCATACTAACGAAACTCTCTTGTAACTTAACTGTACCATTGTTTTTTGATAAGGATAACAGATCTCGAAAGATTTGGCTCAATTTTTTTTTTCTAACATGTCCTGATGATAGACTGTAGGTATAAGTCAGATAAACTATTAGACTTTCAGTTTCAGTTGTTTTCTCTCCTTTTCGCTCTCTCTTTGACTCACTCGTGGCGCTTACTCACTCACTCACTCGCTCACTCTCTCACTCACTCGCTCATTCACCTACACGTTCACTCATTCACTCACTTGCTTATTCACTCGCTCACTCACTTACTTACTTACTTACTTACTTACTTATCTGCTTATTCACTCAATTACTTACTTACTTACTTATCTGCTTATTCACTCGCGCACTCACTCACTTGCTTATTCACTCACTCGCTCACTCATTCACTCACTTACTTGCTTATTCATTCACTCACCCACTCACTCGCGCACTCACTCCCACTTTTCTCCTCCTGTCCAGCACGAGACTAGGCCTAAATATTTCTGTCTTGCATCACGTCGAAAAGCACGTTTTTACGACTCATTAATGAACCCCGAATGGCTGGCCTCCTGCGTCTTCGCTCCCCTC
>NC_051387.1:50643895-50648510 GCF_015228065.2 Penaeus monodon
ATTATAATTATATATAATGCGGGGTTTGAATATGGGGGTACGTGTTCGTGTGTAGTGTGTCCAGACTCTTGCGTACCGATAATGAACTACTTTTGCACCCTTTGTTCAAGAAGACAATTTTGCAAGACTAAATAAAACAAAATAAAAAAAAATAGTCATCTAATTGCAATCGAGTTCCCCCAAGCGCTTTAATTTTATATATATATTTTATAATATATATTTTATAAAAATTATATATATATTATATATATATATTATATATATTATAACTTATTGTTATTATTATTATTCCTGACTCCTCACTCGCCGCGGACACCTGTGAGAGCGGCGCGCAGGTGTGGCAGCTCGAGGGAGAGGAAGCGAACACCTGTGCACAGATGCCTCGGCGTCTCCGGGCCCCTGTAATTCTTCTATCACCGATCAGCTGGGCGGGGTGAGCACATGTATAGGGGGGAGGGGGGGATATAAGTATCTGTGGGTTTGTCTGTTTGTAGTTCGTGTAGTGTGTTTAAATTTCTGTGTACGTGTGTGTGTATGTAGATATGCACACTTTTCTGGGGGGGGGGGGGGGGGCTGTGCGTACAGGCATAGTCTGCATATGTTTTAATGTTTGTGTTAGTGTCTGTCTGTGCTTGAATGTATGTATTGTCTTTCTATTCTAGTGAGAGAAAGAGACGAGCGATAATGCAGAAGAATGTAGTAAATATGCAGAAAAAGGAAGAAAAATAAGGTAAAGTAAACTTGGGAAAGTAGGCAAGCAGATGTAAACATCTCATACGAACCTAACACAACAAAGAAATGACAGTAATGATGATATAAGCAATAGCAGCGATTATAGTAATCAATGCCGAGGAATCAGAGGAAAGGATAAGTTCTGAAGAAGGAAGGAATAGGAAAAAGTGCTCCTCCTCCCCCCTCTTCCCCTCTCTCTCTTTTTGTCTCTCTTCTCTCTCCTCTCTTTCTCTTCTTTCATCTCCCCCTCTCTCTCCCACCTCTCTCTCCTCTCTCTCCTCTTCCTCCTCTCTCCCCCTCCCCGCCTTTTCTCTCTCCTCTCTCGTCCCCCCTCCTTTTCTTCCCCCTTTTTTTTCGCTCTCGCCTTCTCTCTCCTCCTCTCTCTCCCCTCCTTCCTCTTTCCTCCCCTCTCTTTTCCCTTTTTCTCTCTCCCTCTCCTCCCTCTTTTCATCTTCCCTTCTCCCCTTTCCCCTCTTTCCCCCTCTTCTTCCTTTCCCTTTTTCTTCCCTTTTTCTCTCTCTTCCCCCTCTCCCCCCCTTTTTTTTCCCCCCATTTCCCTTTTCTCTCTTTCCCCCTTTTTTTCCTCCCCCCCTCTCTATTTTTTTCTCTTTTTTTCCCTTTTTTTCTTTTTCTCCTCCTTTCTTTCCCTTTTTTTTTTCCCCCCCCTTTTTTTTCTCTCTCCCTTTTTTCCCCCCCCCCTTTTTTCCCCCCCTTTTTCCCCCCCCCCCCCTTTCCCCCCCCCCTTTTTTCCCCCCCCCCCCCCCCCCTTTTTTTTTTTCCCCCCTTTTCCCCCCCCCTCCCCCCCCCCCCTCTCTTCCCCTTCCCCCCTTTTTTTTTCTCTCTTTTTTTTTTTCCCCCCTCCCCTCTTTTTTTCTTTCTTTCCCCCCTCTCTTTTTCCCCCCCCTTTTCCCCCTTTTCTCTCTCCTTTTTCTCCCTCTTTCCCCCCTTTTTCCCTCTCTCCCCTCTCTCTCTTTTTTTCCCCCCCCCCCCCCTTTTCTTCTCTCTCCCCTTTTTTCCTTTTTTTTCCCCTTTTTTTCCCTTTTTTCTCTTCCCCCCTTTTTTTCTTCCCCCCCTTTTTTTTTCTTTTCCCCCTCTTTTTCCCCTTTTTTCCCCCCCCTTTCTCTCCTCTCCCCTTTTTTTTCTTCTCTCTCCTTTTCCCCCCCCCCTCTCCCTCTTCCTTTCTCTTCTTTTTTCTCTCTCTCCTTTCTCTCCCCCCTCTTCCCCCCTCTTTTCCCCCCCCCTTTTTTCTCCCTTTTTTCCCCCTTTTTCCTCTTTCCCCCCCCTTTTTTTTTTACCACCCTTTTTTTTTTCCCCCCCCTCCCCCTCCCCCCTCCCTTCTTCCCCGTTTCCTTTTTTCCCCCCCTCTCCTTCCTTTTTCCTTTCCCCCCTTTCCCCCCCCTCCCTTCTCTTTCCCCCCCTTTCCCCCCCCCCCCCCTTCCTTTGCCCCCCCTCTTCCCCTTTCTCTTTTCCCCCCCCCCTCTCTCCTTTTCTCCCCTTTTTCTCTTCCCCTCTCCCTTTTTTTTTCTTCTTTTTTCCCCCCCTTTTTCCCCCTCCCCGCCCCCCTTTTTCCCCCCCCCTTTTTTTTTTTTTTTTTCTCTCTCTCTCTTTCTCTTCTCTCTCCCCCCCCCTCTCTCTCTCTCTCTCTCCCCCCTCTCTCTCTCTCTCCCTTTTCTCTCTTTTTTCCCCCCCCCCCCCTTTTCCCCCCCCCCCCCCCCCCCCCCCCCCCCCCTCTCTCCCCTTTTTTCCCTTTTCCCCCTTCCCCTTCCCCCTCTCCTTTTCCCTTTTTCCCCCCTCTCTCTCTCTTTCCCCCCCCCCCCCTTTTTTTCTCCTCCCCCTCCCCTCTCTCCCCTCTCCCCCCCTCTCTCCCCCCCCTTCCCCCTCTCTCTCCCTTTTTCTCCCTTTTCTCCTTTCCCCCCCCTTTCCCCCCCCCCCCCTCCCCCCCCCCCCCTCTTTTTTTCTCTCCTCTCTATCTATCTATCTATCTATCTATCTATCTATCTCTCTCTCACTTACTCTCTGAAAAATATGAAAATATATCTTAGAAAATATAGTGTATAAAAATATCACTTATATAACTAGGTGGGGGTGGGGGGAGGATTTCGAAATCGTAGATAATAAATCATGTCGGTTACATCTGGCATTTTAAACAGAACATTTGGGAATTCAAAGGGGAAGGGAAGGGAGGAAGAGAGGATGACAGGAGAGAGAGAAGGAGACTAGAAAAGGTAGGTGATGGATAGGAAAGGTAAGGGAGGACGAAGGAACGGGGAAATAGAGGGAAACGTTAAGGGAGGGCGAAGAAGGAGGTGTGGAGGAAGTAAGGGAAAAGGTGGAGGAGAAAGAGGGGGATGATGAGTAAGATTGGATGAAAAAGGAGAAAATAAGAGGTAGGGAGAAGGGAGAAGACGGAAGGTGGAGAAGAGAAGCTGGGGAAGAGGGACGAAGGAGAAGGATAGGGAAAGGGGAGATGATGGGGGCGAGCTTAGAGGGAATGGGTGGGTAGGAGGAGGAAGAAGAAGAAGAAGAAGAAGAAATTCTAGATAAGGAGGGATGAGTAAAGATGTTGGATAAGAAGGGGGAGGATTCGACACAGAAAAATTAAGAGAGGTAATGGAAAGAAAGGTAAAAGAAAATCATAAGTAAGAGGAAAGGTGGAGAAAGAGGAAGGATGGGACGAGAAAGAGACAGGAGGAAGAGTTTGATTAAGGGAGAAGAGAAGGGGAGGGTACGTAAGGGAGGCAAAAGGGAGGGAAAGGTGAGAAAGGGTCAGAGAGGGCAAGAGAGATTTGACTTGGGGAGATAGGCAAGGGAAAGAGAGATGGGTCCGTAGGGGAGATTGCGAGAGAGAAATGAAGTAAATAAGAACTGGCAAGGGAAGGTTAGGGAGTGGGGGATGAGAGGGGGGGCGAGGGAGGCGATAGGTAAGGTAAAAGGGGGAAGGGGAAGGAGAGCGAGAGAAGAGGGAGAAGAAAATAAGGAAGCGGGAAGGCACGAGAAGCAAAGGATAAGTATATACAGAGACGCACACCTGTACACGTGTTTTAGCTTTGTATTTTACAGAAGTATGGGCTTGTAATAACAAAGAATAAGAAAATGTACTAAAAAGAACCCAATAAAAAACACAGCTGTCTTTAGAAGCTTCGAAGACACAGTCGGTTTAAAGGGCCGCTGGGATCAGCTGGCAGATTTGCGTTGTTTATTGATGTTATTTTTTATATATATTTATTTACCTTTTTTTTTTAAAGTAAGACTATAGTTATTAATATTTACCGAAACCTGTGAAACGATTCCTTTGGTATTCACATCACACGACAGGGTTCTCAAAAAAAAAAAATAATAATAATAATAAAAAAAAAAAATAATAATAATGGCACTGTTATCACACCGGGTCAATTAAGCTGTCGAACCCATGATATTTTCTCCCCTTCCATTTATTCGCAGGTGTTGCTGTTTCTCTCTATCGCCCGTTTCGTGAGCGAGATTCGGGTGATAAGGATAGAGATAATGATAAGGAAGAAGAGGTGGGCGATGATGGTGATAAAGAGTAAGAAGAGGACGGCGACGATGATGAGGAGGAGAGGAAAATGAAGACGAAAAAGAAGACGATGATAATGATAAGGAGGAGAAGGAGGACGATGGCTATAATAGGAAGTAGGGGAAGGAGGAGAAGATGGTGATAATGATGATGATGATAAGGAGGAGGAGGAGGAAGAGGAAGAAGAAGAAACGGAATAATAGAAAGAAGATGAAGAAGAAGAGGAAGAAGACGAAGAGTGTGACGATAATAATCCGTGAGGATGAAAATCATTTTCGCCAATTACCCAGGGATTTATCATTATTATTATCATCATTCATCATCCATCATCTAATCATAAGATATTGT
>NC_051387.1:50648610-50658610 GCF_015228065.2 Penaeus monodon
TCGATCCCCCCCCCAAACCCCTTTTTCCCCCCCTCCACACCCTTAAAAACCATGTCCACACACACACACCCCACACACACACACACACACACACACACCACACACCACCACAACACACACACACACCCACGACGCCGCCATACCCCCCACACACACCCCACACACACAACCACACACCCCCACACACACCACCAACACCCACCCACACAACCCCACCACACGAGCGCGCCACTCACACTGCTAAAAAACCAAAAACTTGATTCCCTCCCTAAAAAATTACCATCATTTACGTTTTATCCCTCCCCCCCCACCAAAATGTGCACATTTGCGATTTAGAGATGTTTGGCGCGCATGAACACGCTATAAACGCTCATGCAAAACGCATACATCACATTTTTTTGGGGTCTGCCATGCACCTTCGCACCTCGACTCCCCGATTTTTTGGCATTCTGTTTTTTAATACTCTTTATTTTTTCGTTTTATTTTTTTCACGATGATGTTTTAGTTTTTTCTTTGTGTTACAAAACACACAATATAAATGCATAAAAATGACACGTTGGTATTATTTAATTTTAAAATATATTATATATATATATTATATAAAAATTATATATATATTATAATTATATATTTATTCTACTTACATAACATATCATATACATATATTCATATATCATATTACATAACATATATACTTACATGTCATACGTACATACATACTCTACATCCTATTAATAAATATATAATATTATATTTTTATATATTATATTATTATATTATGTTTATGTTTATTCCCCTTTTATTTTGTATTATTTTTAAAAAATTTTTTTTTGTATTATTTTATTGTTTTTTTTTTGTATTTTAAGGTTTTATTTTTTTTTTTTTGTTTTTTTTTTTTTTTTTTTTTTTTTTTCTTTTTTTTTTTTTTTCCCCCCCCCCCCCCCCCCCCACCCACCCCCCCACCCCACCCCCCCCACCCCCCAACCCCCCCCACTTTTTTTCCCCCCCTTTTTTTTTTTTTCCAGTCCCTTTTTTCCCCTGCGGCTGCCCTTTCTTCACTATGAGAGGGCGTACCTCCTTGCCTGACTGGTGCCCCCTTCCCCTTTACCGCGCTAATCGGCGCGCTAGCACTGCCACAGCGGTGACTTTCCCTACCTGGGTTTGACTTCTCAAGGCGATATATCGTTTTCTCGCGGTTTTCTCGGGTTCGAATCTGCAGTCGGAGCGCAGGCATTTTTACGACTGCCGCGGCGGGGAACCATGAGTTCAGTGCTCTAACCACTGGATCATCGTGGCAGTCATATATATAAATATAAATATAATATATATATTATATATATATATATATATATATATATATACATATATATGTATATATACACATACATACATACATACAGATATACATACATATACACATGTGTGTGTGTGTGTGTGTGTGTGTATATATATATATATATATATATATATATATATATATATATATATATATATATATATATATATATATATATATATATATTTATATGCATATTTATTTACAATTCTGAGTAGGGTTTATCTCGTTTAATTTTCATTATTTTTTTATTATGTTTATATATTTCGTATTATTTTAAATTTAATGTTATAGTTATCTGGTTATTAATTCTACTTTTTTGGTTATCTTGTCTTTTATGTCTTCTCGGTTTCTATTGCTGTTTTCTATTCTTCTGAATGTTTTACCTTTTTCAGTGTTTTTTTTTCCACGTTTCTATTTTCTCTTTTCTGCATCTTTCTCGTTTTCCTCGTTTCTTAGTTTTCTTCTTCGTTACATTTCTCTCTCTCTCCCTCCCTCTCTCTCCCCCTCCCTCCCTCCCTCCCTCCCTCCCCCTCCCTCCCTCCCTCCCTCCTTCCTCTCTTTCTCCCTCCTTTCCTCCGTTTCTCCCTCCATCCTTCCCTCCCTCCCTCCTTTCCTTCCTCCCCTCACTTTTTACTTACTCTCTTTTTTCTTCATCTTTCTCGCTTTCCTTGTTTCTTAGGTTTTTCTTCGTTACATTCTCTCTCTCTCTCTCTCTCTCTCTCTTCTCTCTCTCTCTCTCTCTCTCTCTCTCTCTCTCTCTCTCTCTCTCTCTCTCTCTCTCTCCTTTGTGTGTCTATATCTATCTATATATATAAATTTATTTATTTATTTATTTATTTATTTATTGCTAGTTATTCTTCCTTATTTCTATTCCTTATTATTTCATCTCACTTTGTTAATTATTTCGTTATTTCTGCGTGTCTACCCCTTTGTGTTGTTATTACATTTTATTACTTAACTTCTGTTGTTTTTAAATTTCCCCTGTTATTTTATCAGTGTAATTTTCTTCGAGGTGCCCCGTGCGTTTCTGGCTTCTACGTAACATTGCTCTCTCTCTTGCTCTCTCTATCTTTCTCTCTCACTCTTATCTTTCTCTCTCACTCTCTCTTTCTCTCTCACTCTCTCTTTCTCTCTCACTCTCTCTTTCTCTCTCACTCTCTCTCTCTCTTTCTCCCCTCTCTCTCTCCTCTTCTCTCTCTCTCTCTCTCTCTCTCCCTCTCTCTCCCCCTCTCTCCCTCTCTCCCTCTCTCTCTCTCTCTCTCTCTCTCTCTCTCTCTCTCTCTCTCTCTCTCTCTCTCTCTCTCTCTCTCTCTCTCTCTCTCTCTCTCTCTCTCTCTCTCTCTCTCTCTCTCTCTCTCTCTCTTTGTGTGTGTGTGTTTCTGTCTCTGTTTCTCTGTCTCTTTCTGCCTGGATCTCTCACACTCTCTCTCTCTCTCTCTGTCAGTTTGTCTGTCGCCTGCTTGCCTGTCTCTATCTCTCTGTTTATGTGTCTCTGTCTGCCTGGATATATCTTTCTCTCTTTCTATCTATCTATCTGTCTATCTGTATATCTATCTATCTTTCACATACACTCCCTCATTTTCCTTCACTCTCCCACCGTCCTTCCCTTCCTTCTTTCCTCTCCCGCACCCCTTCTCTTTCTCCCCTCGCTCTCTCCCTCTAGCCTTCCTCCCCTTCTCTCTCTCTTTCTCCATATTCATCAAATATTCATCTCTCCTCCGCAATACTCATCAACGTCCGAAAGGAGATTCATCGCGAGCGGCAAAGGACCAATCAGCGAAGAGGGGCGCAAGGTGATGTTATCGTACCTCCGGCAATCAGGGATATGAAGGGGAGAGGGGGTGGGGTGGGAGAAGGGGGCACAGGGGGAGATTGGAACTGGGGGGGAAGGGGTTAGGAGGTGGGAGGAGGGGGGTAAGTGGTTAGGAGGTGGGAACAGGGGAAGGGGGGCATGGTGAAAGGGGGAGGGGAGGGGAGGCGAACCTGTGAGAGATGTTGGAGCGCGATATGTTTGGTTGCTGTTTTTTTTTTTTTTTTTTTTCCTTGATCTTCTACGTGGTTTATCTGTGTGTAAAGGGTTGTGTTTTTGGGGGTTTGTTTGTTTGTTTGTTTGACTCTAGTTGTAGTGTTTACGTACTTGTTACTGATGTTTTTTGCTGCCCGCTCTCTCTCTCTCTCTCTCTCTCTCTCTCTCTCTCTCTCTCTCTCTCTCTCTCTCTCTCTCTCTCTCTCTCTCTCTCTCTCTCTCTCTCCTTTTCATATATGTATATTTGGGTTATTGGTTTGATGTTATCAGTAGTAGTATGTTTTGTTGGTGTTGTTATTGTTGTGGTTATCTATTACACTTTCTCTCTCTCTCTCTCTCTCTCTCTCTCTCTCTCTCTCTCTCTCTCTCTCTCTCTCTCTCTCTCTCTCTCTCTCTCTCTCTCTCTCTCTCTCTCTCTCTTTCTTTCTCTTTCTCCACTCTACAATTCTCCGCTCTCTCTTTCTCATTCTCCTCTCTCCTTTTCTATTTCTCCCCTCTCTTTCTCTTTCTCCTCTTTCTCTTTCAATTTCTCCTCTCTCTCTTTCTCTTCTCTTCTCTTCTCTCCCTCCCTCCCTCTTCCCCCCCCGCTCTCTCTCTCTCTCTTCTCTCTCCTCTCTCTCTCTCTCTCTCTCTCTCTCTCTCTCTCTTCTCTCTCTCTCTCTCTCTCTCTCTCTCTCTCTCTCTCTCTCTCCTCTCTCTCTCTCTCTCTCTCTCTCTCTCTCTCTCTCTCTTATTATTATTATTATTATATTATTATTATTATAATTATAGATTTATACATTTCTTTAGTGAAGTTAAAGGCATCTTTGGATATTCTGATTTGATTACATTAAACAACCGAACAATAAAGGTCAAAATTAAGCATGCGTGTATTTACGTATCCTTGTCCATGTAACGCATTTACGTACGAATACCTGTGTATGTCTGTGTCTGATTCATCCCTCTTTGTTTGTGTACCTGTGCACCGGGGTACTTATATGTAGGCTACTTACACACACACACACACACACACACACACACATGCAACCACACACATCACCAGACACCACACACACATAATAGTATATATATATATATATATATATATATATATATATATATATATATATATATATATATATACACACATCCACATATACACATGTATGTGTGTGTTTGTGTGTCTTTGTCTATGTCTTATGTGTGTGAGTGCGTATGCATGTATATATGTATGTATGTGTGTGTATGTGTGAGTGCATATGTCTGTGTCTGTCTGTTTGTCTGTGTAAATAAAACAACGTTTTTTCTTGTTTTTCCCTCCTTTGTTTTATTTAAACTTCGTTCAGCGTGACTCCTGTCTATGTCTTTCTGTGTCTGTCTGTATGCGCAGGTATGTTCGCCCCCCCCCCCTTTTTTTTTTCTTTTTTTTTCTTTTTCTTTTTTGCCTCCATTAGCCCCCCTTTCAGGTGTATTAATCAGCCCTAATTAATTACTGTAAGAGTTTTATTACCCTTTGATCTTGCCTGTCCGTCGAGCTGTCAATCATTCGCACACTTCTCTCATTTGAGAATACAAGAAAGAGGAGAATAAAGATGGAAGTGAGGACATGAGGAAAATGATGATGTGGACATGATGGGAAATTGAAATGAGAACACGAAGGAAAGGGATTATAAGGAAGGACGTAAGGATAAGGGAGAACATAAGGAAATGATGATAACTGGCAACATGAGGAAAATGAAAATGGATGAAAGCATGAGGAAAATGATGATAAGAGAGAATACGAAGAAAATTGTAATAATTGAGGGTACGAGAAATAGAAATAGGGAAGGAAGAGATGAAGAGTTAAATCTCGAATTATGGATGAGAAAGAAATGGAACTAAAAGTAACGTGAAGAATAAGGAGAGAGAAAGAGAAGAGTGAGAATAGGGGAAAAAATATCGAGAGAGAGAGAGAGAGAGAGAGAGAGAGAGAGAGAAATAAAAGAAACAAAAAGAAAGACAGAGAACGAGTACGACCTAACTGTGCCCCCCCCCCCCCCGCACGAACAATATCGAAATCGGGTCACATACATTTTTCCCCGTTTTTTTTTTTATTTCCATTTTTCTACCACTCGTCCGCTATTACGACGTCACGGAGATTGCCATCAGCTTGTCAGAAGGGCTGTTATCAGAGCGTCAGGCCGGTTGTCAACAGCGCGTCGTTCGGAAAAGGGGAAACGGAGAAACGGCAGATCGAGCAAATGCGGCGTGAACGCTTTCGTGTCGTAATCGGCCGGCGAGGAAATTGCGATGATGGGGTATGGGGGTATGGGAAGGCGTGGGGGTGGGGGTAGAGGGGTGGAATGGGGGGGTATGGGATGGAATGGAGGGTGGGGCGGGTGGATGGAATGGGGGGCAGGGGTGTGGGGTAGAATAGCATTGAGGGTAGAGGGGTTGGGGAGGAGGATGGGGGAAGAGAGATGAAATGGGGAGGAGGATGGGATAGAGGGAATGCGGGTAGAGAGAGAGCGTAGAGGTGTAGGGAATGGGATGAGGGAGGAGGAAGAGGGAGGGTAGAGGGGATAGAGGGGTATTGAAGGGTAGATTATTAGGGTAGGTGTAGGGATGTAGGGAAAAGAAGGATATCAGAAGGAGAGGTAGAGGATTCAGGTGTAGGGAATCGAGGGTTGTGGGGGAGGACAGAGGAGGTGTGGGGGTGAACGGTTGTATGCGTGTGTGTGTGTGTGTGTGTGTGTGTGTGTGTGTGTGTGTGTGTGTGTGTGCATGTATGTATGTATGTATATATATATATGTATGTATGTGTATATGTGATTTACTGTTACATATGTGTTTTTCTGCATGGATGCACATTGCAAGTGTTTTGTAATGAGCATGTGACTTACTGACATAGTTTTCTCCCAAATGCATGCACATTTCAGCGGCAAGGCATGGGCACACTACAGGGCATTTGACAAATCTGAGGTCAGCCGCCGCGCATGGCAACGGGATCAGATGATGGTAGCGCCCTCATGCAAGGGGTCAGAGTGCCTCCAGGCAGAGGCGAGAGAGTGCCTGTGTGGGTGGTGGTGGAAGGGGAAGGTGGGGGGGAGGTAACGTGGCATGTGTTTTTGTGCTTGTGGAGATTTTTGAGTGTGTTTGTTTGTTTATTTGTTTATGTGCTAGAGAGAGAGTGAGAGTGAGAGTTTGGTGTGTGGTGTGTGTGTAGTTGATTGTGTTTATTATGTGTATTGAAGTATGACTGCATACATGTGTAGTTGTTTGTGCGTATCCGTGTGTATCTGTTTATAAGAACGCAGGTGATTGCTAGTTGCATTACGTGTGAGATCTTACTGGTCCGTGTAATAAAGTTGTGATTACTTCGTGTGTTTGTTGTAATGGTGTTTTTAGATGATGCAACTTACGTCATTTCCGTTTTTTTACTTAATAAAGAAAGGGAAAGAAAAGACGTGGCGTTCTTCTTCTTCTTCTTGGTAATGGTTGTTATCATTGTTATTTTTGTTGTTGTTGTTATCTTTTATATAATCGTAAGCATTGTTTATTATCTTTATCATAACATTATTAATATTTTAAATATTGGGAATATTACTAATAATATTTTTATATCATCGGTGACGCTTTATTATTGTTATCATTTTTACATTATTATATGTAATACATACATGTTGCAGTTCTGCTGGTAGTTTCATAATAGTAAAAGATGATTTAGATCACTATGGTATTATTATTATTATGTATTAGTACCGTTACAGATTCTTCATTAGTATCGTTTACTGTATCCTGAATACAATCTAGAACATTTTAGTATGAATCTCAGAATTCTGAATATGATTAATGTGTTAGTACTCATTACAATATGCATGTATCGGACGCCAATCCCCTCGATGTGTCTCCAGAACGTTTTTTGCTGTGGCATCTGAAACGTTTTTTTTTGTATTAACACTATACTCTTTTTCTGGAGGCAGTGATGCACTTGAGAGGTTGGTGATAATTCGAATTGTATTAATGTATGCAAATCATTACCATTAACAGTTATCAAATTAGTATCAACATAAACCTGTCAGGTACTACCGGTCTATCAGGTGCCTCTTAGCCTTTTTTTCATAATTAAACTTTGATTATATTAATTTTCGTTTGTGTTATTTGTCTCTTTTTATACATTGTGTGTGTGTGTGTGTGTGTGTGTGTGTGTGTGTGTGTGTGTGTGTGTGTGTGTCCGTGTCTCCGTTCTCCGTCTGTGTATGCTTGTCGATATACGTATACACATATCTATATATGTGTGCCTTTGTGTCCGTCCATAAGCACTAGCTATATTTGTGTACACCGAGTACTAAATCAGGATGCGGATCGCCCATACACTGATCCTTTCCCAAAACACACGTGGATGTGAAAGCTGGCGGATTTCCGGAGGTTTCCGAAGAAGCGGCGGAGGAGAGTTGGGGAAACCCTCTCGCCCGGACCAGGATAGCTTGTGTGTGTGTGTTTTGGGGGGGGGAGGGTGCGGCTTTTTATGTGCGTGACTGTGTATGTGTGTGTGGAGGGTGAGGGGTGTATGACTGTACGCGCGCACGTACAGTGTGTGTGTGTTTGTGGGAGGGGGGGGGGGGCAGAGGTACATATTTGTGTTTGTGTGTTTTGTTGAAATTATTCACTACTCTCATTAAGATTATCGCTGTGAGTTTTATAGAGATGAATATGTATTTTGCTGACGTTATCAATACCATATATATATATATATATATATATATATATATATATATATATATATATATATATATATATATATATATATATATATTCTTTCACCTGTTTATATATATATAATATAATTTTCTTTTCAGTCACTTATTCTTTCACCTGTTTTCATCATTGATATGGGTATTATGGTTCATTCGCATTCACACAGCCTCGAACAAACAATATATTGTATCAATCTTTCTCTTTTATATACTTCATTTTTGAAAAAAAGGAAAATAATAATTATTAAAATGGTCAATAAATGCATGAATAGAGAAAAAAACGTCAATGATTAATAACGGAACAAAAAAAAAAAGATGATGACAAAAAGAGATAAAACATAAATTTAAAAGATGATATTTTAATGACGTGTTTACGAGATGCCAAATAGTAATTTTTTCGCATCGTTGCCTTGCCGGCTGACGCAATCACGTTGTGCTTTATTGCCTGCTGTTCGGGAAGGAGGGAGGGAGAGGAAGAGAGGGGAGTGAGAGAGGAATGGAAGGAGGAGGAGGGAAATGGAAAGGGGGAGAGTAAGAAAGAATGGGGGAGGGAAAGGGAGGGATTGGGGGAAGGGGAAAGGGGTGAGAATTAAAGAGGAATGGAGGGTGTGGGGTGGAGGGAAGAGGAAAAGGGTGAGGATTGGAGGGAGAGGGAAAGAGAAGGTGAAAGGGATGAGAGTAGGAGAGGAATGGAAGGAAGAAGGGAAGGGGAAAGGGGTGAGAATGAGTGAAGGGAAAAGGGGTAAAAATAAGGAGGGAGGGAGGGAAAGGAAAAGGTGAGAAAGGGAGGAAGGGAGAGGGAAGGGGAAAGGGGTGAGGATGAGAGAGGGAGGAAGGGAGGGAGGGAAGAGGAGAGGGATGAGAATGGGGGAGAAAGGGAGAGGGGAGAGGTGCTAGAGTGGGAGAGGAAGGGAAGAAGAGGTAGGTTGAGAGAGAGGAGAGGGAAGGTGTAAAAAGGAGGAAGGGAAAGATGGATGGAAGGCGAGGCTGGCAAGAAAGGGAGAGGAGAGAAAATAGGAAAGAGAAAATAATGGGAAGGAGAAGGAGGGAGTAATGATGGAGGAAGGGGGAGAGAGAGAAATTAAGGAGAGGAGTCAGTGATAACGGTGGCTGAGTGCTAGTATAACTCTGTGTGTGTGTGTGTGTGTGTGTGTGTGTGTGTGTGCGCGCGTGTGTGTGAGAATGTATGTATGTATGCTGTATGTGTGTGTTTGTGTGTGTTGGCTGTCTTTGTGCATATTGGTGTGTGTATGAATGCGTGTGTGTATCTTTCTGTGTGTGTGTGTGTATGTATGTATGTATATGTGTGTGTTTCTGTGTGTTTCCTGTCTTTGTGCGCGCGCGCGTGTGTGTGTTTGTGTGACTGTGTGTAGAGAGATACAAATACAACAGCCGCTGTATATATCGACACTTGTATCAATATAAACGTTTTCACCTCTGGGCCCCATACCACGTGATCGTTCTCTTCCTCCTCCGTCTGTTTTTCTTTCACATTTTCTATTTTTCGCTCGCCCCCCCCCTCTCTCTCTCTCTCATCTCTCTTCTCTCTCTCCTCTCTCTCTCGTCCTCTCTCTCTCTCTCTCTCTCTCTCTCTCTCTCTCTCTCCCTCTCTTCTCTCTCTCTCTCTCTTCTCTCTCTCCTCTCTCTCCTCCTCTCTCTCTCTCTCTCCTCTCTCTCTCTCTCTCTCTCTTCTCTCTCTCTCCCCTCTCTCTCTCTCTCCTCTCTCTCTCTCCTCTCTCTCTCTCTCTCTCTCTCTCTCTCTCTCCCTCTCTCTCTCTCTCTCTCTCTCTCTCTCTCTCTCTCTCTCTCTCTCAATCTCTCTTTCTTTTTCTCTTTCTCTTTCTCTTTCTCATTCTCTCTCGTTATCCCTTTGTGTATGTGTTTTTCTATATGTCTCTCTCCATCGCTCCTTCCCTCGTT
>NC_051387.1:50671888-50674388 GCF_015228065.2 Penaeus monodon
CCACTTTTTTCTGTTTCCTTTTCTTTTGTTCTTCCACTTTTTTTCTGTTTCCTTTTATCTTCCATCTTTTTTTCTTCTTCCACCTTTTCTTCTTTTTCTTCTTCCTCCACCCTTTCTTCTTTTTTCTTCTTCTATTCCTCCTTCTATCTTCCTCCTTCTCCTCCTGCTTTTCTAGATTGCTTGAGAGGGAGAAATTAGAAAAGAAGAAGAGGAAAAAAAATCCGTGATATTTTTAGCGATTTCCTTCCACACCTTTTTATTCAGGGAGATATAATGTGCAAAAGAGAGGGAGGGATAGAAATAAGAGGGGAGAAATGGTAAGAAGGAAAGGAGAGAAGGGAAGTAAGAGAGCAAGAAGGAAAGAGGGAGGAGAAGGGAGGGAGGGAAGAGAAGGGAAGGAGGGGAGGACACCTGGTCAGATTTACAGCGGAACCGAATTTGCAGCTCTGTCGTCCGTGATTCTCTTTCGTCCGTGATTTCTGTTCTTGCGATCTCTTTCACTCTCTCTAATTCTCTTTCTTTCTCTGTCTTCCTCTTTCTCTTTCTCTCTTTTTTTCTCTCTTTTTGTCTTTTTCTTTCTCTCCTCTCCTCTCCTCTCCTCCTCCCCCCCCCCTCTCTCTCTCTCTCTCTCTCTCTCTCTCTCTCCTCTCTCTCTCTCTCTCTCTCTCTCTCTCTCTCTCTCTCTCTCTCTCTCTCTCTCTCTCTCTCTCCTCTCCCTCTCCCTCTCCCTCCCTCCCTCTCCCTCCCTCCCTCCCTCCCTCCCTCCCTCCCTCCCTTCATCTCCCCCTTCCCACTCTCCCTCCCACCTTCTCCTTTCTTTCTCTTTTTTTTTTTCCTTTCTCTGTCTCTCTCTCTCTCTCTCTCTCTCTCTCTCTCTCTCTATCTCTCTCCCTCTCTCTCCTCCTCTCCTCTCTCCTCTCTCTCTCTCCCTCTCTCTCTCTTCCCTTCCCCCTCTCCTCCCTCTCCCCTTCCCCCTCTCCCTCTCCCTCCCTCCCTCTCTCCCTCCCTTCATCTCCCCCTTCCCATTTTCCCTCCTTCCAGTTCCCAACTCCATCTCTTCTTGTTTCTCTACCTCCCACCTTCTCCTTAGCGTAGGCTTCCATCTCCTCCTCCCCCTCCTCCTCCCCTCCTTATTTTCCTCTCCTCCTCCGATGCTCATTTGTTTCCGTAATTAAGGTGGTGTGAAAGCTCTCCTCTCGCTTCCCACGCCCACCGCGCCCGCCGTCCTCGCATCCTGTGCGCGCGCGCGCGCGAGTCGGGCGGGGGTCAAGGGGTCGCATCTCTATTTGCGTCGCCGGCCTGGAATATCTAATGATCCTGGGCCCGTGAGGGAAAGGGGGGGTGGGCAAGAGGGGGAGAGGGAGATTCCGGGGGAAGCATGACGTGTTGGAGGATGTTGGGGGTGGGGGGGGTAGGGTCTGTGGTAGTGGGGTTCTTAAACTTCTTCTTATAATTTTTGTGTTTATTATTGTTAAGATATTTTACATCACTGGTGTTATTGTTGGTATCATCACCATCGTTATTATCATCATCATCTTTGTCGTTATTGCAATCATTGTCATTATTAATGACTAGTTAATGTTTGTGCATCAGTAGTATTTTTCCTCTCTTTCTCTCCCTCTCCTTCTTCATCTCCTTTTCCATTTCCTTCTCCTCCTCCCCACTCTCCTTCTCATTCTCTCTCTCTCTCTCTCTCTCTCTCTCTCTCTCCTCTCTCTCTCTCCTCTTCTCTCCTCTCTCTCTCTCTCTCCTTCGTTCTCTCTCCTGCGCTCTCTCCTTCTCCTTTCCATTCTCATTCTCCCTCGCTCTCTCCTCCCTCTCCCTCTCATTCTGCCGCTTCCTCAAGTACACAGCACAGCATTCTTTATCGCCTTTTCAGTCACGTATCATGAACCAGAGTCAGAGCAGCTAATAAGCAGATATAAAATTTGTTTTAGCGTGTTTATATTCCGCATTATCATCCGGGACTCTTCTTCTGGCTGTTCGGAGCACGCCATTGACTTTTCAGATTACAATTTGTACTTTTATTGCGAGGTTATTATTGCTCATTTTCCTGTGCTGCTGCCACGGAAGGTGTGATTTTGGATTTGGCGTGAGAGGGAGAGAGTGGAAGAGAGAGGGGGAGTCGAAGAGAGAGAGAGAGAGAGAGAGAGAGAGAGAGAAGAGAGAGAGAGAGAGAGTGGAAGAAGAGAGAGAGAGAGAGAGAGAGAGAGAGAGAGAGAGAGAGAGAGAGAAAGAGAGAGAGCTCGATCAAGCGCGAGAGGAAGAAAATCTGGAAGAAACTTGAAAGATTACCTGTTCCTTTGTGACCCCTCCCCTCTGCCCCTGTGCCCCTGTGCCCCTCTCCTACCCTTACCTCCCCCTCCTCCCTTCCTTTATTCTCCTCTTTGCTTCCGCCAACTTTATCCGTCTCCTCTTGTCTAATCACTCGTAATTGTCTTCCGTTTCTTGAGGTCGTTTATCCTCCTTTATTCGTCTCCTCCATCTACTCCCTTTTTCG
>NC_051387.1:50684388-50691888 GCF_015228065.2 Penaeus monodon
GAATGCGGTGATTCGTCACTGATCGCCGCTGTGATTGCCGATGTAATTCGTCGTGTGAAAGGGGAGGGGGGGAGGGGGTGATCTGGGGAGGTGGGGGAGCGGGGGAGCAGGTGAGGGTTGGGGAGGGAGAGGGGGAAGAGAGAAGTTGGGGAGGGAAAGGGGGGGGGGATGGGGAAGTTTCAGGTAGTATAAGAGAGGAAATAAGTAGACAGATAGATGGGTTGAAAGGATAAGTTAATAGACAGAGAAATAGGTAAGTGGATAAAACAGACACAGATAAGATAAGACATAGGCCTACATGTAAATAAAAGTACATATAGAGAGTTAAATGTAGCATCAGTACCGGATAGAAGGCATAGCAACACAAAAGTCTGGCGAGTGCTTTGTTAATGGAAATCGTGATGGCGGTCAGTTTAGTGTTTTCGTAGCCTTGTTTTTTATCGAATTTGATGACTAGGATCTATCGTTCCTCCTCCTCCTCCCCCCACCCTTCCTCTCTCTCTCTCTCTCTTCCCTTCTTTGTCCTTTTGGGTGTCTGTCTGTCTGCGCTTGTCTGCTTTATATCTTTCTCGCTTTCTCTTTCTCTTTCTCTTTCTCATTCTCTTGTGCTCTCTCTTGTTTCCTTTTATCTTTTACTCTCTCTCTCTCTCTCTCTCTCTCTCTCTCTCTCTCTCTCTCTCTCTCTCTCTCTCTCTCTCTCTCTCTCTCCTCTCTCTCTCTCTCTCTCTCTCTCTCCCTCACTCTCTCTCCCTCACTCTCTCTCTCTCACTCTCTCTCTCTCTCTCTCTTTCTCTCCATTAACACTCTTTCTCTCAGTATTTCCCCTCTCCCTCTGGCAGTAGCATTTTTTCTCTCCCGGGGAACAGCATGTCACGTTCCTTGTTCCAGCCAACCACAGCCTCCCCGTTCCATTGTTCCTTCCTCGAGGGCCAGCGCCGCCGCCAGCCATTGTTCCAACGTGCTGCTGCATTCCTTGTTCCAGTCGACCAGCCGGGGATCCCTCTCAGGCGTGGTGATGCCCTCTCCTCCTCCCTCTCGTTTTCCTTCTTCTGTTCTTCTTTTTTTTCTATTTTATTATTTTTTTTTTTTCTTCTTCTTCTTTCTTGATCTTGTTCCTCCTCATCTTCCTTCTCCTCTCTCTCCTTTCATCGTCGTTTCAATTTTTCTTCCATTTCCTCCTAAGCCTCTTCCCCCTTGCTTTCCCATCTCTCCTTATCATCCGCCTCTTCTTCCATTTACGCCACGCTTTCGCCTCCCTTTATTCTTTTCTCTTTTATCTCCATTCTCACCCCATTCTTATCCCAGACACACAAATACCTTCTCCCCCATTCCTCTCCCCTCGCCTCCTCTCCCATCCTTTTCCCTCCTTTCCCTTCCCTCCCCTCCCACTACTCCTCTCCTCTTCACCCCTCCCATTCCCCCTCCATTTACCTCCTTCCCCACTACCCCTCCCTTCCTCTCCCTCCCCTCCCTTCTCCTCTCCTCCTTTCTCCTCCCCTCCCCTCCCTTCTTCATCCCAACCCCCCTCTTCTCCTTTCCTCTCCTCTCCTCTCCTCTCGTCTCTCTCCACTTTGACAAATTAGCTGGTTAGTGGCGAGTCATTGTTAGCGAGATGGTGCGAGCAGCTTCGCACACTCCGCTGATCTCGGGCTATTTTTTTGCTCTCCCGAAGAAAGGGGCTGGTGGGGGAGGGAGGGAGGGAGGGAAGGGGTGGGGGAAGGATACGGGAGGGAGAAGGAGGGGGTGAGAGAGGAGGTAATGGAAGGTGGTGTGGGGCGGAAGGGATGGTGAAGAAGGAGAGGGAAAGGGGAAAGGAATGGAGGGAGAAAGTGGTGGAAGGGTTTAGGAAGGAGAGAGACGAGGAAGAAATGAAAAGAAGAAGAAGAAGAAATGGAATAAGAGGAGAAGGAGAGCGAAGGTCACAGAGAAGGCCTAGGGAGGAGGCGGTGGTGGAGAGAAGGGCATGGGATGGGGAAGGAGGCAGTTGATTTTTATAGACGCTTAAAAGCTGACTTTGTTTGGTGATAATTGTTCGATTAATCTTACCTGGGAACCGATTGA
This sequence comes from Penaeus monodon, assembly GCF_015228065.2. Classification (NCBI taxonomy): domain Eukaryota; kingdom Metazoa; phylum Arthropoda; class Malacostraca; order Decapoda; family Penaeidae; genus Penaeus; species Penaeus monodon. The sequence continues at coordinate 50,686,450 of NC_051387.1, forward strand.
AACAGGTGGAGGAGGAGGATTTTTTATTATTATTAAGTAGGAGCGATATTGCGTAGTGGTGGTGTTGGCGGTTGGTGGAGATGATGGGGATGGAGATGGCGATAATCATGGAGCTCATGATAACAATGGAATTATTGGTGGAAGGAATGGTTGGAATGGTGATGATGTTGATAATGATGGATGAAATTAATAATAAAGATGATTGAGATAAGCATCATGATAATGATAATTGGGATAAGGGTAATAATAATAATGATTGGCATAAAATAATGATAATGATGATTGGGATGCGGATAATGATAATGATTTCTAGGATAAGAATAATGATAATGATGATTGGCATAATGATAATGATAATGAAAATGGTCATAAGATGGAGATGATGATAGTGATAGTGACTTTGGAGTTGTTTGAATTCGCACTCACCCGTTTCCTAATGCTTAGTCATTTACGAAGACGTCTTCCCGTTTCCTTAGTCGAAATACCTGGAAACGCATTCCACCAAGATGGAATGAAGCCCACTTTTTCCTCAGCTGTAATTAACTCGCATTGATTAAGCGAGAACGAGATGGAAAGTGACTCTCGGAAAATGAGGAGGAAGAGGAGGAGGAGAAGTAAGGGGAAGAGAAAGTTTAGAAAAATAAATAAATAAGGAAGGAAAATTATGCCTGAAGAGATGAAGGGAACGAATTATGAAGCGAGAAAGTTTTTTTGTCTTAAGGGAAAAGAAAAGGAAGAAGAAGAAAATAAAGGAAGGAGAAAGATTACCAAAGGAAGGAGAGAAGTGAAAGAGGAGGAAGAGAAGGGGAAGGAGGTCGAGAAGTAGAAGAAAGGAGATATAATGAGGGAGCGAAGGAAAGAGAAGAAAAGAGGAGTAGGAGGAAGAAGAATAAGAAGAAAAAGAAAGTCGAGAGGGAAGCGAGGAAAGGAGAGAAGAAAGGAAAGAAGAAAAAAGAGGAGGGGGAGGAGGGAGTATGGGCGTGATGGCGTGGCTCCAGGTGCACTGATGCTGACGAGGGAGTGAGACGCTCGGCTGACCACTGCCCAATCACGGCCGCTTTTGTTCCTCGCCACGGCATGAGCGCCTCCCAGCCTCGCCTCTCTCGCCTCGTCTCGCCTCTTCTTGTCTCGTCTCTTCGCTACTTTTACCTTCTCTTATTTTCTTTCCTCTTCCCTTCGCCTTTCTTCGCCTCTTTTCTCTGCTCTCTCCTCTCTCCTCTTCTCTCCTATCCTCTTTTATTTTCTTATCCTCTCCTCTCCTCGCCTCGTCTCTTTCGCTCATTTCCTTTCCTTTCTCGTTTGTCATCTCGGAATCTTTTCTCTTTCTTCATCGTTTCTATCTTTCTCTCTCTCTCTCTCTCTCTCTTCTCTCTTCTCTCTCTCTCTCTCTCTCCTCTTCTCCTTCTCCTCCCCCTCCCTTTCCCTCTCCCTCTCCCTCTCCCTAGAATTATATTTTGTGAGAGAGATTTTCGTCCTTAAGGGTGTTCAGTACAAATATGAAAAGTTAAGGAATCATGCCAATCACCCTAACCGTCAAAGGAAGTGATTATTAGAGAAATAAATACGATTATTACGTTTACATATCAGCCAAGTCATGTCATGATGCCGACGCGTGATCACTATTTTATTTTACGGCAATCTCTGAAAATGATGAAGAGCGTCGTAAATAAGGCATTACAGCGATGATTAAAAGTATCAAGATTTAATCTAAACGTAAGAGCTTCTCCCTCACCCCCCTGACTCCATTCCCCCACCTTACCACCATCCCCTCCCCCCACAATCACCCTCCCACAAGTTTTAATCTTAACGCCGCTATTAGCAAGTCAGTCAGAGATGATTCGGGTTTTATGGATCATTATGCAGTTACATTTGCTGATGTGTCTGAAAACGAGTGTGTACTACATGTACACGTCAATGCGCGCCTATGTATATTCATATTGGCTCGCTCAATCACTCTCTTGCTTGCTTAGTCTCATTCTCCCGTTCAGTCATTCTTCACTCACTCTCATTCAGTCATTCATTATTCACTCATTCGCTCATTCATTGACTCTCTCACTTGCTAATTTCCTCTCTCTCTCTCACTCGCCACTCACTCACTCACCCATCCACCTACTCACTCACTCGCACACACACGCATCCCATAAAGATTGTAGTAGATATAAGCACTGTGCATGCGACGTGCCACACGCTCTTGGTAACTACATCTGTAAGTCACATCTGCTGGGTCGTTTTTTTGATAACGAAAGATTTTAAATGTCAGTCAGTTTAAAAAAAACAGTTAAAGATAAAATTCATCTTGCTACATTTGCCCTACGCTACACGACTAGGATTTTTCCACGTTTTTTGTTTATTTTTTTTATCATTATTTCATCCGACCTGAAGATGATATCGAAAAGAATTTCGAAACTAGGGTCTTGTCTTTTAGCTATTAAACTATTTTTATTGATTTATTTTGTGTATGTGTGTTTTCTCTATATTGTGTTTTGTTTTTTCATTCTTCCTGTCCGTATTTTTGTTATCTTAACATTCATATCACGCAACCCCTTTTTCATCAGGCATCGTACACCTGCATCTCCTCTCCGTGTTTCAAGGTCAAGCTATAAAACCCGTATAGCATAGATTGATTCGATTTTCTGGAAAGTGTTACGGTAACCGCTTCTTGTTCTTCATTTTCTTTCATCTTCTTCTATTTCTTCGTCTCTTTCTTCATCTTTTATCTCTTTTATTGTTTCTTTCTCTCATCTTCCTACTTCTCCTTATTTTGTTTTTCTTCTTCTTCCTCTTTCTTTTCTTGTTTTTTCTTTTTCTTCTCGTGTTTCGTGTGGTCATTAGAGCGTTTATATTTCGACAGTCTTTTTTTGTTTGTTTTCCGTCTTTTCATTCCTCTTTGCCTTCTTCTTTTTCTTCCTCTCATCCTCCTCCTCTTCCTTCTTTCATTCTTCTCCTTCCTCTTCCTATTCTTCTTCTCCTCCTCCTCCTTCTCCTCCTCCTCCTCCTCCTCCTCCTCCTCCTCCTCCTCCTCCTCCTCCTCCTCCTCCTCCTCTTTTTCCTCTTCTTCCTCGTCTTTCTCTTCTTCTTTGTTCATCTATCCATTCGTGTACTTGTGCTTACGTGGCATTTCGGGAAAGGTTGGTTAGCGCTTGGTGTTTGCTGACCGGCCAAGCGCCTCGGCCATCGGGTGGAATTCGATCGTAATTCATGAGTTGAATTTGGGTGGTTATGGATGTGGCTTTATAGACAGAGATATGCTTATGTTGGTGTTTTTCTTGATCTTTGTTTCTTTTCTTTCTAGCTAGCTTTTTTTTTTTTCATTTCGCGGTTTCTTTCTCTCTCTTTTTTTTTTTTTTTTTTTTTTCTTTGTCCCTTTCTCTTTCTTTCTCTCTCTCTTCTCTCTCTCTCTCTCTCTCTCTCTCTCTCTCTCTCTCTCTCTCTCTCTCTCTCTCTCTCTCTCTCTCTCTCTCTTCTCTCTCTCTCTCTCTCTCTCTCTCTCTCTCCCCCCTCTCTCTCTCTCTCTCTCTCTCTCTCTCTCCTCTCCTCCTCTCCCTCTCCCTCTCTCTCTCTCTCTCTCTCTCTCCCTCTCTCTCTCTCCCTCTCTCTCTCTCTCTCGCTTATCACCACCATCTTCATCACTGCCACCACCACATCCATAATTTACCATTTTCATCTTCTATCCCAACGACATATCGCAAGCAGGCATCTGCTGTCGTTGTCGGCGATAACTGTATGCAAATTTAGTTTGTTATAATTTCTCTTTGCATAATGCTTCATAAGAGTTCCTTTCTACACATTTTGTAATGTTTATATTTCCTCAAACCATTATTTATATTTTTTGCGTCTCTTTATTTTAGTTTTTTCTTTCTTTTTTTATTTCCATTTTTTGCATAGTTTGTAGGATTTTTTTTCACATTTTCTTTTATCATAATTTTGTTATTATTATCACCGTTGTTGTTGTATTTTATTTAGATTCATTTGTACTCTCCTTCTGCAGCTCCCATGTTTGCTTGGGTGTTGCGCGTGATTTATGGTCTGTGTCGAATGCTGCTTCCTGCCTGCTTGCATATCAGAGGGATTCGAACTTTATTTCGCCTTATGTTGAGGCTTGCTTTCTGGATTTTTTTCCTGTTTTTATGTATGCATTTACTTTTTTTATTATCATCATCATCATCATCATCATTGTCGTTGTTGTTGTTATTGTTTTGTGTGTATGTGTGTGTTTGTTTGTTTGTTTGTTTTTGTGTGGCTATTTCTTGTCGTGTGCTTCATTTGCTTCTTATTTAATTCTTTCTTTTTATTCGTTCGTTTGTTTTATCCGCTTACTTTACTCCTTTTTTTTTGTTAATTTTGTTCATATATTAATTTTATCCTTTGATTGATTTAATTTTTTTATTCGTATTATTCCAATTATTCCTATTCCTTTCAATTAATCAATTAATTTTAATCATTCTTTTCTTGCCTACTTATATCTCCACAGTTCCATTCTTTGTCTCAGATTATTGTTAAATGTAATTGTGTAAGTATTTGTCCCTCGGAGAATTATCTCTTGGATGTTAATTACATTTTTAATTTTTATTATTATTTTCATTATTATCTTATCCATTTTTCGTCTTTATTTGCTTTACTTTGCTCTATTAAACATTTTGTAATTTTAGAGAGGTTTTAAGCATATGCGCATTTGCTTGTGTGTACGCACACTAAAATGTGCACGTAATATGTAAATTTCCTCTTGTGTAAACGTGTATGTGAATGAGTACGTGCGCGCGAGTGAGTGCTTGCACACACGCGAGCAAGCAGGCAACCAGGCAGTCACTCGCACCTTTCACCCAAAGATCTCGAAGATGATGACCACCGCTTGGCGCCGCGATTGCGACAGAGACGTTGCCGAATCGCTCCCTTAGCCTGCCCGACGCTCAATTATATATATGTTGTGTGTGTGTGTGAGTGTGTGTATTTTATTTTTATTTTTCCTCTTCTTCTTCTTTTCTGAGGGGGTAGGAGTGCATTTTTTTTTCTTTTCTCTTTTATATTTCTTCCTCTTCGGATCGTGTGTGTGTGTGTGTGTGTGTGTGTGTGTGTGTGTGTGTGTGTGTGTGTGTGTGTGTGTGTGTGTGTGTGTGTGTGTGTGTTTTTTACCTTTTTTATTTATTTATTATTGGGGGGGATGGGGGGGTCGAGATTTTTTTTTTTTTTTTTCTCCCTTGTACGTTTCTTCTTCGGCTTTTTTCTCTTCTTTCCTATCATCTTTTTTTCGTTTAGTTTATAATATCGCGGTTTATCTATTTTATATTTATTTATTATTTTATTGTCTCTATGACATCTTTTATTGTCAGTTTTGGAACTTTTTTTTGTATGACTGATAGACATAGATAGATGGATAGATAGATAGATAGATAAATAGATAGATTCATATTGACTATATATTGGGACAGTGGTGATCAGAGG
>NC_051387.1:50703444-50716042 GCF_015228065.2 Penaeus monodon
CTCCCTCTAACACCCCCTTTCTCCCTGTCTTTCCATCATTCGTTTTGCCCTCCAACTCGCGGCTGCTTACTCTCTTTGTTGCGTTTATAATGTTTTTCTTCTTTGCTTTGTTTCATCCTTTATTTTTTATTCAATTTTCCTTATACGCCTTCTTCGTCTTTCACCTCATCCATTTGTAGGCCTATATCTACTCCGAATCGTCGCTCTTGACATCAAGCTCCTTACCTCTTTCTGCTTCATTTGCTTCGCTTCAGGGACATCGGGTTTATTCTATTCCTTTCTATCTCTTCTCACACTTACTCATTACTATTACCATTATTATCAGTGTTATTATTATTATCACGACTACTATAACACTATTAAATTATCATTATCATTACCACTGTGACTTTTCGGGAGAGTTCATCTACAACTCACCCATTTTCATTATAGTCTCATACTACGCCGTCGTTCTAAAGATTGCAGTGTAGGTGATAACTTTTTTCACAAGTGTACAATTTACCCTTATACAATCGAATAATTCATCTCTTTTGCAGATTTTTTTCTTCTTCTTTTTCCTCTTCTTCCTCCTCCTCCTCCCTTGATGATGATGATGATGATGATGATGATGATGATGACTAGGATTATTATTATGATGTGGATGTTGATGAAAACAATATTAGTGGCAGTAACAATAATGATAAAGATAACAACGATATTAACAACAATCATTATCACCATTATGAAATATACCATCACACTATCACTACCATCATTATCACTGCCACCACCATTCCTGTTGCAAGAAGTCTGCTATCTCTCTATCCTCGCCTCATTTACCCCACATCCTTTTAATGATTATTTTCCTAATGCTTTATCACCATTATTTTACTTATTCTCTCTCTTCTTTCTTTTATTATCTGATAATTATTCATTTTCTTAAGACAGTGCCAAGGAATGGCATTGTAAAAGAGGGAACTGGAATAGTGTAATAGAAAAGAAAGGCAAATAAGAGAAAAAAGAGCGGAAAATACATAAGAAAACAATAAAAAAGAAACATAAAAGGAAAACAAGAATAAAAGAAAAAGAGAAAGAAAAAGAAAACGATAAAAATGACCATGCACAAAGGTTGGAGGTTGGGGGGGGGGGTGAAATAAGGAAGGAAGGGGAGGGGGGAGGCGGCCTAAATAGGGGTGGGGGAGCGGAGTAGCAAGGGGGAGGGGTGGAAGAGGGGGAAGAAATGGACAGAGACACATAGGCCTACACAAAGGACACATCATTATCATCATCGCTGCTGATGAGTGGGTGATGACGTCACGATTCGAGGAATGACCCCTCGTCTACACGACCGCAACACATGAACCGCCTGGTGATGGCGGTCCTCGTCGCAGTTGCGATATTCATCATGATGATTGTGACTGATGAAGATGATGACGATGATGGTGGCGGCGGTGGTGATAGTGGTGATCATGATGGTGGTCGTCGTAGTTGTAATATTTGTGATGACTGTGATTATGATAAAACATTATATAATTATATATATATATACTATATATATATATATATATATAATATGCTTATATATATAATAAATACATATATATAATAATATATACATATATACATAATATAATACATATATATTATATATATATATATACATATATATAAAGATATATATACATATATATATATATATATATATATATGTATATATATACATATATTATATATATATATCATATATCTATATATTATCATATATGTATATCTATTGTATATATATGATATATATATATATATATAAATGTATATATATACTGATATATATATATGTATATATATATGTATATATATACATATACTGATATAATATATATATATATATATTATATATATATATATAATATATATATATTATATATATATCAACACACACACACACCACACACCCACACACACACACACACACACACACACACACACACACACACACACACACATATATATATATATATTATATATATTATATATATTATATATAATATATATATATATTATTGGTGACTGGTGGTACTGGTGGTTTTGATGATGTTAAAACGACTGTAATGATGGTGATAGCTGCAATATTTATCTGAGACGATGTCGATGATGATCGTGATGATAAATGATGACGACTGAATAACTAATTATGATTGTGTCAATTATGGAAATCATGATGGGTATGGTTTAAATGTTCACCGGCGAAAGTAACAGCAGTTTTGATGATTATGAAAATAATGAATATGGCGGCGATGATGGCAACGGCACTAATGACAGTGACGTGATGGCGACGACGATTAGAAAATAAAACAACAGACATAGAGGCCGGAAGGAAGAACCATCTTACACACACTGATTCAGTCTAATCTCTCCATCCTATTTTGCCATTCCTTCATTTCCCTTTTATTTCCATTTTACTAACTTCTCTTGCATTCTTTCCTTCCCCCATTCTTTCATATCCATTTTTTCATTCCTATCTTATCTCATCTCCATAATTTAATCTCTCCTAACAATAATAATTAACTCCATTACCCCTATTCCCTCCTTCATTCCTCCCTCCCTCGCTCCCTCCTCACTCCCGTTACAAGGGCCAGCCGCTAACAAGGCCCCATCAACAGGCGCCGCGCGGTGGACGCCGAAGGACTGGCTAAACGGAAGGATAAACACAGCCTCCCGATGGATTCCTCAAAGTCCTCTCTCTTCTCTCTTCTCTCTGCTTGATGCTCGCCAGGGGGAGACAAAGGAAGTATGCGTATACGTGTATATGTATGTATACGCGAGTATGTTGATACATGCATAAATACATACTAGTGATTAGGCATGGATACAGACACAGACATAGCGCACACACGTTCGTACGCACGCTCGTACGAACGCACGCACACAAGCACGCATGAACACACACACACACACACACACACACACACACACACACACACACACACACACCACCACACACGCAAACCACACATACTCAATGAGAGAGAAAAAAATACAAGCAAGAATATACACGAAAAAAAGACATAAAAAACAGAACGACACAAACAAAACAAAAACAACAACGCCAACGGCCAAGCGAGACCGCACGCACACCGCCCACCCGCCCACCGCCCACCCCGCAGCGTAGGCCTCGGTCCTTCAGAGGCCTGTTTACCTAAGCGGAGGAGGAGGCGTCGTCCTAAGATATTCATATCCCGAGGGCGTGCGGGCGTGCGGGCGTAGGGCACTGCCACCTCTCCCCACTCTACCCCCTCCCCTACACCGCCTACCGCAGGAGGGGCGTTCAAAAGGCACTAAAACACCCTGATGTGATCACAGACATGGACGCCCTGATACACAACTCGGCCAGATTTGGGTTTTCCAATGTCGATATTTTTTGTTTTTCTTTCTTTCTGTCTGTCTGTCGTCTCTCTCTCTCTCTCTCCTTCTCCCTTCTCTCTCTCTCTTCTCCCTTCTCCCTTCTCTCTCTCTCTCTCTCTCTCCTCTCCCTTCTCTCTCTCTCCCTCTCTCTCTCTCCCCTCTCTCTCTCTCTCTCTCTCTCTCTCCTTTTCCCTCTCTCCTCTCCTCTCTCTCCTCTCTCTCCTCTCTCTCTCTCTCCTCTCTCTCTCTCTCCCTCCCTCTCTCTCTCTCTCCTCTCTCTCTCTCTCTCTCCTCTCTCTCCTCTCTCTCAGTTAACGTCACGACACCACAGTGAAAGGACGTGTATAGTGTCCTCTCGTGACCTTGTGACCTGTCCTGAAAGGGTCTGTGATACCTTGAAAATCAGGAACTCACAGACCTGTCAGTTGTGTATTGATCTAGTGTGTGATAATGTTCACAAAATAATAAACTTCTACAGTGATACAAAGAACAAACATTAAAATTAAAAGCGAAAGCACCCACGCACACTCCCAGATGTGCTGCGAGGCACCGTAGGCCCCTGTAACTGTTTATTTTCAAAGGACAGGCACTCAGGTCGGCCCCTCAGCGGTCGGGGAATGACCGCGACCATTGATGGGAGTTGGCGATGAACCAAAACATGGAAACAGAGGGGAGATCCGATGTCCTCAGTAAGGAGGATATTGGTGGAGCCCCGGAGAGGATGAAGAAGAAAGCAAAGAGGCAGCTATCTGCTTCTGTAGAAATTACTTGTCCCGGACTTTTTATGCGCGCACTTCAAGAACGATACAAAGCTTCGCACACACGGGGAAAAGTATCGCTGGGTATCTCAGGCCCTAAAAATGGACCCGTACAATAAAACACACGGGTCAATTGAACTGAAAATAGGAAGAAATAGTGTATATGTCAGGTGCAAGAACGAACAAATTCTTGCCCCAAAATAACAACTTTTGGGTGCAGCGGTGAAGTCCTTGAAAAAGCCAACGTCTTTGGTAAAGGGAAATGCACTAACATCATTGTTTTTCGATGTCCCAAGGGAAATCGAAACAGAAGAGATGACGCTATACAACGAACGTATCATCCATGCGAGACGCATGAAGATCAACGGAATGATGACCCAGAGAGTCATCATAACGTATGAGGGGGAGGTAATTCCCAAAAATATAAAAATGGTTGAGGGCATGGCACCCTTTAGGTGTGCCGTCTTCAAATCCCTGACCCCGTTTTGCTCTAACTGCTCAAAGTGGGGCCACGGAACACGTGCCTGTCCACGAGACGGGCCGCGATGCCGGTACTGCGCTCTTCCACACGGAAGCTCAGAATGTGCAGAAAAGATTTCAGAGGGAAAAATTATCCCTCGGAAATGTGTGAACTGCCGACAGGAGCACAATGCCAATTCCCCATTGTGCACTTACTACCCAAAGGACAGGAAAACAACTGATAAAAAAATCAGGCAGCCCTCCCCCCACAACAGCCCCTCCCAGCCCCGCGCGTTGATGATGTGGGGGAATTCCCACACCTGCGAAGGTCAACAGTGGTGGCCCCTGCAGAGGAAGCCATGGCACCGGCCACAGTACCACACCAACAGGAGTTTCCATCTCCGTTAATTCAAGTATCAGCACCAGCTTCAGCACCAGCTGCAGCACCAACCCCAACACCACATGCTGCATCAGCTTCGCACCAGCTTCGACACCAGCTGCAGTACACGCTAGTGCCATCTGCTGCACCAGCTTCAGCACAAGTTACAGTTCAGCCCTCACTGCAGCAGGACAAACAAGAGTCAAACGGAAATTAAGGATCTGCTACAGATGCTGCTTCGGCAGATGGAGCAGATGATGCTCATGATGCAACAGCAAATGGCCCAACATTTGGCTCACTTTCAGGAAAGGATGTTTACGTTCCTCCTCGGTCAACAACAGCATCACCCTGTAGTGGGCCTTGGAAATGGTCAATTAAACAATGTCTCAAAGCAATCTCTTGAAATGTATTACCTGGAACATAAACAGTTTACAGAAACGCAAAGCAACTCTCTCCCAGTACCTTCACTCCGAAAATGTTGATGTGTGTTGCCTTCAGGAAGTCAGAACTAGTGCTCGTTATGCAAAAATTGCAGGATACACATATTATGACAGACCAAATATGCTAATCCCTCTACAAGAAGGCTTGGCATTTACATGAAAGACTCAATTCCAACGACAAGTGACTGATGACAATCGTGACAACACCTGTGCCGAATATCTTAGTATTAAAATATTTCTTGATGGTAAATCTATCACCATTATTAATGTATACAATCCACATGATAGTGAGGTGGTACCTAAACCTCCTGACTGCATGATACATAGTGATACTGTCTTATTGTGTGGGATTTTAATGCTCGCCATCCTCTCCTAGGCTCCGAGGGAAGTACCATTGGCAAAAACGGTAAGGTTTATTATGACTATCTCCAAAATACTAGTGACCCCATACACCTATTATGCCCCTTAGAAAAACTCATTATCTGGGCGGCAAACTGGACTATATAGCTCTATACAATCAGCACACACTACCAAGCACTGCAAAAGTCATCCCACTCTTAGTTAGTGATCACTGGGCATTAAGTATAACTCTTCCTTTTTACAAAAGAGCCCCACCCCAGCCACGCCTTCGGTACCACCTTGCTACTAAATATCATGATGAATTCATTGAAAGAATTGCCTGCTGGTATGAAGACTTTACTCCTACCAGCCTGGATCACTTTAATGAAACTCTCTGTCAACAAGTTGGCAACATCATTACTCAGCTACAACCTAAAAGCCCTGCCAAGCACGAGTCTTTATCCCCCAGAGGTAGACGTGCACAACAACTGAACAAAGACCCTGAGATAAAACTTCTTAGAAGGCTCATACGATCTACAGTAAGTCAACTAACGACACCTGGGGAAAACCCGTACTTGGCTAAGGATCTTGTGTTTTTTAGTAAAAGATTAATGAGTTGATAACTCGAAAACGGAGGAAAGATTTTATGCCTGGGCAAATCAATTGACTCCATGACACCCATGAGCAAGGTATGGAAGGAATAAGCAAGATTAAAGGCAATACTGCAGTATAACGCCCCACCCACATCCAGATAGGGTAGCCTCATCTCTCCTCAATAAATGGTGTGAGGACTCTTCTATTGATAGTCTCCCATTATCCATACGCAGATCTCCCTTAAATCAAGCCATAAAACGAAATTGACTATCAGTGCCACCTCTTAGATGAGGCTGATGCACCATTTACAAAGGAAGAACTCCTTGCAGCCATTAAGACTAGCAAATCCACTGCACCTGGGGATGACGGAATCACTTATGACATCATCCGACTTCTTGGTAAAGGTACAGGTAAAGGGGAAAAATCCTCTTCTTGATCTCTTCAATTTAACCTACACAGCAGGCATCTTGCCTACCACTTGGAAACAAGCAACCATCATTCCCATCCCAAAACCAGGACGGCCTGATGAATATAGACCAATTTCTCTGACGTCCTGCCTGTCTAAAACCTGTGAAAGAATCCTCCTTACTCGTTTACTCCACCAGATCAAGGACCTGATTCATCCATCTGTCTTTGGCTTTCAAAAAGGGAGAGGAACACAAATGTGTTTAGCACAGTACCTAAGTGGAAGTAATGCAGAGTCTTCTTATTTCATAGATTTCAAGGGAGCATTCGACAGAGCCTCCCCTACAGCAATCCTCCATGAACTAACACTCTTGGGAGTTAAGGGCAAGCTTCTGCTATGGATTAAGGATTATCTATCTTTGAGAAGAGCAAAGTGTGGTACCAAGGCACCTACAGTGCTTATGGGGAATTAAACTAGGCACTCCACAAGGGGAGTATTGTCCCCTACACTTTTAATATACTTATGCACTCTCTTTGCAAACTTAACGATGATTAGGAAACCTATGCAGTATCACATCCTATGCTGATGACATTCTTATTTAGGTATTTGATAGGGGGGATTACATTCTACGGAGGTTTAGCAAAAGTGTGCTTCCCTCGGACTCATAATCAACCCAATCAAAACTAAGTTTTATTTCGAGATCTCGTAAACTACCTTACATTCCAAGGTTAGGAGGGCAAACTATTGCAAGAACTGACACCTATAAATATCTTGTGTTTTTGGTGACTGCTCCCCACCTCATGTCCCGCAGTACTCGCTTTACCAAAGGGTATTGTTCAAACATCAAGGAACGTTTTCCTTGAGCGTTTAAAACCATTGCACTACATAAGTACAGATATATAGGTGCCTCCCTGAGAGGGCCTAAGGTTGATGTATATCTCCCTTGTTAGGTCCATGATAGACTATGCAAGCCCAGTTCTTAGTATGTTTCCACCAAGTGCCCTCAAACCACTTGAAGTTTTACAGAACAAGGCCATGAGAATTATACTTGGATGCCCACTGACTGCCAAAGTTCTCGTCATGAGGAAAGAGCTAGACCTCCCCTCTATTCACAGTCCGCGTCATCCAAGTTAACACCATACTTGGCATCAGACTCCTGCAGATTCTACCCAGACCACAAATCTCCAATATTCTCTCAAACGAGATAAATTACAGAGTTAGGCATACCCGACCTCGCTACTCCAATCTCATACATTCCAACTTAGAATGGAAACTAAAACTGCTCATACTATTATGTTCTTCAATGTATGGAACAACGAAGCTATTAACTTCCAGAAACAGTACTTACTGCTCCTTGGCACAGAACTCATGTACATGCTTATGTTTTATAAACTAACAGGGCCCAAATCCATTGTTTCAAAAACGGAACTAAAAGCCCATTACCTTGAAATATATAGATGACATACTACATCCCCCTCATTGCACGCCCCCACTTGCATCTACTGTGATGCCTCCATAGGTTCTCATGGAGCAGCAGGGATTGGTGTACTAATTCCTGATATAGTTTTTGAAGAAAGTGTGTGTATTTCCAAATGGACAGCACAACTGATGCCGAGTCAGTAGCCATATATCATGCCATTAAGAAAGGTAGTGAGCAGCAGCGACACCTGGCCGTCTTTACTGACAGCCGGGCGCTCTTCATAGGCTCACTGCATTTAATGCAGAAACATGTTAACTAAATATCCTTCACGAAATTTCTAAAATATCAGAACAGGGTATCCAAGTGTCATTATACTGGATACCCTCTCATATAGGAATATCATTGTGTGACAGGCTGATCGTTTAGCCAGATTAGCACTTTCCCATGAAGATCCCTATTATGTGTGCCGCTATCTCTCAACCAAATGAAAAAACGTGTTATTAGCTGTCTTCGAGATTATGGGGTCAGGTATGGACCACTGAGAAGATGAAAAAGATGGACATGGTACTATTTGGCATTACGAGAGTATTGCTGGGACATCAGATATAACAAACCCTATAAAGTCCTATCATGGACTGTCCCCGGAGACAGCAGGTTACTTTGACTAACTACGCATAGGATATCAGTACACTATACAATATGTACAGGATGCAGTTTTGGAGGCAAAACCAGTTTCATATCACCACTGCAAACTTTGCAAAGCGCCCAAGTCGCATAATCTTAACCATTACTTACTCTGTTGCACAAAAACTGCATCCTATCGATCAAATACTACTGTTCACAGATTAGCACTTGTTGATTATATTAACTTTATTATAGACACTGGTCTTGTCTTTGACATGATTAGTGATATAAAAGGTTTTTTACCATCCAAATGATATTTTTATATGCTGATAATAGCACAGCCCATCAGGCATGTATATAACAATAATGTTTGATTAATAGCCCTCTACACGAATAGAAGCACAGCCAGTTGGATAGATACTTTGGTATCTTACCCTGGCTTTTTGCAGGGCATGTACACTGTTCTGTAAATAAATGTTATCAAATCAAATCAAAATCTCTCTCTCTCTCTCTCTCTCTCCCCTCTCTCTCTCTCCTCTCTCTCTCTCTCCCTCCCTCCCTCTCTCTCTCTCTCTCTCTCTCTCTCTCCCCTCTCTCTCTCTCCCTCCCTCTCTCTCTCTTAGATCATATCTTGTCGGTTGTTTCCTTTTCTGTTTAGGCCTATCAATACCTTTGGCAAATATTTATCTATTTTTTGTCTGTCTGTCCCGTACCGAATTTATGCTAATGTCATTCTTATCTTCCCCTTCTTATCATTTTCCTTCTTCTTCTTCCTCCGCTGTCCTACTAGAGAAAAGATTCCATTAAAAAAAAAACAATAACAACTAAATATGCCTTGTTTTTTCAAGATAAAAGATAAAAGAGATTAAAAAGCAACGAAATAAAACGCACAAAAATATCAAAAAGTAAAGAAAAAGGAAAGTAAAAGAAAGAAAGAAAAAAGAAATGAACAGGCAGGCTCATGCTTGCACTCACTCTCAAGCACTCATTTCGTGGCATGAATCACATGATCGACCCCCCCCCCCTCTCCTCCATCCGTCACCCCCTCTTCCCCTCCCCACCCTCCCTCCCTCCTTCCCCCTCTCCATTCCTTCTCATCCACCTCCAAATTCTCGGTTATAACGTTGCGTAACATGTTCGTTGTGTTTTGTTGTAACAGAGGGTATAGTCTTTCATGCTTCTCTCTTCTCTTCTCTATCTTTTGCTCTTTTTTCTTTCCTTTTCTCCTTCTCTCTCTTTCTATTTCTCTCTCTCTCTCTCTCTCTCTCTCTCTCTCTCTCTCTCTCTCTCTCTCTCTCTCTCTCTCTCTCTCTCTCTCTCTCTCTCTCTCTCTCTCTCTCTCTCTCTCTCTCTCTTTTCTCTCTTCTGTCTTGCTATCTTGTCTTGTCTTGTCTTCTTTTCTCTTCTCTCTCTCTCCTTTCTACCCCCTCTAATACCAGCCAACACCAACTTGAACACAAAGCTAACGACTTTACATGGTTTAAAAAAATCAATTAATCAACCAAATCTCTAAATAACTTATAATTTTTCACCTTTTTTCCCCAGTCGTCTCAGAGAATAACTGTCACGGTCTTTGTTCACGATCGTCTGTCGGTGGACTTATTAATGTGCTCGAGAATGCAAGGAGTCTATATATGATCTCCATTATTCAGCTGTGAATCGACAAAAAACGATGATATAAAAGGGACTTCTTTGTTGTCATCTGAGTGGGTGACGAGGTGGGAATGGGATGGGAGGGGGGGGAGGGGGAGGGGGAGGGGGAGAAAGGGTTATGGGGAGTAGAAAGAGGAATAGGTATATATATATATTTCATGTAGATACATAAATATATAAATAAAGCGATAAATCTCTCACCCTCTATGTTTACATGTATGCATGTACACACATACATACACAGAGAAAGAGAGAGAGAGAGAGTGTGTTTCAGGGAGGGAGGTAGGGATATATAAATAAGACGGACAGATAAATAAACAGGGAGATACAAAGATAGATAGATCGATAGACAAAGAGAGAGAGAGAGAGAGAGAGAGAGAGAGAGAGAGAGAGAGAGAGAGAGAGAGAGAGAGAGAGAGAGAGAGAGAGAGAGACGGAGTGGTGGAGGGGGAAGGAGGGGGGAGGGGTTGTATGTCGGTGCGTGCGCGTGCGTTTGTAGTGGGTCCGTAATGGGCGTTATTCCTGTCCGGTAATGATGAAAAGAGAGCCTATTACGTGGGTATAATAACCGTGAACGACCCGCGATGCCACGTGGGTTGCCGTTGTAACAGGTGGGAGAGATGTTCAAACGGGGGGTGGGGGTGGGGTGGGGGGAATGGGTGAGGGGTGGCGTTGCTAGAAAGAGTGAGGGGGAGTGGGAGATGGAGGGTGGGAGTTGCTAGGGGGGGGTGGAGTGGGAGGAGTTGCTAGAAAGAGTGAGAGGGGGGGGGGGAAGTGATGGTGTATGGGTGTGTGTAGGGGGAGGGGGAGAGAAAGTGTGGTGTGGTGGATGGGTGAAAAAGGAGAGAGGGGAAAACAGGGGAGAGGGGAGACAGAGGAAAATTGGGGGGGGGAGGAGTGGGGGGGAAGGGTGGGGGGGGGAGGATAAGCAGGAAAAAATTAGTCGTGTAGGGAAAAAAGGAAAATAGGAGACAGAGGAAGGGAAAAGGTAGAAAAGGTGATAAGGAGGGACGAAGGACGATGATTGGAAGAAAGGAATGATGAAACAACAAACAATTATACTGAAATGAAGAATTACCCTTTCAAAAAAAGAAATAAAAAATATAATGGAAAATAAAATAACAGAAAAAGAGACAGAGAGAGAAAAAAAAACATGGAACAGAAAAAAAACCTATAAAGGAAGAATGAGAAAATTGGGAGATATGAAACTAGGCTCTCCCTCCCCCCCCCCACTTCTGATAACCCTATTCCACCAACCCATACCCCTCCCAACTCCCAACCCTGTTCCCCCCGTGTCCCTCCCCTCCCCTCTTTCGCCTGCTGCCCCTTCCAATCCCCTCCCCAGCCCTAACCCCTCCGCACCCCCCCACCCTCCGCCTCGTACCCCCGCACCCCCCCACCCCTCCGCTTCGTACCCCCCCGCACCCCCCCACCTCTCCGCCTCGTGCCCCTCCGCACCCCCCACCCCTCCGCCTCGTGCCCCTCCGCACCCCCCCACCCCTCCGCCTCGTGCCCCTCCCCTCAAAATCCTTTCACCTCGTGCCCCCCCCCCCCCCCTTCGCCTCATGCTCTGTCGTGTCGTCTCGAGCACGACAGAGGCCACAAGCACGGTAATAGGCGGCACATTAACTCGAAATATTGCGTTTGATTCGGTTTCCCTCGTGGGTGAACAGGGGGGAGGGGGGGAAGGGAGGAGAGGGGAGGGGAAATGAGAGAGAAGGGAGAGGAGACAGGAGAGAGGGGAGGGGAGGAGAAAAAGAGGTTAAAGGGAAAGGAGAGAGAGGTGAGGGTAAAGGGAAGGAAATGGGGACAAGGATGGAAGAAAGAGAGAAAAGAGAAGGTAAGCGAAGCGGACAATGATGATATGAGAGGAAAGAGGAGGAAGAACCAAGGAAGAAGCTGAAGTGAGAGAATCGGCAAAATAAAAGAGAATGGAAGGAAGAGGACAGATTACAAACGGGAAAAAGAAGAGAGCGCGTTGGAAGAAAGAGACCAGAGGAGAGTATGGAGAGGAGAGGAAGGAAGAGAGGAAGAGAAGAAGAGAGAGAGAGAGGAGAGAGGAGAGAGAGAGAGAGAGAAGAGAAGAGAGAGAGAGAGAGAGAGAGAGAGAGGGAAGTGTGGAGGGAGAGGTGTGGAGAGGGAGAG
>NC_051387.1:50733642-50741142 GCF_015228065.2 Penaeus monodon
CCCATCCACCACACCACACTTTCTCTCCCCTCCCCTACACAAAACAACACCATCATTTCCCCCCCCCACCTCTCACTCTTTCTAGCAACTCCTCCCACTCCCCCCCCCCCTAGCAACTCCCACCCTCCAAACTCCCACTCCCCCTCACTCTTTCAAGCAACGCCACCCTCACCATTCCCCCACCCCACCCCCAACCCCCCCTTTGAAAATCTCTCCACCTGTTACAACGGCAACCCCCGTGGGATCGCGTGGTCGTTCACGGTTATTACCCACGTAATAGGCTTCTTTTCATCATTACCGGACAGGAATAACGCCCATTACGGAACCCCCTACAAAACGCAAAGCGCACGCACCGACATACACCCCCCCCCCCCCCCCCCCCTCCCCCACTCCCTCTCTCTCTCTCTCTCTCTCTCTCTCTCTCTTCTTTTCTCCTCTCTCCTCTCTCTCTCTCTCTCTTCTCTTCTCTCTCTCTTTGGCTATCGATCTATCTATCTTTGTATCTCCTGTTTATTATTTTGTCCGTCTTATTTATATATCCCTACCTCCCCCCCGAAAACACACTCTCTCCTCTCTTTCTCTGTGATGTATGTGTGTACATGCATACATGTAAACATAGAGGGTGAGAGATTTATCGCTTTATTTATATATTATGTATCTACATTTAAATATATATATATACCTATTCCTCTTTCTACTCCCCATAACCCTTCTCCCCCTCCCCTTCCCCCTCCCTCCCCCCTCCCATCCCATTCCCACCTCGTCACCCACTCAGATGACAACAAAGAAGTCCCTTTCTATCATCGTTTCTTTTGTCGATTCACAGCGAATAATGGAGATCAATATAGGGCTCATTGCATTTTCGAGACATTAATAAGTCCACCGACAGGGCGATCGGGAACAAAGACCGTGACAGTTATTCTCTGAGACGACTGGGGAAAAAAAAGGTGAAAAATTATAAGTTATTTAGAGATTTGGTTGTTAATTTTATTTTTTAAAACCCTGTAGAGTCGTTTGCTTTGTGTTCAAGTTGGTGTTGGCTGGTATTGGAGGGGGTAGAAAGGAGAGAGAAAAGAAGAAAAAAAGAAGACAAGACAAGACAAGATAGCAAGACAGAAAAGAGAAAAAAAGAGAGAGAGAGAGAGAATAGGAGAGACAGAGACAGAGAGAAAGAGAGAGAGAGAGGAGAGGAGAGAGGAGAGAGAGAGAGAGAGAGAAGAGGGGTACAAGAGAGAGAGAGAGAGAGAGAGAGAGAGAGAGAGAGAGAGAGAGAGAGAGAGAGAGAGAGAAATAGAAAGAGAGAGAAGGAGAAAAGGAAAGAAAAAAGAGCAAAAGATAGAGAAGAGAAGAGAGAAGCATGAAAGACTATACCCTCTGTTACAACAAAACACAACGAACATGTTACGCAACGTTATAACCGAGAATTTGGAGGTGGATGAGAAGGAATGGAGAGGGGGAAGGAGGGAGGGAGGGTGGGGAGGGGAAGAGGGGGTGACGGATTGGAGGAGAGGGGGGGGTCGATCTGTGATTCTGCCACGAAAGAGTGCCTTAGAGTGAGTGCCGCAAATTGGGAAGGGGCCCTGCATGTTCATTTTTTTTTCTTTCTTTCTTTTTACTTTCCTTTTTCTTTACTTTTTGATATTTTTGTGCGTTTTATTTCGTTGCTTTTTAATCTCTTTTATCTTTTATCTTGAAAAAACAAGGCATATTTAGTTGTTATTGTTTTTTTTTTAATGGAATCTTTTCTCTAGTAGGACAGAGCGGCGAAGAAGAAGAAGGAAAATGAAAGAAGGGGAAATAAGAATGACATTAGCATAAATTCGGTACGGTACAGACGACAACAAATAGATAAGTATTTGCCAAAGGTCGTGATAGGCCTAAACAGAAAGAAACAACCGACAAGATATGATCTAATGATAGAGAGAGGAGGGATATAGAGAAGAGGAATAGAGATAGAGAAGAGAAGAGGAAGAGAGAGAGAGAGAGAGGAGAGAGAGATATAGAGAAGAGAGAGAGAGAGATGGGAGGTAGGGATAGCGAGACGAGCATGAGCTAGCGATAGCTAGAGAGGAAAGCGCGAGAGATTTTGATTTGAATTTGATAACATTTATTTACAGAACAGTGTACATGCCCTGCAAAAGCAGGGTAAGATACCAAAGTATCTATCCCACTGGCTGTGCTTTCTATTCGTGTAGAGGGCTTTATCAGAACATTATTGTTTATATACATGCCTGATGGGCTGTGCTATTATCACTATCAAAATACATTTGGATGGTAAAAACCTTTTAGTCACTATCATTTCAAACAAGACCAGTGTCTATAATAAAGTTAATATAATCAACATGGTGCTAAATCTTTGAACAGTAGTATTTGATCGATAGGATGCGTTTTTTTGTGCACAGAAGTAGTAATGGTTAAGATATTCGACTTGGCGCTTTTGCAAAGTTTGCAGTGGTGATATGACACTGGTTTTGCCTCCAAAACTGCTCCTGTACATATTGTATAGTGTACTGATATCCGACTAGTCTAGTCAAATTACCCTGCTGTCTCCGAGACAGTCCATGATAGACTTTATAGGTTTTGTCCTATATCTGATGTCCCAGCAATACTCTCGTAATGCACAAATAGTACCATGTCCATCTTTTTTTCATCTTCTCAGTGGTCCATACCTGACCCTCATATCTCGAAGCACTAATAGACACTTTTTTTTCATTTGGTTGAGAGATAGCGGCACTACATAATAGGATCTTCATGGAAAGTGCTAATCTGCTTAACGATCAGCCCTGTCCCACAATGATATTCCTATATGGAGAGGGTATCCAGTATAATGACACTTGGATACCCTGTTCTGATAGTTTACAAATTTTCGTGAAGGATATTTGCTTATGTTACATGTTTTCTGCATTAAATGCAGTGACCCTATGAAGAGCGCCCTGGCGTCAGTAAAGCTGCCAGGTGTCGCTGCTGTCCACGTACCCTTTTTTAAATGGCATGTATATGGCTAGTTCTGTACTCGTCATCATTTGTGCTTGTCCAGTTGGAAATACACACACTTTCTTCAAAAACTATAATCAGGAATTAGTACACCATCCTGCGCTCCATGAGAACCTATGGAAGGCCTCACCAGTAGATTGCAAGTGGGGCGGCAATGAGGGGGAATGTAGTATGTCTCTTATATATTTCAAGTAATGGGCTTTTAGTTTCGGTTTTTGAAACAATGGATTTGGCCCTGTTAGTTTATCAAACATAAGCATGTACATGATTTTTTCTGTTCCAATGAGCAGTAAGTACCTGTTTCTAGATGGTTAATAGCTGTCGTTGTTCCAATACCTTGAAGAACATAATCGTATGAGCAGTTTTAGTTTTCCATTCTCAGTTGGAATGTATGAGATTTGGAGTAGCGAGGTCCGGGTATGCCTACTCTGTATTTGATTCTCGTTTGCGAGAGAATATTGAGATTTGTGGTCTGGAGTAGAATCTGCAGGAGTCTGATGCAAGTATGTGTTAACTGGATGACGCGACTGTGAATAGAGGGAGGTCTATCTCTTTTCCTCATGACGAGAACTTTGGCAGTTCAGTGGGCATCCAGTATAATTCTCATGGCCTTGTTCTGTAAAACTTCAAAGTGGTTTGAGGGCACTTGGGGTAACATACTAAGAAACTGGGGCTTGCATAGTCTATCCATGGACCTAACAAGGAGATATACATCAACCTTCGACTCTCAGGGAGGCCACCTATATATCTGTTACTTATGTAGTGCAAGGGTTTTAAACGCTCAAGCAACGTTCCTTGATGTTTTTTGAACAATATCCTTGGTAAAGCGAGTACTACGGGCCATGAGGTGGGGAGCAGTCACCATAAACCAGATATTTATAGGTGTCAGTTGCTTGCAATAGTTTGTCCCCTCCATAACTTGGAATGTAAGGTAGTTTACGAGATCTCGAATAATACTTTAGTTTTGATTGGGTTGATTATGAGTCCGAGGGAAGCACACTTCTGCTAAACCTCCGTAGACTGATCCCCCCTATCAAATACCTGAATAAGAATGTCTCAAGCATATGATTTATACTGCATAGTTTTCCTAACTCATCGTTAAGTTTGCAAAGAGGGTGCATAAGTATATTAAATAGTGTAGGGGACAATACTCCGACCCCCTTGTGGAGTGCCTAGTTCTAATTCGCCAGGTAAGCCACTGTAGTTGTCCTTGGTCCACAACTTTTGCGCTTCCTCAAAGATAGATAAATCCTTAAATCCTATAGGCAGAAGCTTGCCCTTAACTCAAGATGGTTTATTCATGGAGGAGTTGCTGTAGGGGAGGCTCTGTCGAATGCTCCCTTGAAATCTAGGAAATAAGAAACTCTGCATTACTTCCACTTATGTACTGTGCTAAACCACATTTTGTTTTCCTCTCTCTCCTTTTTTGAAAAGCCAAAGACAGATGGATGGATCAGGTCTATGATCTGGTGGAGTAAACGAGTAAGAGGATTTCTTTCACAGTTTAGACAGGCAGGAACGTCAAGAGAAATTTGGTCTAATATTCTCAGGCCGTCCCTTGGTTTTGAATGGAATGATGGTTGCTTGTTTCCAGTGGTAGGCAAGGATTTCCTGCTGTGGTATGTTTAATTGAAGAGATCAAAAGAGGATTTTTTCCCCTTTACCTGTACCTTTACCAAGAAATCGTATGATTTCATAAGGATTCCGTCATCCCCCAGTGCAGTGGATTTGCTAGTCTTAAATGGCTGCAAGGAGTTCTTCCTTGTAAATAATGCATCATCCTCATCTAAGAGGTGGCACTGATAGTCAGTTTCGTTTTTATAGCTTGATTTAAGGGAAATCTGCGTATGGATAATGGGAGACTATCAATAGAAGAGTCCCTCACAAACTGGCACACATTTATTGAGGAGAGATGAGGCTACCCTATCTTGATGTGGGTGGGTGTTATAACTGCATGTATTGCCTTAATCTTGCTTATTTCCTCCTCCTTGCTCATGGTTGTCATGGAGTCAAATTGTTCTGCCCAGGCATAAAATCTTCCTCCCGTTTTCGAGTTATCAACTCATCAATCTTTTTACTAAAAAAACACAAGATCCTTTACCAGTACTGTTTTTCCCCAGGTGTCCGTAGTTGAACTTACTGTAGATCGTATGAGCCTTCTAAAAGTTTTATCTCAGGGTCTCTGTTCAGTTTTGTTGTGCACTCTACCTCTGGGGATAAGACTCGTGCTTGGCAGGGCTTTTAGGTTGTAGCTAGATATGATGTTGACCCAACTTGTTGACAGAGATTTCATTTAAAGTGACCAGGCTGGTAGGAGTAAAGTCTTCATACCAGCAGGCAATTCTTTCATGAATTCTATCATGATATTTAGTCATCAAGTGGTACCGAATGCGTGGCTGGGTGGGGCTCTTTTGTAAAAAGGAAGAGTTATACTTAATGCCTGAGTGATCACTAACTAGAGTGGGAATGACTTTTGCAGTGTTTGGTAGTGTGTGCTGATTGTAATAGAGCTTATAGTCCCAGTTTGCCGCCCAGATAATGAGTTTTTTTCTAATGGCATAATAGTGTAATGGGGGGTCACTATATCTTGAGATAGTCATAATAACCTTACCGTTTTGCAATGGTACTTCCTCGGAGCTAGGAGAGGACGGCGAGCATTAAAATCCCCACACATAAGACAGTAATCACTATGTATCATGCAATCAGGAGGTTTAGGTACCAACCTCACTATCATGTGGATTGTATACATTAATAATGTGGATAGATTTACCCATCAGGAAATATTTTAATACTAAATATTCAACCAGGTGTTGTCACGATGTCATCAAGAAATTTTCGATGGAATTGAGTTCTTTTATGTAACTGCCAAGCCTCTGTAGAGGGAATAGCAATATTTGGTCTGTCATAATATGTGTTCCTGCAATTTTTGGCATACGAGCACTAGTTCTGCCTTCCTTAAGGCAACACAACATCAACATTTCGGAGTGAAGTACTGGGGAGAGAGTTTGCCTTTGTGGCGTTTCTGTAAACTGTTTTATGTTCCAGGTATACATTTTCAAGAGATTACTTTGAGGACATGTTTACTTGACCATTTCCAAGCCCAAACTACAGGGTGATGCTGTTGTTGACCGAGAGGAGCGTAAACATCCTTTCCTGAAAGGAGATTGTTGGGGCCATTGCTGGTGCATCATGAGGCTATCATCTGCTCCATCTGCCGAAGCAGCATCTGTAGCAGAATCCTTAATTTTCTCCGTTTGACTCTTGTTTGTCCTGCTGCGGTGAGGCTGATACTTTAACTTGTGCTGAAGCTGGTGCAGCAGCTGGCACTAGCGTTGGTACTGCAGCTGTGTCCGAAGCTGGTGCAGAAGCTTATGCAGCATGGTTGGTTTGGGGGTTGTGCTGCAGCTGGTGCTGAAGCTGGTGCTGATACTTGAATTAAACGGAAGCTGGAACTCTGTTGGGCTGGTACTGTGGCCGGTGCCATGGCTTCCTCTGCAGGGGCACCACTGTTGACTTCGCATGTGGTGGGACTTCCCCCAAATCATCACGCGCGGGGCTGGGGGGGCTGTTGTGGGGGAGGGCTTGCCTGATTTTTTTATCCATTTGTTTTCCTGCCTTTGGGTAGTATGCAGAAATGGGAATTGGCCATTGTGCCTCCTGTCGGCATTGTCACAAACCTTTCCGAGGGATAAGTTTTCCCGCTGAAATCGTTTTCCTTGCACATGCTGAGCTTCCGTGTGAGAGCGCAGTCCCTGCATCGCGCCCGTCTCGTGGCCAGGCACGTGTTCCGTGGCCCCCAATTGGAGCGGTTAAGCACAACGGGGTCAGGATTTGAAGACGGCAACCTAAAGGGTGCATGCCCTCAACCATTTTTATATTTTTTGGAATTACCTCCACCTCATACGTTTATGAATAGACCTCTGGGTCACATTCGTTGATCTTCATGCGTCTCGCTGGTGATACGTTCGTTGTAATAGGCGTCATCTCTTCTGTTTCGATTTCCCATTGGGACATCGAACACGAATGATGTTATGCATTTCCCTTTACCAAAGACGTTGGCTTTTTTCTAAGGACTTCACCGCCTGCACCACAGTTGTTATTTGGGCAAGATTTGTTCTTCTTGCACCTGACATATACACTATTTCTTCCTATTTTCAGTTCATTGACCCGTGTGTTTTTATTGTACGGGTCCATTTTTAGGGCCTGAGATACCCAGCGATTACTTTTCCCCGTGTGTGCGAAGCTTTGTATCGTTCTTGAAGTGCGCAGCATAATGTCCGGGACGTAATCTACAGAGAGCAGATAGCTGCCTCGTTGCTTGTCCTCTTCATCTCACTGGGGCCCCACCAAATCCTCCTCACTGAGGACATCGTATCTCCCCTCAGTTTCCATTTTTGTTCTTCGTCAGCGTCACCATCAATGGTCGGCGGTCATTCCCCCGACCGCGGAGGGCCGACCTGAGTGCCTGTCTCTTTGAAAATAAACAGTTACACCACGGTCGCCTAC
>NC_051387.1:50743642-50746142 GCF_015228065.2 Penaeus monodon
CACCACCGCCGCCACCATCATCGTCATCATCTTCATCAGTCACAATCATCATGATGAATATCGCAACTGCGACGAGGACCGCCATCACCAGGCGGTTCATGTGTTGCGGTCGTGTAGACGAGGGGTCATTCCTCGAATCGTGACGTCATCACCCACTCATCAGCAGCGATGATGATAATGATGTGTCCTTTGTGTAGGCCTATGTGTCTCTGTCCTATTTCTTCCCCCTCTTCCACCCCCTCCCCCTTGCTACTCCGCTCCCCCCACCCCCATTTAGCCCGCCTCCCCCCACCCCATCCTTCCTTATTTCACCCCCCCCCCCAACCTCCAACCTTTGTGCATGGTCATTTTTATCGTTTTCTTTTTCTTTCTCTTTTTCTTTTATTCTTGTTTTCCTTTTATGTTTCTTTTTTATTGTTTTCTTATATATTTTCCGCTCTTTTTTCTCTTATTTGCCTTTCTTTTCTATTACACTATTCCAGTTCCCTCTTTTACAATGCCATTCCTTGGCACTGTCTTAAGAAAATGAATAACTATCAGATAATAAAAGAAGGAAGAGAGAGAATAAGTAAAATAATGGTGATAAAGCATTAGGAAAATAATCATTAAAAGGATGTGGGGTAAATGAGGCGAAGTATTAAAGGGAGGATGGAGAGATAGCAGACCTTGCAACAGGAATGGTGGTGGCAGTGATAATGATTAGTGATGTGTGATGGTATTCATAATGGTGATAAGTTTGTTATATCGTGTATACTTATCATTATGGTAGCCAAATATAATATCTTAGTCGTCATCATCATCTATGATCACATATCATCATCTCATATCATCATCATCATCATTATCATCATCATCATCATCATCATCATCATCATCATCATCATCATCAAGGGAGGAGGAAGAGGAAGAAGAGGAAAAAGAAGAAGAAAAAAATCTGCAAAAGAGATTATATAATTATTCGATTGTATAAGGGTAAATTGTACACTTGTGAAAAAAGTTATCACCTACACTGCAATCTTTAGAACGACGGCGTAGTATGAGACTATCATGAAAATGGGTGAGTTGTAGATGAACTCTCCCGAAAAGTCACAGTGGTAATGATAATGATGATAATTTAATAGTGTTATGGTAGTCGTGATAATAATAATAACACTGATAATAATGGTAATAGTAATGAGTAATAGTGAGAAGAGATAGAAAGGAATAGAATAAACCCGATGTCCCTGAAACGAAGCAAATGAAGCAGAAAGAGGTAAGGAGCTTGATATCATGAGAGAGGATTTAAAAACAAGATTCGATAAGGTGAGTAATTGAAATAAAATGGAAGCGACTATTCGGAGTAGATATAGGCCTACAAATGGATGAGGTGAAAGACGAAGAAGGCGTATAAGGAAAATAAAAAAATAAATAAATGATGAAACAAAACAAAGAAGAAAAACATTATAAACGAAACAAAGAGACGGGGAGTAAAGTAAGGGTGATGGAGTAAGCAGCCTAGAGTTGGAGGGCAAAACGAATGATGGAAAGACAGGGAGGGAGGAATGCAGCCAGATGGAGGAGGAAAGAAAAAGAAAAGAAGAAGAGGGGGAGGAGGAGGAGGAGGAGTGTGTGGGCGTTGGCGGGCGGCTTCGATCTCCAACAGTCCAAAGTGCGTCACTCGCCCCCTTGGTGTGGCCACTCGCCACGCGTCTTAGGGGGGAGGGGAGGGGGTAGGATGAGGTGGAGGAGGGGGTATGGAGTGAGACTGGGAGATTGGGGTTGAGGTATCAGGGGAGAAAGGGCAGGGGTGGGGTTGAGATGGAGGAGGTGGGGGTTGGGGCATTGTGGGAGAAGGGGAAGAGGAGATAGGAGGAGGAAGGGGAAGGGATGGTGGTGGAGAAAATGGGAGGAAAGATAGGGGGAGGAAAGGGAGGGGAGATAGGGGAGAGGAAAGGGGGAGACAGAGAAGAGAGGAAAGGAGAAGGGAGAGAAGGGTAAGAAGGGGAGAGGAAAGGGGGAGGTGTTAGGGGAGGAAAGGGGTTGGGGCGATAGCGGAGGATATGGGGGGGGGGGGTGAGGGCAGCCTCCTTGGAGACATTTCCGAGGAATTAGATTAATCGTCGGTTGAATAATCTTGTAATTGAATCTCTGGCTTTGTTTTCATTCTCAAAAGTTTCTGAGAATCTTTTATTTTCCTTAAAAAAAAAATCTTATCAGCACGTGTGTAATGTTGTCCGTTTTGCTTTGTGCCTTTTCTCTTGTTTTCTTTCGACATTATCGGATGCTTTTCTTGCATCTCGTCTTTCATTGTTCACCGAGGAAAAAGACTTTCATATTAATACACTAATTTGCTAGGAAAAAAAAAATTAATGAGCGCCGTGTCATTACCAAACAAAGCCTAAATGGGTAAATATTAATAAGGTGACCCAAAGCCTGTCACCCCCCCCCCCCTTCCCCCTTCGCCTCTTCCATATCGCAGGTAAAAGCCTCCTGAGATTTGGAGTGTGGGCGAGGGCGTGGG
>NC_051387.1:50751142-50768642 GCF_015228065.2 Penaeus monodon
TACTATTATTATCATTATCAAGAGACCGGGAGGAGTAGGAGACGAGGCGGGAAGGCGGGGGGAGGAGTAGCAGCAGTAGAAGTAGAAGAAGAAGAGAAGGAGGAGGAGGAAGAAGAGGAGAAGAGAAGGAGGAGGAGGAAGAAGAAGAGAAGAGAATTAGGAGGAGGAAGAAGAAGAGGAGAAGATAAGGAGGAGGAGGAAGAAGAAGAGGAGAAGAGAAGGAGGAGGAGGAAGAAGAAGAGGAGAAGAGAAGGAGGAGGAGGAAGAAGAAGAGGAGAAGAGAAGGAGGAGGAGAAGAGAGGAGGGGAGGAGAAGATGAGGAAGGAAGGGGGAGGAAGAGAAGGAGAAGAAGAGGAGAGGAAAAGGAGAAGAGAAGAGTAGGGTAACGAGAAGAGAGAGAAGGATGGAAGGAAGAAGAATGGAGCAGAAAGGAGAGAGAGGAAGATTAAGAAGAGGAGAGAGAATGAAGGGATAACGAAGACAATGTAAGAAGTAGGATAGATACCGAGAAGATCAGCGTATATGTCTCACAGGATACAGAAGGAGCTAATTGAGAGTATCGAGCCTGTGATTATCTGCATTCTTTGGGTAGTCTTGGGACGGGCGACGTGTCGGCGAGTGCGGTCGCGGGTGGATTACTCCAGACGTTTCAGCCTGTGTGAGCTGATTCTTCTTTCGCGCTCAGCGCGCTCTTCCCTTCTCTCTGTCTTTGTTTCTGTCTGTGTGGCTTATGTTGCACTCTGTTTATCTGCCTGTCGCTTTCTTTCCTTTTTCTCTTTATCTCTGTCTATCTGTTGCTGTACTTTTTCTCTGTCTACTCATCTTTCTGAGTAGTTATCGACCTATCTACCTAACTTCCTGTCTTCTATCTTTCTATGTACCTGTCTACCTACGTATCTACCAACCAGGTAGTTAATTTATCAGACTATTTATTAATTTGTCTGTTTATCTCCCTCTTTTGCATCTTTCTATCCTCGTCTGTGTTATGTATATATCTCTACATTATATTACCTTTTTCTCCCTCTCTCTCTCTCTCTCTCTCTCTCTCTCTCTCTCTCTCTCTCTCCTCTCTCCTCTCTCTCTTCTCCTCTCCTTCTTTTCTCTCTCCCTCGTCTCCTCTCTCCTGTCTCTCTCTCTCTTCCTCTCTCTCTCTCTTCTCTCTCTCCTCTCTCCTCTCTCTCTCCTCTCTCTCTCTCTCTCTCTCTTCCTCTCTCCTGTCTCTCTCTCTCTCTCTCTCCTCCCGTCTCTCTCTCTCTCTCTCTCTCTCTCTCTCTCTCTGACTGCTGTGATTGGTCCCATTTCCGGTGGCTTACCATTTCCCTTGTGAGTGTTTTTTTTTTCTCGATCCACTTCTTATTGTCTTCTTTTCTTCTTTTTTCTTCATCCTTTTTTCTTTCTAGTCTTTTCCTCCTCATCTTCATTTTCTTCTTTGGTCTTCTTTTTTTCTTTTACTTCTTCTTTTCTTTGTTTTCTCCTTTTTCTTTTCTTTTTCTTCTTCTTCTTCTTCTTCTTCTTCTTCTTCTTCTTCTTCCTCTCGCTTTGTGCCCTTGGCTTTGTTCGTCTCTTTAGCGGCGCGACGAGTGGGTTTTTCTCCCTTGATTATTTTAGATGGAATTATCTTCATTATTGGCTTAGGCACGCGAGCGCTCTGTCGCCTCAGGAAGGTGTGTGTGTGTGTGTGTGCGTGTGTGTGTGTGTGTGTGTGTGTGTTCTTATTTGTGTGTGCGTGTGTGTGTGTTCTTATTTGTGTGTGCTTGCGCGTGTGCCTTTTATGTGATTGTGCATGAGTGCATGTGTATGTATGTGTGCATGTGCGTATGTTTGCTGTCTGCGTTTGTGCTTTTGTGTGTGTGTGTTTGTGCGTAGGTGGATGTGTGTGCTTATGTGTGTGCATGGGTGTGTATATGATATTTCCAAATATACCCAGATATACCCATCTTATGAAAAAAAAAAAAACATCTGTGTCAATTCGAATCCTAATTATATATATTAAGCATAGTACACAAGCATATTTGTCTTTGAATGCTTGCTTCTCTTATTCCCCCTCACCCCTTTTCCCCCTCTTCCTTCTCCTCCTTTCTTCGCCATCGTCGTCGTTATCATCATCATTATCCACATGACCCATCACGAACGAAAAGGGGGCGTGGAAGAGGTGGGAAGGAGGGGAGGGGAAGAATGGACCAGGGGAAAGGAGGTGGGGGAGGAGGCGAGAGGGGAGAAGGAAGTGGGGAAGGAGGCACAGGAGAAAAGAGGAGGAAGACGTAAGTGGGAAGGAAGGAAGGGGAATAAGAGGAGGAAGGAGAAGATGGGAAGGAGAGTAAGAGGGATAAGAGAAGATAGGAGGAAGGGGTGGAGTTCACGTAAAAGGAATTGTGCAAGGATAAAGGGGGGGGGGGGAGAAGAGGGCAGTAGGATGGAAGGGGAGGGGGACGGGGGGAGGGGACAGAGGGGGCACGTGATGGGTTCCAAGTAATAGCAAAGAGTAAAAACGATAAGAGAAGGCTGGAATGCGTCTCGAGGAGCATGAAGAACTCACGGTAATATGTGGGCGGGACTTTGGAGGGGGAGGGGTCAAGGGGTAGGGGTATGGGGCCAAAGGGGGGGGGAATGCCAGTAAGGCCACTCGATGTTAGGTCCAATGTGCTTTATTTTCTCTATTTCTCTTTTTTTTAAATAAATTTTAAAAACAAAAAACTTTTTTTTTGGTTTTTTTTTTGTTTTTTTTTTTTTATTTTTTATTTTTTTTCTATTTTTTTTTTTTTTTTTAAATTATTTTTTTATATAATCAATTTAAATTATTTATTTTTTTTTTTTTCTTTTTTTTTTTTTATAATTATTTATTTTTTTTTTATATTTTAAAATAAAAATTACTTTTTTAAAAAAAAAATTTTCATTTAATTATTATAATTTAATATAAAATTAAAAAAAAAATTTTTTTTATTTTTTAATTTTTTTTTTTTACATTTTTTTTTTAATATTTAATCCTTTTTTAAAAAAAACCCTAAAAATTTAAAAAAAATTTACCAAAAAACCCCAAAAAATTTTTTTTTTTTAAGGAGGCAGGAGGGGGAGGGGAAAAAAGGGTAGTTTTTTTTTTGGTGGGGGAGTGGGGTAAATGGAGGGTAGTTTTTTGGAATGTGCCGGGGTCCCTTTTTTTTTTTCCCCTATTTTCCGGGGGGGGACCAGAGACGGCTTGTTGCCCCCCTTGGGGGGAAACAGGGAAGTTTGCCCAAGAAAAAAGGCCGGGGTGGAATTTAAAGGGGTGGTTTGGGGGTGGCCCAAAGGGGGCCTCAAAAAAAATTTTTTTAATTATAATTCTTATTTTTTTTTATTTATATTTTATTATTATATTATATATTTATTTATTTTTTTAAAATTTTATATTAAAATTATTTTTTAAAAATTTTATAAAATAAAATATATAAAATTTTTAAAAAAAAATTTTATATTATTTTTTATATAATTTTATATATTTTAATTTATATTATAATAAAAATTTATTATAAATTTATATAAAAATTTATATTATATATAAAAATATATATATTATTATATATATTATTTTAAATATATATATATAATATATATATTATAAAATATATATATTAATATATAAAATATTATAAATAATTATTATATTCCAAAAACTATACATATACCCCAAGATATAAAAATAAAATAAATTTTATATTTAACCCCAAAAAAAACCCATTATTAAAAAAAAAAATTTTAATTTTAAAAAAATTTAAAAAAAAAAAATTTATAATTTTAAATCAATAATATAAATATTTATATATATAATAATGTAAAATATAAAAATTTTAAAAGATATATATATATATTATATATAAAAAAATGTTTTTTTTTTTTTTTTAATATAAATTTTAAAATTTAAAAAAATTTTTTAATTTTTTTTTTCTTTTCCATTTTTCTTTTTCCTTTTTTAAATAATTTTTTCTCCCTTATTTTTTTTTAATTCTCTCCAATTTTCCTCATTTCCTTCTTATTTCCTTCTCTTTTTTTTCCTCTCCTTTTTTTTCCTATTTTATTTTTTTTTTTTTTCCCTTTTTAAACTTTTTTATTTAATTTTCCTTATATCTTTTTTTACTTTTTTTTATCATTTTTTTCCGTGGGCGGCCCTACCGTTCCCCCTTCCCCCTTTTTCCCCCACCCCCCCCCCCTTTTCCCCCCCCATTTTTTTTTTTTTTTTTTTTTATTTATTTATTTTTTTTTTTTTTTTTATTTTTTTTTTTTTTTTTTTTTTTTTTTAAAATTTATAATATTTTTTTTTTTTTTTAATACTTTTTTTATTTTCCCTTTCTTTTATCTTTCCCTTCTTCTTGCCTCTCTCTCTCCTTCTTTTTTTTTTTCTTTTTTTCTTTTTTCTTTTTTTTCTTCTTTTTTTTTTTTCTTTTTCCTTTTCTTTTTCCTTTTTTATTATTTTTTTTTTAATTAAAATTTTATTACCCCTTTTTCCCTTTAAATTTTTTTTTTTTTTTTTTTTTTCCCCTACCCCCCCTTTCCCTCCCTTCCCTCCTCTTTTTCCTTCTTTTCTCCCTTCCCCTCTCCTCTTCCTCCCCCCTCCCCCTCTTCCCCCTCTTCTCTCCCCTTCTCCCCTCTCTCTCTTTCCCCTTTTTCCCCCTTCCATTTTTCCTCTTCCCCCTTTCTGCTCTTCCTCTCTTTTTTCTTCTCCTTTTTTTTCCCCCCTTCCTCCCCCTCTTCCCTCCCCTTCCCCCCCCCTTTCCCTCCTCCCCCTCCCCTCCAATCCTCCTCCCCCATCCTCCTTCTCCCATCCCCCCCCTCCTCCTATCCTCCTCCCCATCTTCCTCCTCCCCCATCATTCTCCTCCTCCCTATCCTCTCCCCATCCCCCTCCCCTCCCCCACACCCCCTACGAGGTCCGCAGCACTTTCCGCGGCGGCACACAATTCCCGTTGGTGCTTCGTTGTCTTTATGGTGCTTTAATGAAGTGGAAGGTTCGCGGGTCGCATGTCCTCTCTGCCC
Source organism: Penaeus monodon (assembly GCF_015228065.2). Lineage (NCBI taxonomy): Eukaryota > Metazoa > Arthropoda > Malacostraca > Decapoda > Penaeidae > Penaeus > Penaeus monodon. The sequence goes on from NC_051387.1 coordinate 50,756,146, forward strand.
TCTCCCCACTCCCCTCTCTCATCTCTCCCCACTCCCCTATCCCCTCTTTCGCCTCTCCCTTCTTACCACTCCCCTCTCCCCTCTCTCGTCTTCCCTCTCCCCTCTTTCACCTCTCCCTTCTCGTCTTTCTTTCGCCTCTCCCGATTCCCCTCTCCCCCCTCCCCTCTTCCCTCTCCCCTCTCCCCTCTTGTCCCTCTCACCTCTCCCCACTACCCCCTCTCCCCTCTCTCGTCTCTCTCCTCTCCCCCACTTCCTTCTCCCCTCTTTCCTCCGTCCTCCCTCGCTCTTTCTCTTTCTTCTCTTTCTTCACTCTTTTCACATTCTTTTCTCTCTACTGTCCCTTTCTCCTCCTTTTCTCCCTTCTCTCCCCTCCCCCATTCATATGGTCCCGTCTTTTCTCTTCTTTTTCCCCTTTTTCTCCTATTCTTCTCTTCCTTTCTTCTCCCATTTCCGCTGTCTCATGCAAGTCCATTTTACTTTTTTTTTCAGTATTTTGGTTACATTATTTTTATGCAGCTTTGCGAAAGGCTTTTTTCGTTTTATGGCAGCTGCAGCTGTGAGAGCCTGTTGAATTCCATTGACCTCTGTATTCTATTCATCTGTCTGCAGTATATTTTGTATTTTATATCTTAGGTTTATATTTATTTTAGGTCTGTTTTTTTTCTCTCTCTGCTTGTTTGTTTATGTATCTTTTTCTCTTTCTCTCTCTATCTATTTATCTATCTATCTATCTATCTATCTCTTTCTCTCTCCCCACCGCTCTCCCTCCCTTGCTTCTCTCCTTCCTCCCTTCCTCCCCTCCCTCCCCTCCTCCTCCTCCCCCTCTCCTCCTCCTCCTCCCTCCTTCTCCCCCTCCTCCTCCCTCCCCCCCTCTCCCCTCCCCCCTCCCTCCCTCCCTCCCTCCCTTTCTTTCCCCCCCTCTTGTCCGCGCGTGTGCCCCCGCATTTGTCCTGGCCATAAGAGATCTAACCACGAATGTCATGAGCCTTCTTCCCACACAGCCCAGACGTCATGAATAAACACTTCATGACGATGTCGCTGCTAATGACAGGACAGACTTTGTGAAGAAGGTAACGACGAAGAAAAAGGAGAGAAAAGAAAAGCTAAATGAATATACGAAGAGACGTTTTCTTTCTTCTTAATAAAGAAATTGGATACCTCCCTGAAAAGGATAAATTGACAAAGAATCCATATTTCAGAAAATTGGTAAGCGAGAAATCCATCTCAAAATGGGATGAATAAATGAAGAATCCACACGAAATGTTTATATGGAAAATGCACACAGAAAGAAAGAAAGAAAGAAAGAGAAAAAAAGAAAGATGAATAAATGACAAGGGACGACTCCAACTCAGGTGTGTGTGTGTGTGTGTGCGTGTGTGTGTGTGTGTGTGGGTGGGTGTATGTGTATGTGTGTGTGTGTGTGTGTGTGTATGTGTGTGTGTGTGTGTTATGTGTATGTGTGTGTGTGTGTGTGTGTCAAAAAGCGTGTTAGCGAGCGTGTGTCCGACATGTCCGCAGCGGGGAAGTTTAGGGGAATCTCGTATTCATGGTTACAGGATCGCTTCTCGTGAATTTGTAATTTGGCAATTAATATGCGGAATGCAAGTCATTACCTGGGCGCTTAATGATGGCTAGTTTTGTGTGGGACTTTTTGTGATTTCTTTGCGTTTGAGGATTTTGTTCTTTGTTTTTCTCTTGCTTTATTTGTCTTCCATTTTCTTTTGGATGTTTTTATTTTTATTTCTATTTTATTTTTTTTCTCTCTCTTTTCTTAGCTTTTCCTTATCTCCCCTCTTCCTTTTTTCTCTTTCCTCATTTCCCTTCTCTTCTCATCTCTTTTGTTCTCCTCCTCTCTTTTTCTCTCCTTCGTCTCTTCTCTCCTCCTCACTTCTCTTCTTTACTCTTGTATTCCTCTTTTCTTTTGTTTTCTCTCTCTCTCTCTCTCTCTCTCTCTCTCTCTCTCTCTCTCTCTCATCTCCTCTTTTCCCTCTCTCTCTTTCTCTCTCTCTCTTCTCTCTCTTTCTTTCTCTCTCATCTCCTCTTTTCCCTCTCTCTCCTCTTTTACACACACATATCTTTGTTCTTCTTTTTCTTCTTCGCGCCTCTCCGATTTCATCTATCCTATTCATCATCTGTAGTAAATGATATCCATACAAGAAAGGAAGGAATAAAAGATGCAGTTACAAACAATAACAGTAACAACAATTACACATAACAAATAAAAACATTCAAGAGTTTTATGAAGGCAAGCAAACAAGCACCATTGACAAGGAAAACAGACGGACAAGAAGGCAAGCACCTTTGACCGCGGAAAGCACAGCAGGAAAATAGAACGCAAGTGGCTATCGGGGAGCGACAAGCAAGAAGCAGGCAATTTTGGCGGAGGAAAACAAGCAATTTTGGCATAGGAAAGCAAGCAACTAAGGGAATCGATCAAGCGCCTTTGACCGAGGAAAGCAAGCAAGGGAACATCTTTGGCCGGGAAAGGGGAACAAATAAGCGAAACAAGCAAGCGCCTTTGGGTCGAGGAAAGCAAGCAAGTAAACGAAGCAAGAAAGGCAAGCAAGAAAGCACAGCAAGCAAGAGCCTTTGTCCGAGGAGGGCAAGCAAGCCGAGGAAAGCAAGCAAGCCGAGGAAAGCAAGCAAGCCGAGGAAAGCAGGAATGTGCAAGCAGTTCCCCCTCGATCGCTGTCCCGTTTTTTAAGGAGGCGCCATCGTCGTTTCTTTCAAGCACTGATATTGTTGGGGCTTTTGGCTCTTATAGATAATTTCTGGAGATTGTTTGATCATTTTTATTTATTCATTCATTTTTTTAAAGATTTAACTTGGTCAGTTTGTTTGGGTTCGGTTCTGTTTACGTTTTTTTTTTTCTTTTCTTTTTTCTTCGTTATTTTTGGTTTTGGTTTTGTTTTCGCTCGGTGATTACTTTAAAGTTTTGTTTGTTTTTTTTCTTTTTTTTTTCTTTTTCTTTTTTTAAAATCTTTGTCGCTCTCTCTGTATCTATCTTTTCCTATCCTCTTTTCTTCTCACACCTCTTTTCCCTTTCTCCTCTCTGTTTTTCTTTTCTTTCTACCCCCATTTCGTTCTGTGTTCTCTCTCTCTCTCTCTCTCTTTCTCTCCCCCCTCTCTCTCTTTCCCTTCCCCTCTCCCTCTTCCTCTCCCCTCTCTCTCTTTCTATCCCCTACCCCCCCCCCCTTTCTCTCTCCCTCCTTCCCCCTCCATCTTTCCCTCCTTCCCTCTCTCCCGTCCTCTCCATCTCCCATTCGTCCTCCCTTCCTCCCTCTTTGCTTACCCTCCCTCCCACCCTCCCTCTTTCTCCCCCCTCCTTTACCCCCCAACAGGTGTGACCGCATGTTAATTATGAAAGGGTTTGCATGTATATCAATATAACGAGTTATAATTGTCATGGAAAGATCGATCTCCCGTCGCCAGGTGGGTTTGCGATGAGGTGGGGGAAGGGGGAAGGGAGAAGGGGGAGGGGTGGGAGACAGAGGAGGGGAGGTTGGGAGTGAGGGATGGGGGAATGGACGGGGAGGGGGGGGAGGGGGGGACGGGAGGGAGGGAGGGTCGTGGGGAGATGACAGGTTCACCCCATACCGTTAGGAAGGGTGGATGTGAGAGGTGGGGAGAATGGGAAAGAGGAAAAAGGGGGAAAGAGGAGGGAGGAAGAAGAGAGAGAGAGAAAAAAGAGAGAAAAAGAGGAGAGAGAGAGAGGGGCAAAACGAAACGACAGACAATGAAGAAAAAAGAAAGAGACAGAAAAAACGTGACAAATAAAGGGAAAAAAAGGGGAGAAAAGGGGGGAAAATGTTTGTGAGCGTGGTGGTTAGGGAATTAAAACGGGGTAAAGGGGAAACAGATGGCAGTCGAGGGGAAACTGTCTTTTATCGATGAGAGGAAAGTTGGTCAGTTGGGATATGTGTGTGTGTGTGTGTGTGTGTGTGTGTTGGGGTGTGTGTGTTTGTGTGGTGTGTGTGTTTTTGGTGTCCGGGGGCCCCCTTGCGTGCATAAATATTTACCTCCGAAATAAGAGGAAAGGGTACGATAAGCATCCTTTCTACAATACAGCATAAGGAACGGCATTCACGGCCTATTAAAGCGTGGCATTTACCTTTCTCGGAAGGTTCGGAGAGAGAAAGAAGAGTTGGTAAATAACGAATGAAAAAAAGAGAGAGAAGAGAGAGTGAAAAAGAGGAGAAAAAGAGAGAGAGAGTGAAAAAATGTGAGAGAAAAAGGAGGAGGAGAGAGAGAGAGAGAGAGAGAGAGAGAGAGAGAGAGAGAGGAAGAGAGAGATTTGAATGCATCTGATGAAAATAAGCATGCGAATCACCGCCTGGGATACCTCTTCTGACTTTCAACAAGTTTTGAATTATGTGCGAAAGTGTATGCGTGGCTGCAGTGGAGTTGCGAACCTGTGTGTGTGTGTAGTGTGTTGTGTTTTTTGGTGTGTGGTTGTGTGTGTGTGTGTGTGTGTGTGTGTATCGCGTGTGCGCCTGTATGAATGTTTTGTCTTTTTACATGTCTGTCCGAGTGTGTGTGTGTGTGTGTGTGTGTGTGTGTGTGTGTGTGTGTGTGTGTGTGTGTATACGTTCATTTCAAAATGTGCGCTGGCATTATTTCTCGCCGTGTTCGTCTGTGCATGCGGGCACGAAGATCAACGCCGTTCTTAATTTGGCAAAAAACCTAAAAACAAAAAGGGTGGCGTGTCCGCGCCCCCGGCCACTGTGTTTGGCCGCACCGCTTCTACAAATTTATTAACTTCTGTACCATAATTACGTCCAGCATCGCTATCGATCTTATTGATTCCCGCTCCCTTGGTGCTTTAAAGTGCTTCTCACTTCCTTCTGTAGGACATTTATATTGGAATTTGTTTTTTATCTTTTCTTTTATTTTTCGCTATTTCTTCTCTCTCTTTCTCTCATTCTCGAAGCCGAGAGATCGTTTTGCTTTCAGAACTTGTGAGCGAAGAGGCGATCGCTTGGACACCGGCGGTGATTAGCGCCAAAACCTGAATACATTATTGGCAGCTGTGCCTCTTACCCGCCCCCCTCCCCCTATGTCACCTCCCCCCCATCCCCCGCACTTTTGGTGAAGCTGACCAGGTAATTTGGGAATTCACGGTCGAGCGCAGATGTGCCGCTCCAGCATCTACGTACACGCACATGCACGTATGCACGTACCTACATGCGTGCACGTAAATACACGCCCACGTCTTTCTAGCAATACATTTTATATGTGTGTATATATATATGTATATATTATTTTATATACGGGTTTATTCTGCGCATATGTAGTAATACTCAAAAACTACCACTCAGCACCACAAATCGCACCCCAAACACACGCCCATGCATACACATACACGTGTGCGTGTGCGTGTGCGTGGAGGGGATGCTGGTAACCCCCCCAGACTCGTGTTCCGGATAAGGGAGTGATAAGGGCATCTGTTTGCCCACGTGATAAGAATCCGTAATAACGGTATTGTTGTGATGATCTGTTTCTTTGTGATGAGTGCGATGAAGTTTAGGTTTCATCACCCTTATTCCCTCTGTTCAATAACTGCAAAACGAGGGGAGAAAAAAGGGGGAAGGGGCATTACAAAAAAGGGTTTATTTGAAAATTTACAAAAGACAGGAAAAATAATTGGTAAATATAATCGTATTTTCCCCCCCCGGGCGAACGCTTGGAGGGAGAAATGCGAGCGGTGAAAATGATGATCATAATTAAAAAAACATCACATTATCATATCATATTTTTTATAATTCCCCTCAACATTATCATCTCCTATTCCATCACCCTTCTCAACATCATTATCATCCTCACTATCATCCTTATCATCACCATCATCATCATCATCATCATCATCATCATCATCATCATCATTAGCATCATCGTCATTATCATCATTATCGTCATATTTGTTTAATAATTTCTCTCATTGCATTATTATCTTTTATCGTTACCTTGACGACAATCGTCTGGACGTTTATGCTAAATGGTAATTGAAGAGAAAGGAATGGAGAATAATTATCCCAGTAAAAAGTAATAATAAAACAAACAAGACGAAAATAACTGAAAATTATCTTCGAATAAATCTTTCCACGGAAGATAATGTGATATATTTTTTTGTGTCTATTTCCGGGTTTAATTATATTTAGTTACGTCGATACACAACCTTGTTATGGCATCCTCTTGACCCGAATTAACACGAGCGCGAACACATGGGTGTTTTTTTTTTGTGTGTGTTTTCCCCTTCCTCCTCCTCTCCCCCCCCTTCTCTCTTTCCCTCCTCCCCTCTCTTCCCCCTTCTCTCCCCTCTCTCTCCCCCTCCTCTCCTATTCTCCCCTCTTTCTCCCCCCCTCCCCCCCTCTCTCTCTTCTCTCTCTTCTCTCTCTCTCTCTCTCTCTTTCTCTCTCTCTCTCTCTCTCTTTCTTTCTCATATTTTCTTTATTTGCAGTTTTTATCGTCTTCTCTCTCTCGTATACCCTCTTTTTGTTCTTTTCCTTTCCCTCTTCCTCTCCTTCCTGCTCCTTCCTCTTTCTGCTCCCTATCCTATCCTCTTCTCTCCTTCATTTCCCTCCATTTTTTTCCTTCTTTACTCCTCTTTCCTCTCCTGTTCCCTTTCCCTGCCCACCTCCTTCTCATTGGCCCATTGTGTCTCTTTGCTAGAATTTAGCAATAGCCCCCCCCCCCCCACCTCCGTCAGTGTGTCGCCCTCCCCGCAACTGGTGCATTATCTCTTAATCCCCCTCTCTGCCCCCCTTTCCCTACCCCATTCCCTTTCCCTTCCCCTTCCAGTCTCCCCTTCCTCATTCTTCCCCTTTCCCTCCCGCAGTTCCCTTTCCCCTTTCCCTCGCCCCCCCCCCCCCCCCCCACACACACACCACCACCATATCCCTCCTGGGTTTAAAGCGGCGGTTCCGTGTCACTAACAACGACTAACTGTACATGCGATGCGTATATTCATCATGCTTACGTAATTGCCATCTGGAGGACGACCGAGACGACTCCGGACGACTGCTGTGATGACTACGTTTGTGTTTGGTGGTTGTTGTTTTTTTCGTTTTATCTTTTTATGTATTTAATCTTTATTTGTTTATTTATTTTATTATTTTTTTTAAATTCTTGGTTTGTTCGGTTGGGGTAGTAGGGAAAGAGGGGGGTTTGGGGCGGGTGCGTTGGGGAAAGAGGGGGGGGGGAGTTGATACAAGGAGTTGTTTCTAAGAGTTTTTTTTCCACACTTTTTTTGTTGGTGTTTCTATAATCCCTTTTTGTGTGTAAATAGATGTTGTCTTTTTCCCCTGGGCATGCTATTTTGTGTATTTCTTCCACTTTTATTTTTATGGGTGTATTTTCCCACACACTCGTTATTTTTATTTATTTATTTATTTGTTTTTTTCTCTCCTCTTCGTCTCTTTCTTTTTTATATTTGCTCTCAAGGTTATATTTGTTTCCGCTTTATTTTTTAGTCTCTCTCTCTCTCTCTCCCTCTCTCCCTCTCTCCCTCTCTCCCTCTCTCTCTCTCTTCTCTTTCTCTTTCTCTTACCTCTTTATTCACCTCTAACTCTCTTCCCTTTTCCTCTTTCCCCCGTTTTCTCTTCCGTCCTCGTCTCCCTAAATTCAAAGATTTATATCTTCCCTTTTTTTCCCATTTCCTCCTTTTTTCCCTTCCTCCCCTTAAATCCCCTTAAATTCACGCAAAGAGAGCGAAAGCAACAGTTCTAATTGCGCGAGACTTGGGCCGCGCGCGCCTGCCTAATCACTGGAAGGCGATTATGTCTGCCAAATCGGATTGGGAGAGGATTCGGGGCCGGATTTGGGGGGTTGTGACACTGGATGTTATTCTCCCTGTCTGCTTGTCTGTCTGTCTGTAATTATTTGTGTATGTTTATGGTTATATACATGCGTAAGTACATTATGGACGTGTGTGTGTGTGTGTGTGTGTGTGTGTGTGTGTGTGTGTGTGTGTGTGTGTGTGTGTGTGTGTGTATGTGTGTTTGTGCGTGTGTGCGTGTGTGCGTATGTGCCCATGCTCATATAAGTATGAGTCCGTTTATGTGAACATATGTGACTCTGATTATAATTCTTCGTAGTGTATAGGTGTGTGATGTGTGCGTAATTTTGTGTGCGTATCACTGTGTATGTATATGTGCGTAGGTCAGCGGGCGTTCTCTCTCTTTCTCCCTTCCTCCCTCTCTCCCTCTCTCCCTCCCTCCCTCCCTCCCTCCCTCCCTCCCTCCCTCCCTCTCTCCCTCCCTCTCTCCTTCCCTCCTACCTCCCTCTCTCTCTCTCTCTCTCTCTCTCTCTCTCTCTCTCTACCTCCCCCTCCTCTCTCTCTCTCTCTCTCTCTCTCTCTCTCTCTCTCTCTCTCTCTCTCTCTCTCTCTCTCTCTCCTCTCTCTCTCCTCTCTTCTGGGTCGCGTGATGGCGCTATCGACGGCTTTGTTCTTCCTCCTGTTTACTCTTTTTATTTTTTTGCGCCCTCTGTTTATTCCGTGTGAAATGCATCAACGGACTCGCGGCTTTTAACGCTGTTTTTGCTGTTGTTTTTGTTGTTGCTCTTGTTACTTTTTTCTCTCTTTGTTTTCTTTATAGATAGTGTTGTTTGTTATTATACAATTGTTTTATCTGGTCTTTATTTGCTAATTTTCTCTCTCACTCTCTCTCCCCCTCTCCCTCTTCCACTCTCTCTCTCTCTCTCTCTCTCTCTCTCTCTCTCTCTCTCTCTCTCCTCTCCTCTCTCTCTCTCTCCTCCTCTCTCTCTCTCTCTCTCTCTCTCTCTCTCTCTCTCCTCTCTCTCTCTCTCTCTCTCTCTCTCTATCTCTCTCTCTCTCTCTCTCTCTCTCTCTCTCTCTCTCTCTCTCTCTCTCTCTCTCTCTCTCTCTCTCTCTCTCTCTCTCTCTTATCCGGGGTAAAAATTGTAGCCTGGATTTTATTTTATGATAATTTGCAATTTTTGCTCAATTACCTTGTCAGGGTCCCTTACCTTAATCCTTATTCCTTATCTCGGCTTATCATCACTATCTCTCTTTCTAGTTTTCATTCTTTCTTTCCTTTCCATTTTATTTATTTGTTATTGTTGTTGTTTTCTTTGTTGTTGTTGCTGTGTATTTGAGTCTTTGTCCAACGATTCTTTGTTTTGTATTTATTCTTTTTCTTCTTTTTCTACTGTCTTTTTTATTGTTTCGTGTTTATTTTATTTTCCTTCACTTTCCTCTTCCCCGTCCTTCCCTTTATCGTGTCATATTTTCTTGTCTCCTTTTTATTTCTTTCTGCTCGTCGCTGTCTCTGTCCTTCCCTCTTTCTTTCTCTCGTACTTCCCCTTTCATCCTAATCTTTACTTTCTTTATTTTCCTTCATCCCTCCCCCCTTCCTTGTCCTCTCTCACTTCTTTGCTCTTCCTTCCTCCCCCTTCTTTAATCTTCCTCTTACTCTTCTCTCCCCCCTTCTTTTCCTTTTATTCCTTTTTCCATTCTCCATTCTTTTTCCCTTTTGGCTTTGTCACTTTCCTCTCTCCCCTCTCTCTCTTTCCTTTCACAACTCCTCTCTTTCTCCCTCCCCTCTCGTTCTCCCTTCCCCCTTTCTCCCTTTCAACTCTCTTCCCTCTCGTTCTCCCTTTCCCTCTCCCCCTTTCTTTTTCTCTTTCCCCACTCACCCCCTTTCTTTATCCCCCCACTCTCCCCCTCTCTTTCTCCCTCTTCCCTCTCTCCCTCTCCCCGTTTCTCCCCTCTCCCGTGAGTGAATGAGTAAGCAGATGAGTATGTAAATGAATGAATAAGTGAGTGAGTGAGCGATGGCGTGCGTGATCAAGTAATTCGTCTGTTGCAGGCTTGCATTTGACCTGTTGCAGAGTCGCGACTTTTTCTTCCCGGCCGTGAGTGAGCGAGCGAGCGAGTGAGCGAGTGAGAGTGAGAGAGAGAGTGCGACCTCCTCGGCATACACCTGTTGACACGCTGCGAGCTTGCTTTATGATTTTATTTTATTTCGAGTTAGATTTCATTTAGGTTTTACAAATTTTTATTATTATTATTGTTATGTTTTTTTTTCTTCTTTGTTATGTCGTGCTTGATTTATTTGTTGTTGTTGATAGTGTTGGGATTTTATTTGTTTTTTTTTCATGATTTTGCTTTGGTTATTTTGAATTGTAGTTGTATAATGTTTTGAGATTGCTGTTGTTATCGACATTATTATTACTATTATTATTATTATTGTTGTTGTTGTTGTTGATATTTTCATTATTATTTTCATTGCTATTGTTATCATCATTTTCACCATTGCCATCGTCACCATCATGAACATTAAAATCAACATCATCATACCTTCATCATTATCATCATCACCATTATCATCACTACCATCATCATCATCATTATCCTTATCATCATTGCTATTATCGTTATCATTTTTATCATTAGTGTTATCATCGCTTACATTATCACTGCCATCATCATCATAATCATCATCATGTTTTCCTGCTGCTGCTGTGATCATCACCATCATCACATTTATCTTTTATCTTCCATTAGCGAAAGAATTAAGACATGAATATTGTATAAAAAACAATAATAAATTCAAGAATAGAATAAAAGAAAACCGAATTCATTGTTAGTATTTTTCAGCTTCAAGGGCACGCTCAGACTCCCTAATTGGGACAGCCACCTATGATCAACACGGGGTCTCTTGCAGCGCAGTGAGGTGACGTGAGTTGCAATGCAGCTGATGGACGGCGCATGCAACGTTTGGCGAAGATTTGAGGTTATTAGCGACGAGTTTTGGGTAATCATTTTGGGGTCATTATCGTACATCGTCGCTAGCGGTTCGTGTGGAGGGGAGGGGGGGGGTTGCTGTAGGGGGACGGGGATGGGCGTGTGTGTGTGTGTGTGCGTGTGTGTGGTGTGTGTGTGTGTGTGGTGTGTGTGTGGTGTGTTGTGTGTCGTGGTGTGGTGTAGTTGTGTGTGTGTGTGTGTGTGGTGTGTGTGTGTGTGTGCGTGTGTGTGTGCGTGTGCGTGTGTGTGTGTGTGTGTGTGTGTCTGTGTGTGTCTGTGTGTGTGTGTGTGTGTGTGTGTGTGTTTTCGCGTGTTATCGTTTTCGGTTTTGTTTTGAGTGTTTTGTCTGTATGGTGTGTGTTGTTTCTGATTTTCTTTTGCTTTGTGTTGTTGTTTTTTTTCGTTCGTGTAATATGTTTTATCTTATTTTACTTAATATTCTTTTTTGATGTGATTGATTTTATGTTGATTTTTGACGGCATGTGATTCAATTCTTGTCAGCGTTTAATTGTTCCATATGCGCATATCAGATGTCCTATCATGTGTATGCCATTTCATTTTCTCTTCTTATTTGTTTCGGCATAAACTTAATGTTATGAATCACCTTTGTCGTCTTTATTTATCGTTCGTCATTTGTTTTGTCTTTCTGACTTATTTCCTATGATTCTGTGGAGGTAAATATATATATATATATATATATATATATATATATATATATATATATATATATATATATATATATATATAAAGAGATAGATGAATAAATAAACGAATAGAAAACAAAGATAAATTACATGGAAGGTTACAGTCGGAAAGGAGTCACAGAGTACGACCCTATTCAAAAGCACGACCACGGTAATACCATAATGATAATGATGAAATAAGGATAAAAAGAATAAATAAATAAACCTCGGAGCTGCCGTAGCAATGTCGCAAATAAAGGAGAATGAATGGTAGACCGTAAAGAAGATAAAGAGATAAGGGGGGCAGTGTGATGACGACGACTGCGATGATGATAATGACAAAGGAAGAGAGATAATAATTCTGGATATAACGATTTGAAAACGACATTAATAAGTGCTGTCGGGTAATGATTCTCGCTGGGGGGGGGGAGGGGAAGGCGCCAATCCCGTGGTTTATGTTGCAAAATGCAAGGATAAAGCATTAATGGGATTAAGAAATGGGTGCGTACCTGTGATCTCCCTTTCTGTCTTTGTCTGTCTGTCTGTCTGTTTTTCGTTCTCGTCGTTTTTTCTTTCTTTCTTTCTTTCTTTCTTTCTTTCATTACAATTCTCTCTCTCTCTCTCTCTCTCTCTCTCTCTCTCTCTCTCTCTCTCTCTCTCTCTCTCTCTCTCTCCTCTCTCTCTCTCTCTCCTCTCTCTCTCTCTCTTCTCTCTCTCTCTCTCTCCTCCCCCCTCTCCTCCTCCTCTTCTCTCCTCCTCTCCTCTCTCCTCCCCCTTCCTCTCCTCCCTCTCCTCCTCCTCCTCTCCTCTCCCTCCTCCTCCTCCTCCTCCTCCTCTCTTCTCTCCTCTCTATTCCTCCTCTCTCGTTCCTCCATCGTTCTTTCCTCTGTCTTCTATCTCTCCCCTATTCCCTCTCCCTCCTCCCTCCCTCCCTCCTCCTCCTTCACCTAACTTCCTATCCCTCCTCCAATTTGTATAATATATTCCCAAATTCTCATACATCCACCCCAAATTCTAGACAATTCTCCGTTATCTCTGACGAGCAGAAT
>NC_051387.1:50778642-50783642 GCF_015228065.2 Penaeus monodon
TTCATTAATAATCCTCTAGTTTCCGTGAGACCATCAGTTTATACGGACACACACACACACACACACACACACACACACACACATGGTAGGAAAACACACACACACACACACACACACACAAACACACACACAAGAGGATGATGGTAGGAAATTATAAGCAGATGCCACAAAAATATCGAAGAAAAAATTAGGCCGTTTCTGAAGTCCTACGAACGATGGGGATGGGGGGGGGGTAAGGATGCAGCCGAGGGGGGGGGGGAGGTAGCCAAGGGAATGGGTAGTAGCTAAAAAGAGACCCCCTGTGGTCTCCCCCCCCCTCAGAGGCCGGGAGCAAAGGGTCCGAAGCGGGACATCAGCCGTTGTGTGTCGTTAAATATTGTCTTGATCATCCTCCAGCTCATTTGCATTAGATACCTACTTCTTGCTCGCTCTCTCTCTCTTTCTTTCTTTCTTTCTTTCTTTCCCCTCGCGCCTCCCTCTACACTTTCTTCCTCTTTCTCCATCCTTTTTTTTTTTTTTTTTTTTTTTTTTGTCTCTCTTTCTCTCCAGATTATATTTTATCGTTTTTTCCCCCTCCTCCCCTCCCCTTCCCCCTCTCGCTCTCTCTCTCTCTCTCTCTCTCTCTCTCTCTCTCTCTCTCTCTCTCTCTCTCTCTCTCTCTCTCTCTCTCTCTCTCTTCTCTCTCTCTCTCTCTCTTTCTCTCCGCCGCGTCGCCCCATTAGCGCCGCGATTTAATGGGTGCTCATGACTGGAAATCATTACCGCTTTAATGGGGAGCCTTGATGCTTAACGGCGTTCAAGGGGATGGGATGGTTCCGATCCACGCTGATGTATGGTGGGCGGGGGAAGGGGGGGGAGGTGATGTGTCTCGCAATCTCTTGCTCTTTTTCCTTCTCTTTCTCTGGCTGTCTATTTCTTTCTTTCTCTCTCTCTCTCTTTCTCTTTCTCCATTTCCGTCTCTGTGCGCGCAGGCTCTCTCTCTCTCTCTCTCTCTCTCTCTCTCTCTCTCTCTCTCTCTCTCTCTCTCTCTCTCTCTCTCTCTCTCTCTCTCTCTCTCTCTCTCTCTCTCTCTCTCGTTTTCTTTAGTTATATTATGTGGTGCCTTTTACCACCTGTGGCTGTTTTCCTTTCGTTTTATTCTTCCTCTTTCTCTCTTTCTGTTAAATTGGCTTACCTCTCTCCCTCTCCCTCTCCTCCCCTTTCTTTCCGCCTATGTCTCTCGCTTCTCCTTCGTTTCCTTTCCTTTCCCTTTCTTCCTCATCTCCCTTTGCCATTTTCTCTCTTTTTCCAACTCCCTTGGCTTCATATTTTCCCTCTTTTCTCCTATCTCTCTTTTTTTTACCGTCTCCCCCTCCCTCTTCCTTTCTCAACTTCCCTTTCTTTTTCCTTCTCCACTTCCTCTTTCTTTTCCCAGTCCTTCCCACTTATCTTTCGATTTCTTTCTTCTCGTTCATTATTTCTCTCCTATCCCTCTCCCTCTCCTTCTCGTTTCTCTCCCTCACCGTTCTCTGTTTCCCTCGAACTGCCTCTTTCTCCTTCCCACTTTCTTGCTTCACTCCTTCCTTTTTTCCTCCTTTCTTGTTTGCTTCCTCTCTTTTTACGGTTCTCCCTTTCTCCGTCCCTTATTTTTTTTTTTCTCTCGCGCCCTCCCTCCATCCTTCCCCCAGGAAGGAATAAAAGAAAATTAATAACCTCAGATTACACATGCAACGTCAAACTTTTTTTTCTTGTTAACACTTCCTCTCCTCTTCTTCCCTCTTTATTCTACCCCCTTTTCTATCCATCTCTTCCCCTTCTTTCTTCCTCCTACCTATTTCTTTTCTCCTTCGCCTCCTTCTCCCTTCCCCACATTCCTTCCCTTCCGTGTTCGTCCTTTCCCAATCTATCTCTCTCTCTCTCTCTCTATCTATCTATCTATCAGTATGTCTGTCTATCTGTCAATCTTTGCATCTATGTATCCATCCATCTCTTTCTCATTCTCTCTTTCACTCCCTTCCTCTCTGCTCCTTCCTTCTCTCCTCTTTCTTAAATCCTCCTCACCCTCACTCTCTCCCTCACCCACCCACTCAGTCACTCACTTAATCACTCTCTCTCTCTCTCTCTCTCTCTCTCTCTCTCTCTCTCTCTCTCTCTCTCTCTCTCTCTCTCTCTCTCTCCCTCTCCCTCTCTCTATCTATCTATCTATCTATCTATCTCTATCTCTATCTATCTTCCTCCCTCTCCCTCCCTCCCTCCCTCCCTCCCTCCCTCCCTCCTTCCTACCAGCTCCATCTTTCTGCCTCTCCTCTCCTTGTCACTCTTCCTTACTACTCCCACCTCTTCCACCCCCCTCTTTTTTTTTCTTTCTTTCTTTCTTTTCTTTTCTTTTCTTTTTCTATGACCCTTTTCTACTTGTTGCATGGAGAGAGAGAGAGAGAGAGAGAGAGAGAGAGAGAGAGAGAGAGAGAGAGAGAGAGAGAGAGAGAGAGGGAAAGAAGAGAGAGAAAGAGAGAGAGAGAGGGGAGGGGGGGGGTAGAGAAAATTTTGTGTAACGGCGTGCAATTAGCTCGTAAAAGTTGGATTAAATGCTGTTCCGGGCATGTCCCGCGTGCATCGGCTGGCCAATTAAGAGGTGGTCGTGACTGCCATAATTATTATTTCTTTCGCCTCTGTGATATTTTCTCTGATTCTCATTTTCTCTGTCGTCTCTCTCTCTCTCTCTCTCTCTTCATCTTCCTCTCTCTCTCTCTCTCTCTCTCTCTCTCTCTCTCTCTCTCTCTCTCTCTCTCTCTCCTCTTCTCTCTCTCTCTCCTCTCTCTCTCTCTCCTTCTCTCTCCTCTCTCTCTCTCTCTCAATCTTTCAGGTTGTCGTCACGCTCGTCTGCATTGACTTCTTTCCTGTTGTTCTGCTCTCGTGTTCTCTTTCTTCTCTGTGCTCATGCTCTCTGCTCTCGAGCCTGTTCTCTTGTCTCTGCTGTCTGCGTGTCTGCGTGCTTGCGTGCGTCGTGGTCTTTTTTTTGTCTATATTTTCTCTCGTCCCATCTCTAAAAATCTCGTAACTCTCATCTCGATCTCCGTTTCCCTCTCTCTTCGATGTTGATTCACTTTTCGTCCTAACTCTGTCATGTATTATCTCCGTCCACTTCTCCGCTCACTTATCGGTCGTCCCCTCCCTTATCCCTTCTGCTCTCTGCCCTCTTCCTCTCCTCCCTCTCCATCTGTCTCTTCTCTCACCTCCCTCGACGTCAAATATTTCAGAGTTGGGTAAGGAAGGGTAAGATAGGATGAGGAATTGACTATGTGTCGTGTGTGTGTGTGTGTGTGTGTGTGTGTGTGTGTGTGTGTGTGTGTGTGTGTGTGTGTGTGTGTGTGTGTGTGTGTGTGTGTGTCTGCGTGTGTGCGTGCGTGCGTGCGTGCGTGGTTATGTGTTTGTGCATATATTGTACATGTTCGACCAACATATCGGTAAACAAAACACCGAATGAAAACTCATCATAAAGATAACGATCTAGCGCGTTTCCCTTCTCTTCGATGAATTGATTACAACTTGTTCGTCGTAAATCTGCCATGTATATATCGGTGCACGTACGCACATTCCACGCTACACGGTTAGATACAGGGATGAGCGCCCCCTCCCTTATCCCTTCTGCTCTCTCTCCCTCTGTCCCTCTCACCCTCTCTCCATCTGTCTCTTACTCTCACCCTCCCTCCCTCACTCTCTCCCGTATCTCGCCCTTCTTTTCATTGTCCCCTCCTCCTCTCCATCTCTACTTCACACTCCTTCCCCCCGCACCTGTCGAGAAACACCTGTAACACCCGCTTATTCACCCCCCCCCCCCCAGTGTAGGAATAAGGACAAACAAGCTCCGCAGTCTTATCGTGTTATCACGTTGCAAACACCTCGATAAGGCTTTCTGCTGATAACGTTTAAGCCACACGCTATATCACATGATATAAAAATCCTTGCACAGTCTTAATCTTGGAGTTACTTGCTCGGTGAATCAGCTATTTTTTTTCCTTCTTCCACTCCTCGTCTGTCTTTCTCTCTGTCTCTATCTTATTTTTTATCTCCATCTATCTAATTATCTATGTTTTTTTTATCTATCAGTGTGTAATTCTGCCTGTTCATCTATCTGTCCAACCATCTATCGGTTTCTCTATCTGTCTATATATCTGCATTTGGTGTCACAACTATCGTGTGTGTTTGAGTGTGTGTGTGTGTGTGTGTGTGTGTGTGTGTGTGTGTGTGTGTGTGTGTGTTTGTGTGTGTGCGTGCGTGTGTATGTGTGTTTGTGTGTGTGCGTGTGTGCGCAAGCGTGTGTGCGTGCGTGGGTAGATGGCTATATATGTATGTATTGTGGAAGAATGTGAATTTGAACGTTAGCTGCAAATGCTTTCCTGAAATCGTTTCATAATCGATTTCTCAGACACACGGTTATCATAACTTCACACGATATTGATTTAAGACTTCAGAAGAAAAAAAATCTAGATAAGAATCAAAATCCTCAGAATTAATATAAATCTTTTCTATAAATTTTCTTGTTTTCTATAAATATATTGCTAAGATAGATATGTACTCGTAAGTTTTTTTTCCTCTCAGTTCTTGCTTGCAACATCTTTCTTTTTTGTAGCATTTAACGTTTTTAAAATTCTTTCTTTTCTTGTACTTTTCCACACTCTATCTTTTCCTCGCTCTCGTTTCATTTTCTAACCTGTCTTTCACCCTTCCATTTTTTTTCACCATTTCTTACACCCTTCCGCTCTATCTAGCCATGTTTAGCAACCTGCCACTCCCTTTACAGCATTCCTGCACCCTTTTCACCCTCTTTCACTTTGCATTTGTCTTTTCATTCTCCATACACATTCGCTCCAGCATTCACTCTCAGTATTCCTCTCCTCATTTATCCCTTTACCTATCTCTTTTTCATTCTCTTTCATTTTTATTTGAGGCTGAATTTCCTGCGTTAAGCCTGTCGGATTATTAAGTTCGGAATGATAGGAGAAAAGTGTACTGATGATTGA
>NC_051387.1:50786142-50791245 GCF_015228065.2 Penaeus monodon
TCTTCTCTCTCTCTCTCTTCTTTCTCTCTCTCTCTCTCTTCTCTCCCTCCTCCTCTCCTTCTCCCCTCTCCCTCCTCCCCTCTCTCTCTCTCTCTCTCCACTCTCTCTCTCTCCCCTCCCTCTTTCTTTCCTTCTCTCCTCTCTCTGTCTCTCTCTCTTCTCTCTCCCTCTCCCCCTTTTTTCTCTCTCCTCTCTCTTCTCCTCTCTCTCATCTCCTCTCTCTCTCTCCTCTCTCTTCTCTCTTCCTCTCCTCTCTCTCTTCCTCTCTCTCTTTTTCTCTCTCCTCTCTCCTCTTTCTTTCTTCTTTTTTCCCCTCCTCTCTCTCTCTCCTCTCTCTCTCTCTCCTCTCTCTCTCCTCTCTCTCTCATCTCATCTCTATTCTCTAATCTATTATTATCCTATATATATATATCTTATATACTTATTATTATTATTATTAACTTTTTTTTATTTTATATTATATTTATATATTTATATATATATATTTAATTATTATTATATATTATATATATATATATATTATATTAAATTTTTCATTTTAATTTTTCTTATCTCATTCTCTCTAATCTCTCTACTCTCATTCTTCTCTATCATCTATCTTTCTCTTCTACATCTACTTATTTTTATATTTCTTATTCTTTATATATTATATTTTTATATTTTTATATAATTATATATATATATCATCTATATATATTAATATATTTACATCTCATCATCATATATTTACTTCATACATTCATACTACATCATACATACTCAATCTCTACATACATACTACATACATCTTACATGTCATACATACATCATACATACTTTACTATATTACTATTATCTATTATTATTCTATATATATACATTATACATTATCTCATCACATCTTACATACATTATTTATTATCTTATATTATTATTATCTATATTATTTATATATATATACTCTTATATTATATATCTTATATTCTATACCTATATATGATATTTTTATATCTCTATATATATCTCTATTTATATCAATTATTTTTATTTATATCTTATATTCTCTTAATCTATTCTTTATATTTAATATTTTTAATTCTTAACTTTTATCATATCTCTCCTTTATCTCTCTTTCTCTATCATCTACCTCTCTCTATATCTTCTCATTTTATCAATATCTCTATATCTAATCTATCTATCTTCATTTTTATCTCTCTTTCCATCTCTTTCTTCTTCATTATCTCTCTCTCTCTCTCTCTCAATCTATATATCTTCTTCAATCTCTTATCTATCAATCTCTTATATAATTCTCTCATATATTCTCTTTCTTCTTCTCTCTCTTCTCGTCTTCTTTCTTTCTTATCTCTCTCATCTCTCTCTCTCTCTCATCCTCTCTCTCTCTCAATCTCTCTCTCTCTCTCATCTCTCTCTCTCTCTCTCATCTCTCTCTCTCTCCAATCTCTCTCTCTCCTCTCAATCTCTCTCTTTCTCCAATCTCTCTCTCTCTAACTCTCTCTCTTTCAATCTCTGTCTGTCTGTCTTATTTCTCTCCTCTTCTTTCTCTATCTGTCTCCCTATCTTTATGTACCTTTATTTTCTGTATCTATTTGTTTCTTTCTTTATATTTTTTCTTTCTCTGTCGTTGTTTATCTTACAATGTAGCTGATAAGACTGAATAGGCAATGACTCTGCTTTTAATTTGTGTTACTGTTTTGAAAGTTTCTTCATTTAAAGTTTCTTGCTGAGATTATCGTAATATTTGTCAACATTTCTCACGTTGTTTGCATGAAAGTCTATTGGACATGCTTTTATTTTTATAAGAGTGTTGAGGAAACTGTTGAATTGATAAAATATTATAATCAAACTGACAAAGGCTTTATATGACTAAGCGATATCTATTTTTTTTCTGATTTCTATATGATATGACCAAGCGACATTTTTTTTCTGATGATGAAAGATTTTCTATCTTTATTACATTTTCCATATTGTTGCTGTTTTTTTTTATTTCTTATGTTCTGAAAGGATTTCCTATTTAAATGATGTTTAACATTATTGTTATTTGTTGTATTTTTAGATTGTTATCAGTTGTATTGATTATTATTTGTTATATGATATCTAGTTTTTTAATATTTCCTCATTTCTACTATCTGCTTCATACTAATGATATTAGTGGTGATATTATGTATATATTACAATCAATAAACCCAAAGTTTAACACAGTTCATTAAACGCATGTATAATGTCTGATAAAACATTTACTCACATTCTGATATGACTGCTTTATTCGATCTAAGTTTACGCTGTTGTGTCTTGAACAGTTACTTTCATAACCACCATATTTTCCTCTACTACAGCTTCTCCAATAAAACCAATATCACCTCGATTACCTATAGAAAGCATAAAATAATCGAAAAAGGTATTTTTTAAAAAGTCACAAGCTCCGTACCTCCTTTTTATAACCCCTCCCTACTACAACCCCCTACCCCCTTATCCACCCCTTCCCCCTTACCCACCCCTTCCCCCTTACCCATCCTATTACTCCCTCTGATCCCCCCAACCCTCCACTTGCACCTGTCACAGAAGTACCTGTCTCTTCGTGTCATGTCAGTGTCAAACGAATCAGTCGAGCGTGTGTGTGTGTGTGTGAGTGAGTGTGTGTGTGTGTGTGTGTGTGTGTGTGTGTGTGTGTGTTGGTCTTTCTGTATGTGTGTGTGTACTTGTGTGTGCTTGCGTATGCTTGTGTGGCGTATGTGCGCTTTTGTGTGAGAGAGTGCGTGCGTGCGCTTGTGTGCGTGAGAATACGTGTGCGAGTAAGCGTTTCGATCCTCTTATCTCGGTTTTGCGTCCGAGTGACGTCGGGCGGCGAGCGAATGCCATCACACCAGGGAGGAGATCTCGGACGGAGGCGCCGGCGGGGAAGGGGGAAGGGAGAAGGGCGGGCACGGGCGGCTTCCAGAGGGGGTAAAGGCGCCCTTAAGCGTAGAGGATCGAAGGCTGGTTTCGGCTTGGAACGACAACCGATGATGGATATTTTCGCTCTCTGTCTTGTCTGTCTCCTTTTTTCGGATTTTCTCTCGCTTATTGACATATAGCAGATTTTGAGACGTGCCTTCGAGGACGAGGGAGGAGCCTCTTTTTGATTTTGGATTATCGACTCTAATGACAAGTGTTCTTAGGCTGACCCTTCCTTCTCTCGGTGGTCACTCCTGCTTGCCACCCTCCTATACCTTACATAGCGAACTGTGAATCCAATCACAGGAACAAATAGAGACTATAATCCCTTACAACTAACCCGATTCCCCATCCAAGAAGGAAAATGACCTCTACGGAATGAAATCCTACGGTCAAAAGTCGCATGCACAGCCAGAGACAAGCGGGAGATCGCCCTTAATCTCTCCTCATCTCGCAATTCTTGGATGCTCGAGTGACCTGGCATGATAAACTCGGGGCGAGGTCAGGTCACCTGTGTCGGAATGCGCGTGAGAGGGAGAGAGAGAGTGAGTTAGAGGTTAGGAAAGTAAGCTGGGGCAAGATGCTCCTGCCATTATCTCAGGTCAGAAGAGATAATTAAAAACAGGAGAGAGAGAGAAAGGAGGAGAAAACACGTGACTCCGGATCCTGTTTCAGCGACCTGCCGGTTTATTCCTTTCCCCTGTTGCTCTCGCTTTTACTTGTTTATTTGTCTTAGAATGATAATAATGATGGTAACAGCAGAGCATTGGTGGAATTGAAAAAAATACAACTAATAATGATAGTGATGAAGATGGTGAATGGTGATGAGGATGATGAAGGATAATGATCATGGTGATCCCTTTTGCTCTCAATTATACGTTTATATTCTTTGTCTTTTTGTTTTGCTTGTTGTTGTTTGCCGCTTGGTGTGCGTTACAATGGACTCTTTCGTTTTAACAATGGTATTGATATTGTCAGGTATTGTTGCTGCTGATTTTGTTGTTATGATTAAAGACCGTGACATTAGGATGCATCTTTGCTTGTAGCGTAGTTATTGTTTTGTTTTGTATTATTATTTTTCATATAATGATATCTATGATAATGAGTATGATGGTGTTTATTATTATTATTGCTATTATCATTATCATTATGATTATTAGTACTGTTTTCACTTGTTACTATTTTTTTATTCTTGCTTTTTTGAGTAGCCTCAGCTTTTGTTCTCGAAAGTATCGTTAAAATTTATTAAGAAAACCGCTACAGATGTCACTTCCAGTGCTACGATCACTTTTACTACTGCTGCTTCTACTTCTGCTATAACTATTACTACTACTACTACTACAACAGCAAATACTACTACTACTGCTACTACTACTACTACTACTACTACTACTACTACTGCTGCTGCTGCTGCTGCTGCTGCTGCTGCTGCTACTACTACAATTACTACTACTACTACGATTATTATTACTACTACCATTACTGCTATTGCTGCTCTAAGTTTTCATTTCTCTTCATCCCCCTCCTTCCTTTTCCTCTTCATCCTTTTCCTCCATCTCCTCCTCCTCCTTCATCTCCTCCTCCCTTTTTCTCCTCTTCCTCCTCCTCTTCCTCCATTTTCTCCTCTTCCTCCTCTCCTCCTCCTTTTTCTCCTCCTCCTCCTCCTCCTCTCCTCCTTTTTTTCCTCCTCCTCTCTCCTCCTCCCCCTCCTCATCCTCCTTTTCCTCCTCATTTTTCTCCTCTCACCCTCCTCTTCCTGCTCCTCCTCCTTTTTCTCCTCCTCCTCCTCCTCCTCCTCCTCCTCGTGCATTGTAAATCGGCTTCGAGTTGGCTTTATTTTCGTCGGAGATGTATGCGGTTTAATCCCGTAGTTTCTGGAAGGGAATGTGTATTTTGTGGATTTGGTTTTTGCTTGTTGAGATACTCGGCTTTATTACTGGAAAGGACATGCACGCACGCGCACAAGCACACACGAGGATATGTATACAAACACACACACACAAACGTGTGCATGCACAGGCACGCGCGCACACACACACACGCACACGTACACGCACACGCACACGCACACACACACACACATACACACACACACACACACACACACACACACACACACACACACACACACACACACACACACCAAAACACCACATTATATAAAAGAAAAAA
>NC_051387.1:50791345-50803845 GCF_015228065.2 Penaeus monodon
ATATATCATAAATATATATATATATTATAATATATATATATATATATATATATATATATATATTATATATATATATAAATAGATAGATAGATAGAACACACACACACACACACACACACACACCACACACACACACACACACACACACACACACACATTTATATATATATATATATATATGTATATATATAATATATATATATATATATATATATATATATATATATCGTAGTATTATCATTCGTATATATTCTAAGTAGATGCAAATGAGTACCATACTCGCCCAGTGAGTATCCCCCCCCCACCCCCAGGTACCAGCATCATCTCCTTACTCCTCCATTACCTCTCCCTTCGCCCCCTCCCTCTCCCCCTTGCGAGAGCCCGGGAAGGGAGTGGTTTGACCTGACCTGTGTCACCGGGCAGCATCCCAGGGCACCTCCCTCCCTCCCTGTCTCCTCTTCTCCCTTCCTCCCTCCTTCGCTGTTCCTCCCTCCCACTCTCCCGCTCCTCCATCCCTCCCTCCCTTCCCTCCCTCCCCTCCCTCCCTTCCTCCCTTCATCTCTCCCTACCTTTGGCTTCTCCACTCCTTCACTCCATGGAGGGAGGAGGGAGAGGGAGTGGTTGGGAGGAGGGAAGGGAGGGCCGGGTGTGGAGGGAGGAGGGAAGGGTGGGAGGGGGATGGAGGGAGGAGGGAAGGGAGGGAGAGAAGGAGGGAGGGAGGGAGGGCGTGACGGGGTGCCGCCTATCCACTCCCCTAAGATTTTATCTCCATATTATTTTTGATGGAGAGGTCAGTGATTTTTCCCGTTTTAGTGATCTTTATTTTTTGCGGCTGTAAGATATATGTGTGTGCACGTGTGTGCGTATGTTTTTTTTTTTTTTTGTTTAGTTTAGTTTATATGTGTATATATTTTCTTGTCTTGTGTCTTCGTTTATTTATAATATCAGATCGTGCGTTGTGGGCCCTGGTTATCTAGTGGTGAATTATTGGTGAATTATTAGCCGATTTTATGTCTGCGAGGATTAAGATTATGGTTTCATTATATGTGTGGTGGTCGTTGTCTCTTTTATTACTGCTCTCTCTCTCTCTCTCTCTCTCTCTCTCTCTCTCTCTCCTCTCTCTCTCTCTCTCTCTCTCTCTCTCTCTCTCTCTCTCTCTCGATCACTTCTTTCACTTCTCTCTCTCTCTCTCTCATCTTCTCTCTCTATTCTCTCTCTCTCTCTCATCTCTCTTCTTCATCTTTACTCTCTCTCTCTCTCGTTCTTTATCTATATATGATATATATATATATATATAATATATATATATATATATATATATATATATAATATAATATATATATGAATATGAATATATATATATATATATATATATATAATAATATATATATATTATATTATATATATATATATCTATATAATATATATATATATATATAATATATATATATATATATGCATCGGCTGCTTGTACCATCACCATCATCACCATCATTACCGTCATCACCGTTACTAACACCATCATCATCATCACCCTACAAGCAAACAGGTGAAGGGGCATTGACGAATGGGTAAAAAAAAAACGAAAGATTACATCGATCTGCGGGCGGGCGAAAGCAAAAAGATGCTCCATCTACGCCCATGCCCTGTCGCCCTGTCGCCATACCCCCGCACGCGAGCCCGCCCACGCCCTGACACTCCCCGACGCCTGCCTGGTCTCGTCTCCGTTCTGATGCTTAGGCAGACAGACAGACTGAACTGCTGACTGACTGAATGGCTGACTGACTGGCCAGCTTACAGGTAGACAATGACGGACTGACTGACTAGTTGGCAGACAGACTGACTGGCTGACCAGCTGACAGACAGACCAACAGACACTGACAAACTAACTGACCGACTGACCAGCTGACAGAAAGAAAGAGAGGGGGAGAGAAAGAGATAGAAAAAGAGAATGAAAGAAAGAAAGAACTGGAGAATGAGAGACAGAAAGAGGATGAGAGAGAGAGAGAGAGAGAGAGAGAGAGAGAGAGAGAGAGAGAGAGAGAAAGAGGAAAAAGGAGAGAGAGAGAGAGGAGAGGAAGAGAGAAGGAGAGAGAGAGAAGAGAGGAAGAGAGAGGAGGAGAGAGGAGGAGAGAGAAGAGAGAGAAAGAGAGAGAGGAGAGCGAGAGAGAGAGAGCGAGAGCGAGAGAGTACCTGCCAAGGAACTGCTCCAGTCCTCGTCTCGCCCATGCTTAGAATTTACGCTCTGTTGCATATTGATTCGCAACAGCAATTCCGTCGGTTTGTATTGGGCGGGAGCTTATATGGGGCGCGTGAAGAGGTCAAATCGGAGACACGGAGAGATGAATGAGGGAACGTAAGGGACGGTGAGAGGAGGGAGTGGAGGGAGAGAAAGAGAAAGGGAGAGGGAGAAAGAGGAAGAGAGAGAGGGAGGAAGAGACGGAGAGGGTGAGAGGGGGGATAGAGAGGAGAGGAGAGGAGAGATTGAAAAGAGAGAGAGAGAGAGGAGAGAAAGAAGAGAGAAGAGAGGGAAGAGGCAGACAGACAGACGGACAAAGACACATACAGACAGACCGGTTCACAGACAGACACTGAATGGGTGAGTGACAGACGAAACCAGAATGCGACAGAGAGAAACGAGAGACAATACATAGGCAAGGAATTAAATAAAGACCAAAGAGTAGAAAGCGAAGGAAAAGAAAAGAAAGTGTATAAAGGAAAGAAATGAAAGGAGGAAGAGGAGAGAGGAGGAGGTGGTTCGTGCATGTGGAGGGGATGGTGAGGGGAAGGAGGGGGGAGTCTGTGTAGATAGGGGAGGCGGAGGAGGGGAGTACAAGGGGAGGGAGATGAGGAAGGAGGGAGAGGGGAGGTGTGTAGAGGGGATGGGGAAGGGGGGAGGAGGGGAGGTTGTGTGTGTGTGTGTGTGTGTGTGTGTGTGTGTGTGTGTGTGTGTGTGTGTGTGTGTGTGTGTGTGCAAGGGGGGAGGGGGCAGAGTAGAGGCGCGACCTGTGTCTCCAGCCGCTGACCCCGAGAGGTTAATGGAGGTGGTCTAGAATGGGATGATAATGGGCAGTTTCGCAGGGAGGAGCGCGGCTGCCCTCCCGAGTGTCCACACACGCGCATTGTCCCACTAATTGTTATTTTTCACTTGACTCTCCTATCCGTCTCCCCCTCTCTTCTCTCCGGCTCTGTCTCTTTCTCATCCTCTTCATTCTCCACCTCACTCCCCCTCCCTCCTGCTTTCTTTCTGTCTAGCGAGCCCTCCCTCCCCCTCCCTCCTGCTTTCTTTCTGTCTAGCGAGGATAAAGAGGGCGAGGGGGGGAGGGGGTGGAGGAGAAGGCCCTGCCCCGTGATCTATCTTGAAGGAGTCGAAGGAGTGGGAGGAATTCCTTTATTTGGGTTGTGGGGGTCATGGGGGTGGGGGAGGAGAGGGAGAGGGGGGGAGGGGATTCGTTATTTCCTTTTCACTCTCTCTTTTCTCTCCTCGTCCTCTCCTCTTTTTACCTCGTTTATGGCTCATTAATGATGGTCATTGTGGTCTGGGAATCGGTCCTTACACGCTCTTCTGCTCATGTCATTAGCATCGAGGAATCAATCGGCTCTTCGGGAGGTCTTTGTTAATGCGCGCGCGCGCTCGCGTGTTGTAGGAATCATATTCCTGCTCGTTAATTCACTTAGCTTTTGTTCACCTTATCTTTTGATCTCGTGCGCAGTCACAAAAACGCGCACGTACATACACACATGTAGCTTACACACTTCTATACACACACGCACGCATGCACGGACCCCCCCCCCCCACACACACACACAAGGGTCAAGGGTCAGACTTCAAGAGGGCAACGAGCCGCAGGTAACATAATTGTGTGCATGTCCCATTATATTAACACGTGATCCAAGAGCTCTGCCTTTGTAAAAACAGTGATAAATCCACAGTTTGACAAGGGATAGATAAGATGGGTGTGTGCGTGTGAGAGAGAGAGCGACAGACAAACACACAGACGGAGAGATTGAGAGAGAGAGAGAGAGAGAGAGAGAGAGAGAGATTGAGAGAGAGAGAGAGGACGAGAGAGAGAGAGAGAGAGGGGAGGAGAGAGAGAGAGAGACGCGAGAGAAAGAGAGAAGGGAGAGAGAAGATAGCGAGAGAGAGCGACGGAGAGAGAGAGAGGAGGATGAGCGAGAGAGAGAGAGAGAGAAGGAACAGGTTCTGTTAGCATGCTAATAATATTTATACATTCTATAATAATATTTATGCGCCCATTAGTGATGATAATTACATCGATGAATTTTACGATACCAAGATTGATGGCTATGGTAATGCTAGAGAAGTGATAAAGTCATCCATCCATACACATCTATTCGTTTTTTTATTTGATTTTCTTCGTCTTCAGATAAGGATATCCAGGCGTGCTACAAGCCGCTGATTTAGTTTGGGTTAGTTTTGCCTTGCTTTGTTTTGCCTGTTTTTGTTGTTGTTGTTGTTGTTGTTTTACCTTAAAGTGTCTTGCCTTGTTTTGGTCTTGTGCTTTATTGTCTTGTCTTTTCTTGTCTTCTCTTGTAGACCTATCGTTTTTTTTTTTTTTTTTGGTCTTGCCTTGCCTTGCTTTTTTACAGTTTTTTTTATGTATCTTTTCTTAGTTTACGTTAGCATACTATAGTTTTTTTTTATCTATGTTAATTTTCTTTCGATGGTCTTTCTGCAACTCGAACGGAAACCGACGTGAGGTGTGTGTCCGACGTGTCTGCTCAGCGAAGCAGTGGAGAAGGCCTAGTCGTTGTGGGTAGTTATTTGGTAGTCGTGGGTAGTTTTCTGGTAGTGTTGGGTAGTTTTCTGGTAGTGTTGGGTAGTTTTCTGGTAGTGTTGGGTAGTTTTCTGGTAGTTTTAGATAGTTTTCTGTTGGTATTGCGTGATAGTATTGGGAAGTTTCTTGGTAGCATTGCGTGGTTTCCCGGTAGTTTTGAGTAGATTCCTTGTAGGTTTGGTCAGTTTCCTTGAATACTGAGTGGTTGCCTGGTTGTATTGAGTAGTTTCCTGGTATTATTGGGCAATTTTTTGGTAGTACTGGGTAGTTTCCTGAATGAGTATTACAAGCTAAGGGGTATGATGTGTTAAGTATTCGTTATTTTGTGTTTGGTTGTTGTGTAAAGTGGTTAGTTCGGTTTGTCAAGTTTGTTACTGCAGCAGCATGCTCTTTGGCGTCAGTTGTAGAGTTTTGATTAATGAAAATGAATATGCAATATGGGAATTAATATTTACGTAATGTAGCATATGTATCGTTTGTTAATTATGCTAAATGTTTTACTATTTACGTTCTGTCTGTCTGCATCTCCCCTTCTCCTCTCCCTCCCTTCCTCCCTTTCTTCTCCCTCCCTTCCTCCCCTTCTCGCTCTCTCACCCTTCCTCCCTCTCCTCTCCATCCCTTCCTCTCTTTTTTCCTCCCCCCCCTTTCCCCTACCCCTTCCCCTCCAGAGACTCGAATGCCCTGAGACTCAGATGCTAAACTCTTCGATACCCAGACTCTCAGATACCCATACCCTCGAATACATACCCAGACCCTCGGATACCCAGACCCTCGGAGACCCAGACCCTCGGATACCCAGACCCTCAGATACCCAAACCCTCGGACATGCAGAGACTCGGATGCCCAGACCCTCGGATACACAGACCCTCGGACCAGATCGGATACCCAAACCCTCGGACATGCAGAGACTCGGATGCCCAGACCCTCGGATACCCAGACCCTCGGATACCCAAACCCTCGGACATGCAGAGACTCGGATGCCCAGACCTTCGGATACCCAGACCCTCGGACATGCAGAGACTCGGATGCCCAGACCCTCGGATACCCAGACCCTCGGACATGCAGAGACTCGGATGCCCGTGTTACCGCCGCAGGGCATCGACAGGGCAAAGGCACCGTCCGTCGGTAAGGAATGTACTCAACTGGTGATCCCTTTGTCCCCCGGGTTGACACTAGCTCAGGGTGTGCTTAACGCTTCTGCATTCTTTGGGCGTAAAAGGGGTTAGAAAGCGAGGCGTGGGGTATGGCAGGGGGACGGGGGGGGGCGGAGATAAATGCTTTTTTTTTTTTTTTTTTTTTTTTTTTGAGTGTGTGTGTGTGTGTGTGTCTGTGTGTCTGTGTGTGCGCGTGTGTGTCTGTGTCTGTGGTGCTGTTGCTTCTGTGATTGTGACTTGTTGCTATTACTATTATTATAATAATTGTTGTAAATATTATTATTTTCGTTGTTGTTACTGTTATATATTCATTATTATTGATTTTTCTGTCTGTTTTTTCAATATTATTACCATCATCATATCACCATCATTGTTATTATTATTATATTTATTATTATAATCTTCTTGATATTGTTTAATCGGTGTATATTCATATTCAGTTTTTTTTTCTTATGTGTATGCGTATGTATGCATGTGTGTATGTATGCATATATATATATATATATATATATATATATATATATATATATATATATATATATATATATATATATATATATATATATATATATGATTGTATATACATCCATGTATGTATGTGCGAAAGAGAGAGGGCGAAATATCTTGACTTTCGCGTCCAGGCAAGCGTTGCTCCTCTCCCTGCGGTGGCTTTGGAAGGTCATGCACTAACCCTTCATATGTCATGCACTAACGATGCTGCCGGCCAGAATTCCCTTAATGTCGCGGTTGTATTCAGCGAGCGAGCACGTGGACGTTTGTGCATGATTTAGTGTCAGGAGGAACTAATTTCGTAAACGTTTCGGTCAACACGATGAGATGGACGTGTCTGTTCCTCGCGCGGGGGGATCCCAGGAGCGGCTTCCTTGAGGTGTATGTTGTTGGTAAAAGTTGCAGATTGCATGTGTTGGGGGTTGGGGTGGGGAGGCGGGAGGTGTGTCTGCGTGCGTGTGGGTTGTGTACGACTGTATGGCCATGTCTGTGTCGCACATAATACACACCTTGTATGTTATCTCTCTCTTTCTCTCTTGTATGTCTCTCTCTCTCTCTCTCTCTCTCTCTCTCTCTCTCTCAGTCTCTCTCTCCTCTCTCTCTCCTCTCTCTCTCTCTCTCTCTCTCTCTCTCTCTCACTCTCTCCTCTCTCTCTCTCTCTCTCTTATTTCCTCTTTTCCTCCCTCCTCCCCTCCCTCCCTTCCTCCCTCCCTTCCTCTCTCACTCCCTCTCTCCCTCCCTCTTTCCCTCCCTCTCTCCCTCCCTCTTTCCCTCCCTCTCTCCCTCTCTCCAATCTCTCCTTCCCTCTACCCCTCCCCCCTTGTCTCTCATGTTTTTGTGCGTATGTATGGGTCACTGATGTCATGCAATGTGCTTGCTCATTGGTCTCGATCCTGGGCGTCGTGCATGACTGCCTCCCCATCCCTCTGGCTAAGGCTCCGTGACCTCCGTGATGATAGAAAATGAGATGAGGCGACAAGGAAAAGGGAAAAAAGACAAGAAAAGGCGAGTGGAATCAGTCGGTCATGGCGGCGGAGTCAGGAGAGAGTTAAATTCTGTTGATTGATGTTCCACCTGATGAATCTTCTCTCCTCTGCCCTCTTTCCCCTTCTCTTCCTCTTCGTTTGTTCTTGTACTTTATTCCTTCCCCCTTTGCTCACGCCCTCCTCCTCCTCCCCTTTCTCCTCTCCCCTTCCCTTTCATCCCCTCCTTCCTCTCCGCTGACTCTTCCACGTTACTCCTTCCCCCCTACTCATCCCCCCCTCCCTCCCCTCCCCCTTCCTCCTTTTCCGCTTACTCTTCCACTTCACATTACTCAAATCCTCCCTCCCCCATACCCTCCTACCCCCACGTGGTTCTTTCCTTCTCCTTCCTCCTTCCTCTTAACCTCACGTCCCTCTTACTCCCTTATCTTCTTACTTTTTTTTCCTTTCATCCCTTCTCTTTCTCCTCTTATCCTCTCTCCTCCATTAATACCCTCTCCCTTCCTTCTTTCTTCTTGTCTGCTCAGCTTCTTCCCTCTTACTTTCTCCTCTTTCTTCTTACCCCCTTCTCTCTTATACCCCGTTCTCTCCTCCCATACCCACCTACCCCTACTCAGATCTCTCTCTCTCTCCTTTTCCCTCCCTCTTCCTCCCCCACTACCCCTGCAGTTCCCGCTGTACCCCTCCTCGCATACCACTCCCCCACTCACCCGTCTACCCCTACCTGCCTTTACCCCCACCTACCCCTTCCTCACAGTGCATGATGGCGTGCGAAATATGCCACGTGCACGGAGCATTAATTGCCATCAAGCAAGACCTGGCAAGCACTCGGGGCATGCCGCTGACCCGGGCATTCGGCGCTCGCTTTGGCATGTCGCGCATCCCGACCCAGGCTTAATGAGCGCCCTTAATGATGCGCCTCCCTTTCTCTCGTTTCTCGGCGTTTTAGCGAGTGTTTTTTCGGGTAGGAAATGAGGAGGGACGGGGGAGGGGGAGGATATGACAGAGGATGAAGGAGAATGGAGAGGGGGAAGAAAAGGGAGAGTGAGAGAGAGAGAGGCTGGGGTATACACATACATATCCTTCTGTCCATACGTAACACACACACACGCGCGCACACACACACACACACACACACACACACACACACACACACACACACACACACACACACACACACACACACACACACCACCACGCACGCACGCACGCACGCACGCACGTGGTTGTGTGTGTGTGTGTGTATAGGAGGAGAGAGTGGGGGGAGATACAAGCAGACAGACAGAAAGATACATATATACATGCATACATAAAAGGCCAAGAACAGATAGACCTGAAAAGATAAAAGAGAAACTCCGAAGCAGGAGGAGGATTCAAGCGACCGAGGAGAGGCGAGAGGTCAGAGGTGTAGGAGGGAAGGAAATTTAGGAGTCGGAGGTGCCGGAGAAGGAGTCCTTAACGTAAATATGGGCGTCCGAGTGTGGGAAGATTGGAGGGGAGGGGGGCGAGGGAGGGGGAGAGGGAGAGAAGGTAAGGAAGGTTATGAGAAAGCAAGGAAAGGGGGCAGAGGGTGTAGGAAGGTGAGGGAGGGGGAAGCAAAGGAAAGCAGAGTGAGGGAAGGTGAAGTCGGGCGAGGGAGAGCAAGGGAGGGAAAGCAAAGGAGGGTGAAGAAAGGCAAGGGAAAGCAAGAGAGGGAGAAGGAAAACAAGGAAGGGGGCAGGCTAAAAAAAAGGGGGGGGTGAGGGAAGGAGAAGGAGGACAAGGGAGAGGAAGGCAGGGTAAGGGCAAGCGAATTCAGGACAGGGAAAGCGAAGGAAGGTGAGAAAAGAGAAGGGAGGACGAGGGGAATCAAGGGAGGATGAGGGAAGGTGAAAAAAGGACCAGCGAAGGGAAGTGAAAGAAACTGAAAGATGGAGGGTAAAGGAGAAGGGAGAGGAAGGAAAGGCAGGGTGAAAGAAGGTAAAGGAGGGCGTGGGAAGGCAAGGGAAGGGAGGCTTTGGACTCAAGGCCTTGGAATCAGGGTGAAGGGGCGATTTTAGAGAGATTTATTGAATATGGAATTATCGAATATGACCTTTTTTTTCTTTCTTTTCCCCCTTGTGTTAGGGATGTGATAGTAAGAGTAGGAGGAACATAAGTGGGAGTTGCTTTACCGAATATATATATGTATATATATATATATATATATATATATATATATATATATATATATTATAATATATATATATATATATATATATATATATATATATATATATATATATATACTTATATATATATATATATATATATATATATATATATATATATATATATTATATATATATATATATATATATATATAATATATATGATGGCGATAGAAAAGGATGAAAGAATATATAGGATGTAGGAATATACGGAAAAAAAGGGAAAGTTGAACCTGTTTGATAAAAAAGAAGAAGAAACGAAGGATAAAAAATAGAAAGAAAGCAACAAGGACGAGGAAGTAAATCACGACACTGGAGAGATAAATAAAAGAAACACAATTAAAAGCGGGGAAGTAGGCAGCACGCAGGGACAGCCCCCAAATGCGGTTAATAGGGCAGGTGTTGCAAGGGTGTTGCAAGTGTATCGATCTGCAACAGTGGTCTTGCAACCGGGCACGATACACGCGGAGCGAGACGAGGGGGCGAGGAGACCGAAGGGAAGACGAGGGCGAGATCGGGGAGGGGGGGGAGACCGAGGGCATGATGGGGGGAACTAAGGGGAAAATCGGGGGGGGGGGAGACCGATGGGGAGGTCGAAGGTGAGATCGGAGAAGGGAGACCAAGGGGGAGATAGAAGGGGAGGGGTGAAGCCGAACAGAGAGGGGGGGGGGGGGGGAGACCGAGGGCAAAACCTGGGGGCAGGGGGGGGGGGCAAGGGGCGAGACCGGAGACGGCCGCTGTTTTTCCCCGCATCTCGGCCAGATGGCTGATGCTTACTGATGCTTGGTCGATCCAGATGACTGGTGGCCAATCACGTGATCACCGGCGGGCCTCTGCTTCGTTGCCGCTTTTTTCTTGCTTTCTTTCTGTTACTTTTTTTTTTGTCTTCTCTTCTCTCACTCTTTTTCTTCCTGGTTCTGATTCCTCTTATTATTATTATTCTTTTTTTTTTTTTTCTTTCTTATCCCCCCTCCTCCTCCTCCTCTTCCTCCTCCTCCTCCTCCTCCTCCTCCTCCTCCTCCTCCTCCTCCTCCTCCTCCTCCTCCTCCTCCTCCTCCTCCTCCTCTCCTCTTCTTCTGTTAATCTTCTCTTTCGTCGCTCGGTTCGTTTTCGTTTGTTTCTCAAGATTTGTTTTCTCTATCAATCTATAGGCGTATCTATCTATCATTTTATTTATCTCGCTCTCACCCTATGCGTGTGTGGTTGTGAGTGTACATAAACACACGCACACGCACGCACGCACGCACGCACGCACGCACGCACGCACGCACGCAACACACACACACACACACACACACACACACACACACACACACACACACACGTACACACACACACACACACTTACACACACTTACACACTTCACACACACACACACACACACACACACACACACACACACACAACACAACACACACACACAACACACACCAAACAACACACACATGCACACACAATATATATATATATATATATATATATATATATATATATATATATATATATATATATTATATATTGTATAAAGGTGTATGCATGTATGTATGTATGTGTACACATAGATATGGCCCCTGCGCGACTGTACAGTAACAATAACGTGTACCAAAATGTCCTTGGTAATGAGACGAGAGACCAAAGAACTGTCCCCCGGCTCCTTGCGCTACGCAGGGAAGTTATCGGAAGGTGATTCTAGCCCCCGGGGAACACATGACGAATTTTGACCTTAGAAAATATTCAGGCCTGTCTGGTTCCCCTCTCGGGTCTTTTCTGCTTCCTTTTCTTTATTTGATTTTTGTTGTTCTGTCTTTTTTTTCTTTTACTTTTTATAGTTTTTGTTTTATTTTTCGTGGTTGTATTGTTGTTGTCGATGTTATTATTATTGCTGTTGTTGCTATTATTATTATTGTTATTGTTGTTGTTGTTATTGTTATTACCACATCATCATCATCATCATCATCATCATCATCATCATCATCATCACTATCGTTGTTGTTACTGCTATAATTATTTTTGATATCTCATTATCATTATTTTTATTATTATTATTATTATTATTATTATTGTTGTTGTTGTTGTTGTTGTTATTGTTATTTCCATTATTATCATCGTCATTTATTATTATTATTACTATTATTATTATTTTATTATTATTATTATTATTATTGAAAGAGTTTCTTTAGATTTGCTAATTAAAATAAAAAACCGGGTCACTACCAGTGACCTAGGGTGATTGAAGTTTGAGGTAATGGAACACCAACAAAAATATGCAAAAATATCCAGAACAATTACAAATTAAAACATCTAGTCAAGTCAGTTCACGAACATTTTTTGGACTTCTTCTAATTTGGGATTTCCGGTATTTGTTCAATAAACTTATCAGTACCTTTCCTTAAAGGCCAAGTGCTCCAATAACAACAGGCTAAGTTTTGGGTTTTAAATGCCACATCTTTTCCACGTCTATTTCCAGATTTTTATACTTTGATTCTTCTCGAACACTTTCACTGAGATGTTTCTGTCTGAAGAGATGCTCATGTCTATAAACAGGCAGATGTTGTTTATTTTGTCCTTGATGACGATATCTGGACGATTCGCATGCATAGTACGATCTGTGTGAATTAGAAAGTCCCACAAGATTGTAGCATCTTTACCTTCAGTAACTGGCTCTGGATGGTGTTCGTACCATTTATCTTGCTTCCCATAGAAAAGTGCTTGCAGATCTTCCAATGCAGGTACTTGCCCACTCTGTCGTGGCGATTTTTGTACTCATTCGGTGTTAATATTGAGCAGCCAGACACAAGGCGATCAATCGTCTCAACCTTGTCTTCACAAAACCTACACTTTGGGTCAGTGCCATTGTGCAAGAT
>NC_051387.1:50808845-50809991 GCF_015228065.2 Penaeus monodon
GTTGTCTTTTTTTATTATTATTCTTGTTTTTTTCTGTTCTCTTTTCTTATTTTTTTTCTGTATATGCTTCCGTGAGTCTGTTTTTTTTTTATTCTTTATTTGTTGTTATTATATTTTATTATTCATGTTCATACTAATTTATCTGTGCACTTGTAATGATTTCGTTTTGTGCTTAATTGGATTTACGGGTCAAAAATATCGCCTCCCGGGGCGTGTGTCGGTGCTTAGGGACGAAACGCACACGATAACCCTATGTGAACCTCGCCCTTATCGCACTCCTTCCTCTCTCACCTTCTCTCCCTTTATCCCCCTCCCTTCCTCCTTTCTACTCCCCTCTTCTCCTACCGTCTCTCCCTCCAGAGACCCCTCTCTCTATCTTTCTCCCTTCTTCCATCAAACGCCCTCCCCTCCTCCCTTCCTTCCCCCCCTCCTCTCCTCCTTCTCCCCCTCCCCCTTGCCTCCCCCTCAGTCCGCTTGGCCACACTTCCTTTCCCCTTTGTGTGTGTGTGTTTGTGTTTGTGTTTGTTTGTGTGAGGCATGCTTTATGGACGTGTAGTATGCTCGTTTGTTTTATGTGCATCTTTTTTGTGAATGTGTTTGTGTATGTGTGTTTTTGCGATTTTGTTTTTTTTTTTTTTTTTTTTTTTTGGGGGGGGGGGGGCTGGAAGGCTAGTCTCTTTCTCTCTCTCTCTCTCTCTCTCTCTCTCTATCTCTCTCTCTCCTCTCTCCTTCTCTCTCTCTCTCTCTCTCTCTCTCTCTCTCTCTTTCTCCATATTTTTTTCAAGAAAACTTAGCAGTGAAAATTAATATCTTCACAGTACAAGTCATGTATTTGACGCGTTTCGAAACCTCTTCACCAGAAACACATTTCCTTCTCCTTCACCTTCTACTTCATCCTGGAGAAGAGAATAAGAATCGTAAAGAGGAAAAGAACAGTGTAGAAGGGGGAATTCTTAAGAACTCTTAAGAAACGGATTTGTCCTGCAATCGCCTGCGTTTGCATCACCTTATCATGTCATTTCTATAAATATTCTTACGCTGTCACCATCCCCATTATCGCTATTGATATATCAGTGCAGTCACTGTTATTATCACGTTATCGCGTCATTATCAGAATCACGAAAGCAAAGACACATGATACTGCTG
>NC_051387.1:50810091-50815091 GCF_015228065.2 Penaeus monodon
TCTGGGTGAATTTCTCTATGATTTTTTTTACTTGTTCATTTCGCTCATTATCATTTGTTTGTTTGTTGTTTTTAGGGGTCAAGGGTTGTCTGTTTTTTTTTCTTTCTTTCTTTCTTTCTTTCTTTCTTCTTTTTTTCTTTTTCTTTTTTTTTTCTTTTTGTATTCCACTATTTTTATTTATTTTTTCGCATTTTCTCACCTCCCTCTAACCCCTCCCTATGCTTTACCCTTCTCCCTCCCTTCCTCCTTCCCTACCCCTTTTCTCACCCCCCCCTCCTCCCTCTCCTCTCCTTCCTCTCCACTCCTTTCTTCCCCTTCTTTCCTCTCCCCCCTCTCCTACCCTTCCTCTCCCTTTATTCCCACCCCATCCCTCTCTCATTCTCCCTCCTTCCTCCCTCCTTCCCTCCCCCACCTTCCTCCCCTTTCCCGCCCCCTCCATCAATTCAATGACTTCACATTTGTCTGATGAAATGTTGCCACACGTTGATTCACGCTTCGTTTCCTTGGGATTTGCCCTAATTTGATTGACTAACAGGCAGGCAGTGACAGACAGAAGACTGACTGAATAATTGACTGAATAACTGACTGCATGACTGATTGAATGAATGAATGAGTAGCTTGACACTGACTGCATGACTGACTGAGTGAATGAATGAATGGCTTGGCACTGACTGTAATCTTGCAGCCCGACTGACTGACGGATTGACTGACTGGTAGGCTGACTGATTAATTGGCATATTGCAGCTTGGCTGACGGATTGCCTGACTGACCGTCCGGTTGACTGAGCAATTGGATGATTGCTTTTCGGCTGAATTGAGAAAACGAAGCTTTTATTGAAAGTTGGGGAGAGGGTTCTTGATAACGTGTGTGATGATTATAACGGTAAATGATAAAAATGATAACAATAATAATAATAATGATAGTAATAATAATAATAATAATAATAGTAATAATAATAATAGTGATGATGATGATGATGATATTGAAAATAATGATAATGATGATAATGATAATATTAATATAGGACTTCAGTATGTCCTCTTGTGTGCCCTTTGTATATCTTTGCCATTTTGTCTCTCTTTCTCTCTCTCTCTCACTTTTTTGCCTCTCTTCGCCTTTCAGTTATTCCCCTTTTGTTATTCCTTCTTTTACCTCTCGCTTTATTTTCTCACTCTCACCTTCCCCTGTCTCTCTCTCCTCCCTCCCCACTCTCTCTCTATCTGTGTATCTATCTATCTCCTTCTCTTACTCCCCCTCTCTCTGTCTATCTATCTATCTATCTATCTATCTATCTATCTCCTCCTCTCCCTCCCCCTCTCTCTCTCTTCTCTCTTTCTCTCTCTCTCTCTCTCCTCTCTCTCTCTCTCTCTCTCTCTCTCTCTCTCTCTCTCTCTCTCTTCTCTCTCTCTCTCTCTCATTCCTTCCTCCCCCTTCCCCCTCCCTTCCCTTTTCCCCCCTCTTCTTTCTCTCTCTTCTTCTTTTTCTTCTTCTTCGCCTTCTTCTTTCTCTTTTAACCCAGTCTCTCTTTCGTTTCTCTTCTATTCCACTTTTTCCTCCTTTCTTTTCTCCCTTTTCCCTCTCTCCAGTGAAGCAAGAAAGGCGAACAAGATATGCTGAAAGATGAGAGAAAAAAAAGAAAAAGGGCGAGGAAGAAGGGGATAAGGAAGGTATAAAGAAGTAAGAAAAAATGGTAAAAATAATGAAGAGTAAAACAGCAAAAAGAAAAAAAGAAAAAAGAATAAGAAGGAAGAGGCAAAGAAAAAGATAGAGGAGAAGAATGAAAAGCAGAAGGGTAAAGGAGAAGAATGGAAAACAAAGAGATAAAGGAGAAGAATGGGAAAAGAGATAAGGAGAAGAATGGAAAACGAAAAGAGAAATAAAGACACGAGGGGGTCAGGCGGGGTCACGCTGTTTCATCACTTGTCTGTACTTTTTCGTCAGAAGTAGTCAGTTCAGGTACGCGACCTTTGCGTCACAGGATATAAATACATTTATAAGCTAAGTTATCCCTAAGTTAGATAGACTCCAGGATACGAAGCAGACAGACAGACATACGTAATTTTCGTCGTGTCTGAGTATATATACACATTAAAAAAATCATGACTGGTCAATAATACGGGGAAATTGAGCCTCCCCCCCCACTCCTCCTCCTCCTTGTCTTACCCCACCTCCCCTCCCCTCTCCCCTCCGACCTCCTCTTATCCTCTCCCCCTCCCCCCTCCCCTCCCCCCCTCCCCTTCAGAAAGATCGGAAGGAAGACCTTTGTCCGTCTGTCCGTGCCCGTTTTTTTTCCACAAAGGCACTGCCAGCTGCCGGGGAAATGAGTGCCAAGCCAGCGAGTGTCGACGGGGAAGACCCTGTTGCACCCCCCTCCCCCCGTCTCTCTCCCTCCCCTAGACGCGTGCCGTGACGTCAGAAGGTGTCGGGATGACGTAGGCATGCTACGCGTTGTGACGGACGTTCTCCAGACGTTCTCGGGGATGGGGGTCATGCGGGATGGGGGGGGTATGTATGGGGGGGTGACACATATTATGGCAGGGATTTTCCTTCTCCTCTTTCTTCGTCCTTGGGTTGGTTTTTGGATCGAGGCTGGTTATTGTTATCGTCATCGCCATCGTCATATCATCATTGTCATAATCCTCGTCATCCTCATCATCTACATCATCATTATCACGAACATCATTATTGTTATCATCATCATCATCATCATCATCATCATCATTTATTATTTTTTATTATTATCATCATCAACAGTAACATTGTCATCACAATTATTATCCTTCCTATTGTATTGTTTTTTTATCATCATTAGCACTGATGATATTAATAATGCTATCTTCATTGTGAAGTGATTATAGCCATTATCATAATTAGCAGCAGCTGCTGATATTAATTATGTTTTTTAGGTGTTAATTTGAAGCAATTGTGGTCATCATCATCACCACCACCACCACCACCACCACCACCAACAACAACAACAACAACAACAACAACAACAATAACATTACTATTATCATTCTTCGAGATGATATTAATAATGCTACTTTATTCATTAATCTGAGGTAATTATGGTCATTATCATCATTGTTCTTGGCACTGTTGGGATGGCGTGTGCTATTAACGATATCACCATTGCCGTTATTGCTGTTATTGTTAATATCCATGCTTTTATTACTGTTCTGATTATGATAATTATTGTTATTAAAGTTCTCCTTTCCTAGATTTATTAACATGCCGTAATCATTATCATTTTTATCGGTATGGCCTTCAACTCTACATTCTCTCTCTCTCTCTCTCTCTCTCTCTCTCTCTCTCTCTCTCTCTCTCTCTCTCTCTCTCCTTTCTCTCTCCTCTCTCTCTCTCTCTCCTCTCTCCCCCTCTTTTCTTTTACTCTCTCTCTCTCTCTCCTCTTCTCTCCTCTTCTCTCTCTCTCTTCTCCTCTCCTCTCTCCCCTCTCTCTCCCCTCCTCTTCTTCCTCTCTTTCCTCTCTCTCTCCCCCTCTCTCTCTCTCTCTCTCTCTTTTCTCTCTCCCCTCTCTCTCCTCTCTCTCTCTCTCTCTCTTCCCCCCTCTCTCCTTTCCCCTCTCTTTTCTCCCTCCCTCTCTCTCTTCTCTTCCTTTTTTCTTCCCCCTCTCCCCCCCCCCCCTTTTTTTCCTTCTCTCTTTTCCCCCTCTCCTCTCTTTTCTCTCTCTTTTTTTCCCCTCTCTTTTTTTCTCTCTTTTTTCTCTCTCTCTCTCTCTCTCCATCTCTCTCTCTTCTCTCCTTTTTTTTTCTCTCCTCTCTCTCTTTCTCTTTTTTCCCCTTCCTCTTTCTCTTCTCTCCTTTTTTTTCCCCCTCTCTTTTTTTCTTCCCCCTTTTTTTTCCTTCCCTCCCCCCCCCCTCTCTCCTTTTCTCTCTCTCTCTCTCTTTTCTCTCTCCCTCCTCTCTCTCCCTTTTTCTCTCTCTTTTTCCTCCTCTTCCCCCCTTCTTCTCTCTCCCCCCCCTCCTCTCTCTCCCCCTCTCTTCTCTCCCCCTCCTCTCTCTCTCTCTCTCCCCTTTTTTCTCTTTCCCCCCCTCTCTCCTCTCTCTCTTTCTCCTCTCTCTCTCCCTTTTCCCCTTTTCCCCCCCTCTTTTTTCTTTTCTCTTTCTTTTTCTTCTCTCCTTTTTTTCTCCTCCCTCTCTTTCTCTTTTTTCTTCTTCCCCCTCTCCTTTTCTTTTTCCCTCTCTTCTTTCTCTCCTCTCTCTCCTCTCTCCCCTCTCTCTTCCCCCTCCCCCTTTTTTTTTTTTTCCCCTCTTTCCCCTTTTCTCTCCCCTCTCCTCTCTCTCTCTCCTCTTTTTTCCCCTTTTCTCTCTCTCTTCCCCTTTTCCCCCTTTTTTTCCCCTCTTTTTTTTTTTTTTTCTCCCCTCCTCCCCTTTCCCCCTCCCTCTTTCCTCTTCTCTCTCCTCTCTTCCCTCTCTTTCCTTTCCCCTTTTTCCCTTTTCTCTTCCCCTCTCTCCCCTTTCCTCTCTCTCTCTCCTCTCTTTTTTCCCCCCCCCCCCCTCTTTTCTCCTCCTCTCTCTCCTTTTCTCCCTCTTTTCTTTTTTTTTCTCTTTTCTCTCCTCTCTCCCCCCCTTTTCCCCCTTTTTCCCCTTCCCCCTTTTTTTCTTTTCCCCCTTTTTCCCTTTTCCCTTTTCTTCCCCCCTTTCTTTCTTCCTTTTCCCTCCTTTCCCCCCCCCCCTCCCTCCCCCCCTCTCTCTCTCTCTCTCTCTCTCTCTCTCTCTTCCCCCCCCTCTCTCTCTCTCCCTCTCTCCTTCTCCCTCCTTCCCCTCTCTCCCCCTTCTCTCTCTCTCTCCTCTCTCTCCCTTTTTTTTTTCTCTTCTCTCTCTCTCTCTCTCTCTCTCTCTCCCCCTCCCCTCCCTCCTCCTCCCTTTTCCCCCCCCTCTCTTCTCCTTCCTCCCACCCCTCCCCCCCTTTCCCCCTTTTTTCCCCCTCCTTTTATGGGGTTTTTCCATTTTAAACCCCCCCCCCCCCCGTTTTTTTCC
>NC_051387.1:50820378-50825378 GCF_015228065.2 Penaeus monodon
CCTCTCTCTCTCTCTCTCTCTCTTCTCTCTTCCCTCTCTCTATCTCTCTCTCTCTCTTCTCTCTCTCTCTCTCTCTCTCTCTCTGTCTATTTATCTACCTATCTATTCATTTATATATCTATCTCTTCCTCCCTCCTTCATCTATCTACTTATCTATCTATCTATCTCTTCCTCCCTCTTCCTCCCCCCCCCTTTTCTCTCCACCTTGCTTAGCGCCCCCTGCAGTCCCCTTCACCCCCTCCCCACCCCCCTCCCCCCTTCGATTAAGAAAGGAAGACAAAAGAGCGAGAGGGAGCGTTCTCGAGGCCATCAAACGTACGCAGGTCGTTGCATTCTCCGTTAGCGACTCGTAATGTTAGCCGCGAATTTTGCTAAATATTTGGAAGATTATTTGGAGGAATCGGTTTGTTTGGCAGATTTTATAACTGGGGTAATTTATGAAGTTTAAAAAAAATCTAATTAATTTTTTTTTTTAGTTTGGATTAATAGAGGAGGAGAAATTGCCGAGGTGTTACTTTTGAAGATGCGTTCGAAGCGAAGAGGCGACCGGCGGTGTCCGAAACGGTGCAGGAACATTCTGTCTGTGTCATGAGACCTTTCCCGGCCAGTCATGCAGATTGTGTGTAAACAGAGGGTGCGTGCCATGATGCAAATTTTGCTTATCTTCTTGTATTTTCTGCCCATTCTCTTCTCTCTCTCTCTCTCTCTCTCTCTCCTCTTTCTCTCTCTCTCTCTCTCTCTCTCTCTCTCTCTCTCTCTCTCTCTCTCTCTCTCTCCTCTCTCTCTCTCTCTCTCTCTCTCTCCCTCTCTTTGCTCTTTGGTTTTCTCTTTCTCTCTCTTTAGTATTCACTCATTCTTTCTCTCTCTCCCTGTCCCACTCTGTCTTCCCCCCACCCTCTCTATCTATCTGTCTTTCTATATTTTTTTCTCTCATTACTCCCCCTCCCTCTTTCCCTATAAGATCAGACGCCTGGCTTATAGTGACGGACAGATTCGACCGACAGTTGCATGTGCATTGTGTTTGTACATCTGTTAATTCCCCTGATTGTTTTTCTTATTTTTCTCTTCGTTCGCCGTCCCTTTCGCTTTCTTCCTCTTCCTCTCCCTTTCCCTTCCCCTCTCCTTCTACTTCTACTTCTACTTCTACTTTTGTTATCCCATCTTCCAGTGTGTTTTTCCCTTCCTTTCTTTCTCTTTCCCTCCTTTCGTTCTCACTCTCTCCCACTCTTCATTTCTTCCCCTTTTCTTCTCGCCTCCTTGCCTGCCCCATTCCTTTTAGACTGCACTTAATCCCTTCCTCCTGCGCCCTTTCCCTGCTATTCTCTTCCTCTCTCCACTCCCCCTCTCTCTCCTGTCTCTCCGTTATCTCCACTACTCCACTCCCGTCCCCCCCTCTCTCTCTCTCTCTCTCTCTCTCTCTCTCTCTCTCTCTCTCTCTCTTCTCTTCTTCTTCTTCCTCCTCCCCTATCTCTCTCTCTCCTCCTCTTCCTCCTCTCTCTCTCTCTCCTCCTCTTCCTCCTCTCTCTCTCTCTCCTCTCTCCTCCCTTCCCCCGGCGCGGCAGATGGTTTCCCCTCCGATAGGCCTCATCATGGCCGGCGTGTGTGTTCAGCGACAGGGGAAAACAATGGGATGATTAGACTCTTTATGGCACCCGGGGAGAGGGATGTGAGGGGAGAGGGAGGGAGGGAGGAAAGAGAGGGAGGGGAGGAAAGAGAGGGAGAGGGCGTAGGAGATGAGAAGGGCAGGTAGGGATGGGGTAGGGTATATGTGAGGGGGAATTAAGGGCGAGGTTGGGTGCGTGAGGGGAGGTTAGAGGGGTTGGGTAGGAGTAAAGGGATGCGGGGAGGGTAGGAAGGGAAGAAGGAGTGAGGGGATATGAGGGAGAGGTGAGGGGTTGTGGGAAGAGAGAGGGTAAGGGGAAGTGAGGGGCCACATGACAGAGGCAATATGGTGTCAAGTCTGAAGGTCAGTCGGAACGCTGAGGGGAATATGTTGCGAGGGAGACAGATGCGGGGAAAGGTGATGAGGAGAGGGGGATGAGGGTGGGGAGGGTAATGAGGGGGAATATGCCATCCGCGTCGTGTTGTGAGGGTGGTCCGAGAGGAATGTAATGAGGGAGAATGAGGTGGGTTGACCTATTTGACGAGTGAGGCAGGTGTGAGGACGGCTGTTTTCTAACTCTGTGAGGTGGGGCGAATGTTGAAGGAAATATGTGGATGAGGTACTGAGGGGAAAGGTCGTTTTGGTAGGTTATGAAGCGGTGCGAGTGAGGGAATGAATGAGGTGGGGAGAGAAGAGAAGAGAAAATGAGGAATAGCCAGGTGAAGAGAAGGGAGAAGACAAAACGAGGAAGAGATACACCCGGTTTGGCGTCGCGTTGCAGTTTGGGGGGAGGGGAGAGGGGGGGGGTGATGGAAGTGGGGGGTGCATTGCCAATATCCGCTGGACGTGACTTTGCTTTCGAGAGGGGTAGGGGATAGGGAGAGGGGGAAAGGGTAGGGGTAAGGGAGGAAGGGACAGAAGGTTGGTAATAAGAGAGGTAAAGGAAGAGAAGCGATGAGGGGGAGGTGGAGGAAAGAAAAGGAAAATGAGAGGGAGATGGAGAAGAGCAGGTAAAATGGGAAAAAAGAGGAAGAGGAATATGAAAAAGGGACGTGAAGTCAAGAAAGAGAATTAGAAGAAAATTGGTTAATATAGATGAGGAGAAGAATGTGATAATGATAGCAATTATCAAAACGAATATAAGATTGTCAGTAGGTGAAAAGAAAAGTCAGAAAAAAAAGGAAAAATAAAGAAGATAAGAAAACAGAGTTAGAGAAAGGCATAATAACAGAGAGTCAGATGTTTACTTTGAATAAATTCCCTTTTTATTTGTTGACAGAATCATCATAACTTCCAAATCGCTTTAATGTCGGTTTGAGGAATTATCTTAATCCTTTTCTCTTTCCTTCATTCTCTCCTCCTTTATTCACCCTTTCCCCTCTCCTTTTCTTTTTTCTGCCTCTCGTGTTTC
This sequence comes from Penaeus monodon, assembly GCF_015228065.2. Taxonomy (NCBI): domain Eukaryota; kingdom Metazoa; phylum Arthropoda; class Malacostraca; order Decapoda; family Penaeidae; genus Penaeus; species Penaeus monodon. The sequence goes on from NC_051387.1 coordinate 50,823,393, forward strand.
TTCTCTACGTACAGTGTAAACAGACTTTCTCCTCTCTGTCAATGTAATGAAATAATGGTAATCTTCAAAGTTATTCCATTAGCGTTATCTCTGATGTTATTATTGTTATTGTTGTTGTTTCTGTAGTTATTTTTGTTGTCCTTATTTTGCCTTCTATTTCCTTTATTTTCTTTGAATCGGTGTTCATTCATCTTTGTGATCACATTATCATGATCATCTTTATTATTAACTTCTTCCTCGATATTATTGACAAAAAAAAAACTGCAACAGGAACAAAAACAAACAACAACAATGATAAAACGACCTTGGCATAAGAGGATTGTTAAATAGACTTGGTCTTACAGATATAGTAATGTTTAAATGTACTCAGTCCACACAACCCCCCTTTTCACGCACAAATAGTAATAGTAATGGTAAAAGTGATATCAGTGATTACAAATAATTGATATATTTGTCTGTTTTGTGTGGGGTTTGTGGAAAGGGATAGGAACGAGGAGTGGAAAAGAAATATTGAGAATAAGGAGAGACAAGAAAAGATGAAAAAAAGAAGGAGAAGGAAGAGGAACAGTAGAAGGAGAAGAAGAGTTATATTAGTAGCAGAAGAAAAATGAAATGATGGTAAAAAAAAGAAAATAAAGAAAAAGGAAAGAAAATGAAGAAGAAAAAGAGTAAGAGAAGAAAAAGAAGACAGTAAGAGAAAGAGGAAGAAAACCCGGCAGTGACGCTTTTCACAGGTGGCAAATTGGAGCCTTCACTTCTTTTTATTACTCACGTTCACTTATCCTTATCTTTATTGGCGTTCATTTATGTTTTTAGGAGAGAGATGGATAGATTAGATGGAAGAAAAGGAGGAGGCATTGGTATGGATGGCGGGAGGGAAGAGAGAAAGTGAGAAGGAGAGGGAGAGAAAGAAGGGAGAGAGGAGGGGAGATTGATTGAGAGAGAGAGAGAGAGAGAGAGAGCGAGAGCGAGAGCGAGAGCGAGAGGAGAGAGAGAGAGAGAGAGAGAGAAGGAGAGAGAGAGAGAGAGAGAGAGAGAGAGAGAGCGAAAGGGTGAGCGAAAGAGACATCCGCCGACGCAGCCGAATCCTGATGCAAATGAGCTTAAAGAGTTGGCGTTTTAATTGGCGGATCGATTGACCTATGGTTGCGGTCGAAGGGGGGGGGTAGAGATGGGGTAGAAAGGTGGGAGGATTGGGGAAAGAAGGTGGTAGTGGGGAAAAGGGAAGGGGAAAGATGGGGAAGGGGGAGGTAGAGGGGAAGAAGGGGTGATGGAGGAGGGGAAGGGGAAGGAGGGAAGGGAGGGGAGGGGAGGGAATTGAAGGGGTAAGGGATGAAGGGGGTTATTTGGATAGGGAGGGGGAGTGATGGGAGTTGAAAGGGCGATGGGGTGCGGATGGGGGAAAGAAGGGGGAGGGGTTTAAAGGGATGTAGAATGGATGGTTGATGGAGGGAGGGGTTGGGATAGAGGTTGAAAGGGGGAGAGGGTAAGGGGGTGATTGGGTCATGAACCGACTCGATATCGAGATGAAGTGGGGGAGGTCATGATGGCCGGTTCGATTTCTCATCCGTCTGATTCCCCTTTTCGTTTCCGGAATGATCTCCTGTCTGTTTCCCACGCCTTTCGTAACCTCTTTCTCTGCATTCCCCCCCATTTCCTCGTCTTTCCTTGTATTTCCTCCTCCTCCATCACTCTCTTTCCTTCTTTTCATTCTCTCTCATCTCCTCCTTATACATAAACCGCCGTCCATGCGTATGTACGTACTTGCTCTATCCTGTCAATTAAGAAATGGCAAGACACTTGACGGAGAAAACGGAGTGCGAGGAGAGCCAGGCTGCCTGTGCCAGACTGCCAGACTGCCAGGCTGCCTGTGCCATCCTTTCAGCAGAAATGGGGCGCTCACGCCGCCTGTTAGAGAACTTGCTAAGCACTTTTCATTATATATATGTACATGTATGTATATATATATATATATATATATATATA
>NC_051387.1:50830378-50840378 GCF_015228065.2 Penaeus monodon
TTCTCCCCCTCCCCTCCTCCTTCCTCCTCCTTCCTCCTCCTCCTCCTCCTCCCCTCCTCCTCCCTCCTCCCCTCCTCCCCTCCCCCCCCTCCCCCCTCCTCCTCCTCCTCCCCCCTCCCCCCCTCCTCCTCCCCCCCCTCCCCCCCCCCCTCCTCCCCCTCCCCCTCCTCCCCTCCCCTCCTCCTCCCCCTCCTCCTCCTCCCCCCCTCCTCCCCTCCTCCTCCTCCTCCTCCTCCTCCTCCTCCTCCCTCCTCCTCCTCCCCTCCCCCCCCCTCCTCCCCCCCTCCCCGCCCCCCCCCCTCGCCTCCCTCGCCTCCCCTCCCCCTCGCCTCTCCTCCATCCCCCTCCGTCTCCCAATTCCTCCATCCACTCTCGCTCCACGTACCCTTCCACATCCCTCCACGTCTCGTCTCCCTATACTCCCCCCCCCCTAACTTTTCCTTCAAACCACAGGCCGATTCCACTTCCCTCGCTCTCCTCTTTTTTTAGCTGGCATTTTGCAACTGTCGGCGTTTGTAATTGGTACTTGGGTTTCGTTAGGAGAGAAGTGTTTTTTTTCTCTCTCTCGCTCTTTCTCTTCTTCTTTTCCTTTTTCTTTCTTTCGCTCCCTTTTCCCTTCTCTCTTAATTTCTTTCTCTTTCTTTTTCTCCCCCCTTTTCCTTTTCCTACCTTTCTTTCTCTCCCTCTCCTCTCCCCCTCCCTCCCTCCCTTCCCCCCTCCCTCCCCCTCCCCTCTCCCCTCCCCCCCCTCCCTCCCCCCCTCCCCCCTCCCCCCTCCCCCTCCCTCTATCCTTTTCTATATCCACATCATTTACATTTATTTTTATTTCCTCTTACCTTTTCTTATTTCTACTCCTTTTCAACTTATAATTCTTTCTAATTTCTTTGTTATTATTTCCTTTAACAAGCACCTCCTTTCACCCTTCCGTTTGGTGCTGACGCTGATACCTTCTTATTCTGGAGATGGAGACGATAAGGGTCATTATCCCGCGCTATATTTAGTTATGTTGCGTGTAATGGATTGCGTCATTGGCTTCGGGTTGATGTCTTGATTTGGCGACCTTTATTCCGCGCGGCTTTAATTGCGCGTTTGGTCGGGGTCGCTGTGTGCCGGGCGTCGTTTGGCTCTGGGATGGTGGTGGGAGGTTTTGCCTTCGAGTCTGGGTGGTTGTGGCGGTGTGTGGAGGACTTCGTTTTTGGGTACGAGTATTTTGTTTTATATAATATCTATGTTGTATATGTTTCGACTTTTACATACACACGTACACGCACGCAAACAAATACGTATATGGATATATGCATATATACATAAATAAAAAAATATATATATACATACGCACATAAATGCACACACGCAAACACCACACACCCCCACACACACACACCACACCACACACACCAACACACACACACACCACCACACACCAACACACCACACACACCCACCACGCGCACGCACGCATGCCCCCATGCACCCCTGCCCACCACGCCGCGCGCAAACACCAACACACCACACCACACACCCCCCCCAAAAAACCACACACACACAAAAACACACACACACACACCACACCCCACACACACCGCGCGGTGTGGTGTGTTTGTGTATGTGTGTGAAATAAAATATATATATATAATTATATAATATATATAATATATTATATTATAATAGTGTATAGTATATAGTTGTATACCACACCCACACATCACACACACCACCCAAAAACGCACACCCCCACCACACGCACACGCACACACCACACACACCACACCACACCACCCAAACACCACACACACACACACACACACCACACACACACCACACACAACCACACACCGCATTTGTGTGGTAAATATATATATATATATATATATATATATATTATATATATTTTTATTTAATTTATATTTTATATATGTATATTTTTATATATATTTTTTGTATATGTATAATATTTATATATATATATATATATTTTATATTTATATAATATATAATATTTTATTTTATAATATATTAAAATTGATATATATGTGGTGTGTGGTGTGTGTGTGTTGTGGGGTGTGTTGGTGTGTTGTGGTGTGGCTAACTATAAAAATCATTATTTATTATATGTATATTGGGGTGCATATAATATATAAATAATATATTTTTTATAGTAATGTGTGTGTTGTGTGGTGTTTATAATACTTATTATTTTTATATTTTATATATATATATTTAATATTATTATATATATAATATTATATATATACATACATACATACAACCCCCACACCCACACCCCACCACACACACACACCACCACCCACCACACAACACACCCACAACACACACACACACATATATAATATATATATATATATATATATATATATATATATATTAATATATTATATATATATAAATACATACATAATACTACACGTATATATTTATATATATTTATTATATTATATAAATTTATATATATATATTATATATATATATATATATTTTATTTATATATAATATTAGTAAAATATATAATGTTTTGGGTGTGGGGTTTTTGTGTGTTGTGTGTGTGTGTGTGTGTGTGTGTGTGTGTGTGTGTGTTTTCATCTGCTTCTTGTTTGTACATTTTCCTTCATGAACTCTAAACTGAATAAAATAACTAAAATACGAGTATTTGAAAGTATTTGAGTTAATCCTTATTAAAACCCCGGGGCCCCCTAACCCCCGAAAAAATAGCTGTTCCCCCCCAATTCCATAAAGGAACACTATTCCCCCTTTTTCCCTCCCCCTTCCCTTTCCTCCCCCTCCCTTCTCTCTTTCTCGTTCCCTTTTGCCTCCCCTTCTCTCTCTCTCTCTCCTCCCTTCTCTCTCTCTCCCCTCCCTTTCCCTCTTTTCTCCCCTCCCCTCTCTCCTCTCTCTCTCTCTCTCTCTCTCAATCCTCTCCCCTCTCTCTCCCCTCTCTCCCTCCCTCTCTCTCTCTCTCTTTTCGTCCCCTTCCCCTCTTTTCTTTTCTCTCTCTCTCTCTTTTTCCCCTCTCTCTCTCTCTCCCCCTCCCCCCCTCTCTCCCCTTCCTCCCTTTCTCTCTCTTCTCTCTCCCCTCTCTCTCTCGCCCTCTCTCCCCCTTCTCTCTTTTTCTTCTCCTCTCCCTCTCTCTCTCTCTCCCCTTTTCGCTCTCGCTCTCGCCCCTCTCTCTCTCTCTCTCTCTCTTTCCTCTCTCCTTCTCTCTCCCCATACCCCTCTCTCTCTCTCCCCTCTCTTCCTCTCTCTCTCTCTGTTAAAATTCCTATAGGGTATATATATTAATATATATCTATAAATTTATATTATATTTTATTATATATATATTATATATATTATATTATATATTATTAATGAAATTGGGGTATATTTTGTATTTTATTTTATGTGGTTTGGTGTGGTGTGGGTTTTGTGTGTGTGTTGGGGTGTATGTGTGTTGTGTGTATATAAAAATATATATATATATATATATATATTATATATATATTAAAATATATATATTATATATATTTTTGGAGTTAAATAAAAAAAACACAGAGAATGGAAAAAAAAAAAAGGAAAAAAAAAAGGAAGAGGAGAAGACAGAGAGAGAGAGAGAAGAGGGGAGAGGGGAGAGAAGAAGAGGGGAGAGAGAGAGAAGAGAGAGAGAGAGAGAGAGAGGGGAGAAATCATTTTTTAAATTTCCTAAATACATACCGATATAACAAACCGAAAAATAACAAAAAACATACACGAGAAGAAAAACAACAAAAACCCGAGAGACAGAGTGAGTGAATTCGACGTTGAAGAGAAAAGTTCATCTCATGAGATATGATTAATTCAGTAAAGTGATTGCAGAAGTGTAAGTGGGCACCCCAAAAAAATTATTTTAATTTAAAATATACAAGTTAACCCTTTAAAATTATAGCGAAAGATTTTTAAAGGGGTGATGATATACTACTCGGGCCATCTCAAAAATTTGGGAAATTAAAATCTTTTAAATTTTTATGATTTTTCCGTCGTCAGTTATATTAAGTGCTTTCTGCTAACAGTGAAAATATCCTATTCATTTAATAACCTTACTTTGATGACCTTCACTTGCCACCCGTGCCTCCATATATTTTTTATATTATATATATATTATATATTTTATATATATTTATTATATATATATATATATATTTTTATATAAAATATGTTTTAAAAGTATATCAATATTTATAAAAATATAATATATTTTGTATGAAATTATTTATGTATGTTTTATTTGTATATGTTGTATGTGTGAGTACGTTTTGTATGAAATTTATGCTGTATGTGTATTATATTTATTAAATTTTATATATATATATATATATTTAAAAAAATTTTTAAATATGTGTGTGTGTGTGGGGTGTGTGTGTGTGTGTGGTTTTGGGTGGGGTTGTATAGAAAAAGCACACACACACCCACACACACACACACACACACCCCCCACCCACACCCCACACACCCACACCACACCCCACCACACACACCCCCACACATACACCCAAAACACAAAACACACACCAAAACACACACCACACCCCCACCCCACACAACATATTTTATATATATATTTTATATATATATATTCTATTTTATAAATTTTATTATATATAATAAACACATATATCCATACACATACACTACACACATATCATATATATGCATTTTAATATATATATTTTAATTATAAAATATATATAAATATATATATATATATATATATATTAATATTATATGCATAAAAATTTTTATAAAATATCTATATTATATAAAATATATATTTTAAAATATAATATAATATATATATATATATATATATGCATTTATTTGCATACCCACACAACCCCCACACACCCCCCACACACACACCCCCACACACACACACAACACACACACACACACACACACCCACCACAAACACATACACACACACACACAACAACACACCCACACACACACACACACACACACCCACCACACACCCCACACAAACACACACCCCACAACAAATACACACACACACACACCCCCAACACACACACACCAAATATATATATAAAATATTATATTTTAATATAATATATATATATATATTATATAATATATATTATAAATATTATATATTAATATAATTATTATATATATAATTTTATATATTTTAATATTTTTTAAAATTTGTGTTTATATATATAAAATTATTATATTTTAATATATTATATATATATATATATATAAAATTATATAAAATATATATATAAATATTATGAAAGGAAATATATTATTTTATAATATATATATATATATATTATATATTAATTTTATTTTATATTTTATATATTAAAAATTTTTAATATTTTATATTTTATAATAATTATATATATATAGGGTTATTAATATTATATATATTTATTTTTAATATAAGATATATTAAAATATTATTATGTTATATAAAAATTGTATATATCTTTTTTGTATTTTATATATATCTTTTATTAATATTTTATATATATATATTATAACTAAAAATTTAATATTTTAAAATTTTATATATATATATATATATATATATATACTACCTTTTAAAATATACTGGGAAGTGGCGGCAGAAATTTTGTTTTTGTTATTATTATTTTGTTTTTATCATCATCATCATTGCTTTATTGGCATTACAAAGGGAAAATAGTTATTGGGTAGTAGTATTTTTAATTAAAATATTGTTTGGGTTTTTTATTATTATTGTTATCATTATTTTGTTTTTTATTTTATCATCATTACTATTGGGCATTTTTTAAAACCCGCGCATTTTTTTGCCTCCCCCCTTTCCCTTTTTTAACTCCCATTTTTTTTTTTTCTCCCCCCTCTCTCTCTCCCCCTCTCTCTCTCTCTCCTCCCATCTTACAGTTTGTTCCTGTCTATCTAGCTATTTTATCTCTCCTTCTTTCCCCAAGTTTTAAAAATAAAGGTAAAGAAAGGACGTGAAATCCCACAGAAAAAAAAAGCACATATTTGGCCAAAAAGGGAAAAGTTATTGGAGAGAGGAGGGGGAAGGGGGGAGGGGGAGTGGCACTCGTGTGACTCTCCTCCCCACTCTCGGTTTTGGCACGATGTCGGTGTTGTTGTTATTTGTTGCCATTGCAATTGTTTGTGTTATGGTTTTTGGGCTTTTTTTACTGCAAAGGGGACGTCAGGTGTATTTGGCATTTTTTTATTTAAAATTATGAAATAAAAAGGGCATTTACCCCCCGGCAGTTTTTTTTGTCATTAAATTTTCATTTCTGGTTTTTAATAAAGTTAGTTTTTAAAAGCCCAAACATTTTTTTTATTTTGGGCAAAATTTTTTTTATTATTATTCCATCAAACATCCCGGGCGTTTTAATCGTCAAAAAAAAAAATTTTTACCCTAAAAAATTTTTTATTATCATCATCATTAGTAGTAGTATAATGTAGAAACGGATTTTTTCTTTCTTTATCATTGTTATGCGTAATAATTTCAATTATATTGTTTTCTCTTCCCTTTTCTATTCCCCTCCTTCCGCCATCTCTCTCTCTCTTTCTCTCTCTCCTTCTCTCTCTTTTCTCCCTCTCTCTCCCTCTCTTCTCTCTTCCTCTCTTTTTCTCTCCCTTTTCTCCCCTCTCTCTCTCGCCCCTTTTCTCTCCCCTTTTCTCTCTCTCTCTCTCATGTGCAAGTAAGTTGGGAAATGCTCATTTGTCGGATGAATTTAGCCACTTTAGCCACTTTTTCTTTCTTTCTTTCTTTTAAAGGTAATTTTAGGCCATGGTATTTCACTAGTTTTACTCCGCTAATGCTTGATCAAACGGGCTGCCTCTGCTGATACCCCCTTGCCCCGCTCGCCTCGCTCTCTGCGCCAGGGGCTTCAAGCTCACGTGCCCCGGCGGGCCGTAGTTCATCAGGGGATGCGGTTCGCGGGCCAGATGACTGCGCGTGCTTCGGGGACCACTGATTGGGGAAGTAGTAGAGGATGTCCATGAAAGGATGACGATGATAATGACACTAATATTAGTAATGATAATTGGGGTAGAAGTGTAGAATATGAATGATAATGATATTGATTGTAATAGTAGTAATGGTAATAATGATAATATGATAATGATAATGGTGATAGTGATATCGTTATCATCATCACATTACCATTATCACCACCATCACCATTATCATCATCTTCATTTTCATATTCACCATTATCTTCATCTTCACCTCCATTTTCGCCATCATCATCATCTTTACTATCACTTCACTATCATCATCGCCATCATCATCCCCATCATCTTCATCATCCTCACCATCATCATCCCCATCATCATCTTCATTTTCATCTTCATCATCCTCACCATCATCATCCCCATCATCATCATCTTCATCTTCATCTTGATCATCCTCACCATCATCATGAGCCAGCTGTGCCGCATGGGGAAAGGGAAGGGCGGCGAAACGCATGCTTGACACCCCTGCTCTGGAGGGTTAGAGAAGGAGAGAAAAGACGGGAGAGGGAGAAACAGAGGGGAAAGGAGGGAGAAGATGATGAAGCAAGGAGAAAGCAGGGGAGAAAGAAGTAGGAAGAAAGAGAAAGAGGGTTAAGAAGGAGAAGAGGGGAGGGGAGGAGAAGGAAGAAGATAAAAGAGGAAGAACTGGAGAGAGGGGAGAGAGAGAAGGGAAAAAATAAGAGAGGAGGAGAGAGAGAGAAAGAGAGAGAAGAGGAATGGAAGAGGGGGAGAGGACGAAGAAGAAGCAGAGATGGGAACTGGATGTGAAAATTGGGGGCAGAGGTAGATGACGATGTTCGACGCCGCACGCCATTGCAAAGCGTCGTAAGTCTTTTGTTTTGGTGCCGTACGCGACGTCGTGAGGAGGGGGTATGTGTAGGGGGCGTGGGGCCCAGGGCGTTGGTGTAGGGGGGTGGGGGGGCTCCACAACTCCCCCTCGGCTCCGTTGTTGTTGTGGTCATCATCTTCCGCGAAGTGTTCCCCGGCGAGGGTGAAATAATACATGAAAGGAATGTCTCCATGGCGACGGATGACATCACAACATGGCGGCCGCGGTTGGATGAATGCGTCGCGGCGATGGGTTTTTTATCGTTAGTGTCATTAATAACTGTTAATAAGAAGTGTGGGTTGGTTTGGCTGCCTTCGCTCCTTCCCCATAGCGTGTGTGTTCATTTGCTCTCAAGATGAATAATAAGTATTGCAGAAAATCGGCAACGCTCTAGATGGCAACACTGCCTTTTCAATCATGCATAAACACCTGGACGGCGTTCGAATCCCCTGTTATGGCTACAGCTTCCTCTTCATATGAATACTTTGTTCCTCAGACGTTGCTTAGCATCGGCGCTGATTATATTTCATAATTGGAAATACAATCTTATTGTCGTGTCTTTGTCTATTCAGATGTCTCCGTTCTTTTCTAATGCAGTCGATACAATGTCACAAGGATAACAGATTCTTTCGAGCGCAACCGGACGCGCGTCAACCTGTCGGCGGGGGGGAGGGGGAGGCGAGTCCGGCCGCGAGGGGAGACTAGCATGCTCTCGGCCGCTCTCCCCCGCCCCTCGCTCGCTCCCCTCCGGCCCCACCAGAGACGCTTTCTCCGCGCCCTCGAGAGAGCTTCCGGGACGCCGTTCCTCCTCCTGACGAAGACGCCTAGCGGATTCGGCGCCCCAGAGACGCAACCGTGAGGCCCCGCGGCGAGGTTGGCTGGAGGACCACGAGGGAAAGGCGCGCGTGTGATCGAGCGCTGTGAGGCGACGGAGGCGGAGGAACGGTGCGCAGACTCCGTCCTGGCTCTCGCCCTTGCCCCTCTCCCGATCGGGGCCGCCCTCCCCCGCCCTGCGCTCTCCCTCGCCCTCGCTCTCCGCGCCTCCCTCGCCCTCGCTCTCTCCCACATGCCCTGCGTCCACCGAGCCCCCAAAATGCCATGGCGAGCCTCGACGACCGGCGTTTGAGCGTCGTGGTGCCAGCGGGACAACCGAGAGGCAGCGGCGACGACGACCTCTCGCGGGAGCCCCGGAGTCGACGCCGAGAGAGCCCGAAGATGGAGGCCAAGTGAGAGAGGCGACGGAGGTGCATGCGGGTATAAAGTGTTGTTGTTTTTCGTGTCATCACTCCCTCCCCCTCCCTCCCCCGCCGCTTATGCAAACCCGGTCGCAGAACGCTTTCACAAATCTACCGCCCAAAGTATTAAAAACCGACGCCAGTATTCGGGTGAGCAGTGCCAGCGCATCGGTCGACAAGCAGCGAGGCCGAGCGCCGCCGCCCTCCGCCAGCCTCGCCATCCCCCGCCGCCGCCGCGCAAGATGGTGCCCGCGCCTCGCTCTGCTTTTCCCCGCCTGCGAGCCCTGTGATCTGGCCGGCGAAACTCTTGATCGGTGAGCTAATTAAGAGGGAGGCGGAGGTGACTCTGATAACCTAGACGCGCGAACACTTGTGATATTGAGAAAGCAAAGGTCGTTTGGCTAACGATCCTGCAGAGTCATCCGCATCACACCAGGAACACCTGCAAGATGCCGAAGAAAAAAGTAAGTGATTTTTAAAGATCCAGTTCTTTTCTTCCATTCTTTTTTACAAGATCATATGTATGTCCGTTTTTATTCAGATCGCGTGTATGTTTATGGATATACGAAGTGTAAATGGTATGCAAATGATATGTGGAATTCTGCGCATCCCTTTTTTTTACACTGATAATCGAGGCGAGGTAAGTATTACTTCCTTGAAGCACGCATCCCTCGAGGATGACATGGTCTAATCTGAGCCGAAGAGAACAAGAAACAAAAAGAAAGAAGAGAGGGAGAGAAAGAAAAAGGGAGCAATATGACGCTGGCGACCGGGATCGAAGTGCAGGTAGGCAGCCCCTTTTGGAGATGAGAAAATCCCGTTTTCTGTGATTGTCGCCGCGCTGCTCTCTCGACCAATCAGGAGGCCAGATGGGGCTCACCTCTCCCTCTCTTTCAACCAATCAGGAAGTGAG
>NC_051387.1:50847878-50850378 GCF_015228065.2 Penaeus monodon
GGCGGTGCCAGTGCCGTGGGAGTGCCACTCAAACACGAGCTGGCACTCTGACACGCGATGCCACCAAGTCGCGGCAAGGCGTGTGCCCGCTCCGGGTGTCCTGCCGCCGTTTGCTTCTTTCTTTCGAGTCGTTTCTGTACGTTTAGCCAAGAAGGAAGTATCGCTGATACTGCTACTCCTACTACTTCTTCTACTTCTACTTCTGCTACTACTACTTCTACTAATTCTACAACAACTAACAACTACTACTGCTACTACTACTACTACTACTACTACTACTTATTCTGATACTTCTGCTACTACTACTGCAGATACAGCTACTATTACTTCTACTTCTACGTCTGCTATTACTTGTGCTGCTATTATTACAAGTAGCCCTTCTATTACTACTACTACTTCTACTTCTACTACTACTGCTGCTAATATTGCTACTATTCCTTATACTTCTGCTGCCCTGCTGCTACTACCACTGCTACTGCCATCCCCTTTGTTCTTCCAACCCACTTTGCCACCTCCTTTAGCCTAGCCCATTTTGCTAGCCCAATCTGTCATCCCATTTTACCAGCTTTTTTCGGCCAGCCCACCGTGGAAACTCATTTTCCCAGCCCAACCCACTCTAAAAGCTCCACCCAGCCACCCCAACCCACTATGAAAGCTCAGTTCACCAACCCGCCCACCCTCTGCCTGCTCGTTACGCCGACCCACCAAGGTGCCAAAGCCTCTCTGGCGTGTTTATTTTTTTTTCGCAACTCACGAAGCAACAGCAAAAAAGCTTTTAGTTTCGAATTCCTATTTTCTTCGTTTTTTTTTTTTTTTTGGGGGGGGGGATTATGTTTCCTCCTTATTTTTTTTTCCTGTGCATATCCTTCCTTTTTTTTTCTCCTCCTTCTCCTCCTCCTCCTCCTTCTCCTCCTCCTCCTCCTCCTTCTCCTCCTCCTCCTTCTCCTCCTCCTTCCTCCTCCTCCTCCTCCTCCTCTCCTCCTCCTACTCCTCCTCATATTCCTCCTCCTCCTCTTCTTCCTCCCCCCCCTCCTCCTCCTCCTCCTCCCTCCCTCCTTCCTCCTCCTCCTCCTCCTCCTCCTCCTCCTCTTCCTCATATACCTCCTCCTCCTCCACCTCCTATTCCTTTTCCTCCTCTTCCTCCGCCCCTTTCTCCTCTTCCTCCTTCTCATCCTCCTTCTTCTTCTGCTTCTTTTTCTTCTTTTCCTCATCCTTCTCATTATCATCCCCTCCTCCTCCTTCTCCTCCTCCTCCTCCTCTTCTTCTTCTTCTTCTTCTTCTTCTTCTTCTTCTTCTTCCTCTTTCCCCTCTTTCTCTTCCTTCCCACTTCCTCCTCCTTCTCCTCCTCCTCCTCCTCCTCTTCCCCCTCTTTCTGTTCCCTTTCCTCTTCCTCTTCCTCCCTCCATCTTCTCTTCTCTTCCACACACACACACACACACACACACACACACACACACACACACACACACACACACACACACACACACACACACACACACACACCACACACACGTACCCCCCCCCCCCCCTTCCATCCACATCCACGTTTCTCCTTTGCATGCTGACACGTGACATAGAAAAAAAAGAAGAAAAAAAAAAGAATAACGAATAACGAAAACCAGAGAGAAAATGGAAAAAAAATAAGAGGTTTGTCTGACCTAAATGTCTGAGAGATTAGCTTAAGGAACATGTGACTTGGAATTCCCCGCAGATTTTCCTCCTCTCGTTTCTGGGATTACGAGTAATCCGTAAGCCTTTCTCCATTTTTCTACCTTATTTTTCTTTCTTTTTTTTTCTCTTTTCGTTTTTTTATCTATTTTATTTTTTGTGGGGGTATTTTTTTTTTATTCTATTTTCTTTCTTTCTCGACGTTGTTGTTTTTCCTTTCTTTCTCTTTCACTTCTCTCAACAAACAAAACAAACAAAAAAAAGAGAAGATAAGGAAGAAAAGACAGAAAAATGAAGAGGTATAAAATGACTCAGCGGTAAAAAAGAGGTAAATAGGTACATAATGACAACAACAAAAATGGTACAAGACTTAAAAAAAAAAAAAAGGCGAATTAGCATGTCATGACAACAACGACACAACAGCATAAAAGTAAATAGGTGTTTCATAACAACAAAACCCGGTACATCAACATAAGTAAGAAAAAAAAAAGAAGGTAAATAGGTGCATAATATTTTCGAAGCGAGGTCGGCGGCGGAAATTTCCTTAAGCTCGTAATCCCATTTTCGCGCCGCCGAGCTCCGACCCGCAAGAAAATCGCGCGAAACTTTCCTTCCAGCGCGTGAGTCTGGCTTCCTCTTTTTGGCCTTTGTGGAATTTTGACCTTTTTTGGCCATTGTTTTGCTCTTGGCTGGCGTGGAGGTTTGGTTCTTCTTTTCGATTTTTTTTTTCTTTTCTGGTGGGTTTTGATTTTTTTTTTTTTGTTTTTTTTTAGATTTTCTTCTTTTGTTTTTTGCTTTCTTTCTTTTCTTCTGTTGGTTTTTGTCTGTCTTC
>NC_051387.1:50862878-50868035 GCF_015228065.2 Penaeus monodon
ATATATACATATATATATTATTATTATATATACATACATAAATACTACATATATCTACATAATATATCCAAAGTAATTGCCAGCAGTAATCTACTAGATGGAGTTTAAAGAAGCAGCGAAAAGGCGGCGTCCATGACGATCATGAAGAATTCAAAAGAATAACCGGCAATAATAGTGATGAACATGTAAATTAAGGAGTGGAGTGGTTGTGTGAAAATGTGAAAGAGTTCACTTATCTTGGAGCGTTTTAAACTAATGATATGATGATCACCAGAGATAAAAAGAAGAATTACCATTGCCAAAAACGCACAGTTTGCTCTCAATAACATCTGGGAAAGACTGAAGCATTACCTTACGGACAAAGCTAGAGGTTATTGGAACCATTGATGATATCAGCCATTGAATCATAGGTTCGAGTGTTGGGGGTGAAGAAGATAGAACAAGAAAAGATCAATAGTTTGAAAATGTGGTGTTACAGCCGAGTACTGCGATTAGCTGGACAGAGAAGAACACAATGATGAATGCTGAGAAAAATAAATGTAAAGGACCGGCTGTTGGACCAACTTGACAAAAGGAAACTTAAAGGTTTTATTGGTCATGGATGGAGAAGTAAAAAGTATACACACACACCACACCACACACACACACCACCACACACACACACACACACACACACACACACACACACACAAACCACCCACACGCAAACACCACGCAAAACACATAACACACAAACACACAAACAAACAAACACACACACAGACACACACACACACACACAGACACACAAACACACACACACAAACACACACGCAAACACACAAACACACACACACACACACACACACACACACACACACACACACACACACACACACACACACAGAAACACACATACATAAATACACACACACACATATATACAAAAAAAAAATATATATCACAAACACACACACACACACATACATACATACATACATACATCATTATCATCATTTAACGGTAGGTTCATGTCTGAGCCGCCGTGGTCACAGCATGATACTCAATTGCAGCTTTACACGTTGTGATGCTCTTGGAGTGAGTCGTGCGAGGGGTCCCCAGTCCTTTCCACGGAGAGTGCCGGTGTACTTTAGGTAATCATTTCTCTATTTATCCGGGCTTGGGGGACCCCAGCACTGACTTGAGCCTGGCTTGGGAACCCCATTGGCTAGGCAGGCAATCGAGGTGAAGTCCATTGCCCAACGGGGAAACAACGTATTCGGTTGGTGACCGAACCCGCGAACTCAGATTTGCCGGCCTTGACAGTCTTGAGTCCGCCGCTCTAACATGACCACCGCAGCCTTGACGATCATTGTGCTCCATGAATTTTTCTTGGCGGAATGTAGTTTAGAGCGGTCTGTGTGCCATTGCCTTCCCGCCCGGTGTTTTATCGAGTCCACCATCCTATTACACGGGCATGACTTGGGCGACTGGTCCCCCAGTGGCTAGGTAGGCAATCGAGGGAAGTTCCTTGCCTAAGGGAAACAACGCGGCGTGTCGGTAGTCACCGACCGCCGCGTTGTTTCCTTGGGCAAGGGAAAAACTTCACATCGATTGCTGCCTAGGCCAATGGTGGCCAAGCCAGCTAAGTCAGTGCTGGTCCCAAGCCCGGATAAAATAAGAGAGAATGTTACCGAAAAAGGGACACCCGCGCAACTCTCCGTGGAAAGGAACGGGGGACCCCTACCACGTACTCAACCCCAAGACAGCATCACAACTGAAACTGCAATGGTATCATGCTGTGACACGGCGGCTCAGACATGAACCTACAGTTTAAATGATGATGATTCATATGAGGCCGTGGTGGCCGAGCGGTGTTAGAGCATCGGACTCAAGATTGTCACCCGGGTATGGTGGCAATCTGAGTACGAGGGTTCGAGTTCACGGCCGGCGCGGGGGTTTCCCATGGGCAAGGAAAATTAACCTCGAATTGCCGTCCTAGAAAACGACAATCGCATTGAGAAGCAAACGCAAGTGTCGTATGGGAAGTCACCGCGTTGGCACAAAACCGCGGTTGATTAGGAAGGGCACCAATCAGGCAAGGGTGGCCACTGCCATATATAACTCTCAGTTAATGAATTGAGGACGCCTATGTCCTGCAGTGGGGCCGCTGGTGGCGAATGGGTAGCGCATCGGACTCAAGACTGTCACGACGGCAATACTGAGTCGAGGGTTCGGTCACCAGCGGGCGCGTTGTTCCCTGGGCAAGGAACTTCACCTCGAAATTGCCTCGCCTAGCCATGGGGGCCAAGCCAGCTCAAGTCAGGCGGGTAAAATAGAGATGGTGATTCGATAAAAAAAACACCGGGCGGAAGGCAATGGCAAACCACCGCTCTCTAAAATTGCTAAGAAAAAAAATCAGGAAGCCGACTGATCATCAAGGCCGCGGTGCGCCGATTGGTTAGAGCGCGGACTCAAGACTGTCACGGGGGGGGAAAGCCGCTATCTGAATCGAGGGTTCGAGTCACCGGACCGACGCGTTGTTAACTTGGGCAAGGAACTTCACCGTGATTGCCTACCTAGCCAACTCCCAAGAGCATCACAACATGAAAACTACAATTAAGTAATCATGGCTGTGACCACGGCGGCTCAGACATGAAACCTACCGTCAAAGAGATATATACATACATAATCCATTAGTTGCATACACAAGCACACACACACACAGGGTAAGCCCAAACTCTCCAAAAATGAACAGATCTCATGCCTTCAAAAAAAATTTGGCACGTTGATAACGCCAGCAATCGTTGCAGAATGGAGACAGTGGGGGAAGGCCTACGGTCCAACAACGGACCCTCAAATGGATGATTCATCATAATTCATCATCATCATGTTTGCAGCAGAGGGGGACAACCACCATCCTTAGCCACTAAAATCGATTCTGCGCTTTTCTTTCCACTTGTTTACCATCGACAAACCCGCAAAATATCTGATGTCGCTCAGTCGCTCTAGCTATTTTTTTATGTACATATAATACAACTATAGATATCTTCTTTAACGGTAGGTTTCAGTCTGAGCCGCCGTAGTCACCAGCAGATACTTAATTGTAGTTTCATGTGTGATGCTCTTGGACGGCGGCAGGAGTACGTGGTAGGGTCCCCAGTTCATTTCCACGGGAAGAGTGCCGGTGGTACCTTTGTAGCTAATCATTCTCTCTATTATCTGGGCTTGGGACAAGCACTGACTACGGGGCGTGGCGGCCACACAGGTAGGTAGGCAATCAAGGGAACTTTCCCTGCCCAAGGGAACACCGCGCCGGCCGGTGACCCGAACCCTCGAAACTCAGATTGCCGTCGTGCCAGTCTTGATTACGAGCTAACCATTTCGGCCACCGCGGCATTGGCGCTCATGGGTTACATGATTTTCTTGGCAATTTAGAGCGGTGGTTTGCCATTGCTTCCGCCGGTGAGTACGTGGAGGGTATTTTTTATGTACAAATATAAATATATATATCCTCTTTTGTTAACGGTTAGGTTCAGTCTGAGCGCCGTATTCACAGCATGAACTTAATTGTAGTGTCATGGTGTGATGCTCGTGGAGGAGTACGTGGAGGGTCCCCAGTTCTTCAACGGAGACGTGCGGTGGGTACTTTAGGTAATCAATCTCTCTATTATCCGGGCTTGGACCCAGCAATAGACTTGGGCTGGCCTGTTGGCCACCCAGGGGATAGGTAGGCAATCAGGTGAAGGTCACTTGCCCAAGGGAATATATTATTTAATCATCACAATAACGGTATGCTCATGTTCTGAGCAGCCGTGGACCTCTCCACCCACTGCGCCACTTAAAAATTTCGTGAACAATAAACTTTAATTCCTCCTGTTCAATGATGTCCAACAGCCGCTTTACAATTTATTTTTTTTCAGAATTATCATTAGTCTTATTCTCTGCAGTAATAGGCATTACTCGTCTGTAAACCACATTTTTTCAAAACTAGTTGATATTATATATATATATATATATCAATCATCAGCATTTAACGGT
Organism: Penaeus monodon; assembly: GCF_015228065.2. NCBI lineage: Eukaryota > Metazoa > Arthropoda > Malacostraca > Decapoda > Penaeidae > Penaeus > Penaeus monodon. The sequence goes on from NC_051387.1 coordinate 50,866,899, forward strand.
AGGTTCATGTCTGAGCCGCGTGGCACAGCATATATACATATATTATATATTATATAGATATATCTAGATATATATATATAATAATATATATATTATATATATATTTTTTTTTTTTTTTTTTTTTTTTTTTTTTTTTTTATTACATATAATACATATATAAATCTTCTTTAACAGGTAGGTTATGTCTGAGCCGCCGTAGGAGTCACAGCAGATTACTAATTGTAGTTTTAATGTTGTGATGCTCTTGGAGTGAGTACGTGGTAGGAGTCCCCAGTCCTTTCCACGGAGAGTGCCGGTGGTCACTTGTTAGCTAATCATTTCTCTCTATTTTATCTGGCTTGGGGACCAGCAAGACTTGGGCGGGATGGCCACCCCAGTGCAGGTAGGCAGTCGAAAAGTATGGTATATAATATATATAATGATAATTAATCATATATATCTATATATATATATAGATTATATCATGAATAGTATCAATCAATAAACGTATATGCTCAGCTTGAGCGCCGTGGACCTCTCCACCACCTTCGCACTAAATCGCATCTACGCTTGTCTTTCCCAACTTATTACATCGACAGCCCGCAAAGATCTTTTATATCGGATATCTAATATAGATATATATATATACATATCTATATAAATATAATATATATATATAGGGCCGCGGGTGGCCGACTGGTATAGAGCGCGACTCAAGACTGTCACGGGGGGACGGAAATCGAGTCTGGGAGGGTTCTAGTCACGTCCGGCGCGTTGTTTCCCCTTGGGCAAGGAACTTCACCTCGGGCCTGCATAGCCACTGGGTTGCCAAGCCAGCTCAAGTCAGTGCCGGAAATTAGAGATGGGGACTCGATAAAAAAAAAAAACACCGGGCGGGGAAGGCAATGCGCAAAACCACCGCTCTAAATGCTAAGAAAAAAAAAAATCAGGAAGCCCATGATAATCAAGGCCGCGGTCGGGCCGAATGGTAGAGCGTCGGATCAAAGAATGTCAACGACGGCCAATCTGAATTTCGAGGTTCGAGTCACCGACCGCCGCGTTGTTCAACTTGCGGCAAGGAACTCACCTTGAGCTGTCCTACCTAGCATAGGGCGGCCAAGCCAGCCCAAGTCAAGTGCTGGTCCCAAGCCCGGATAA
>NC_051387.1:50873135-50878135 GCF_015228065.2 Penaeus monodon
GAATCTGGTTTCTGGTACCTTTTCCAGGGCGAAAACCTGCTTGTTCGTCTGCAATTTCCTCTCTTAACTTCAACTTCATTCTTTCAGCAATAATTTTCAACAAAATTTTGCTGCTGTGACTTATTAATGCAATTGTCCTATTATTGTTGCATTGGAGTGCGTCACCTTTTTTAGGTATGGAGTAAAGACTGATTTTACCCAGTCTTCTGGCCATTTTCTTTCATTCCATATTTTTGTACAGAGTTTGTAGAAGTATTCAACACTTTCGCCAGCATTCTTAATTAGTTCTGCTGTTATTTCATCTATTCTGGGGCTCTTGTTATTCTTTACTTCTTTTATGGCTTTTATAACTTCGTCTAGCAGTGGCGGTGGTTCATCTTCGTTGTCATTGAGTCTGATTAATGTTGTTGTTAGATCTTTATTCTTTTTGTATAGGTTGGAACAATATTGATTCCCTTTATCTTTGACTTCTTTTCCATCACATAAAACAAGTCCATCTTCAGTTTTGATGGTGTCCATTGTAGGTTTAAATTTTCGTGTGATGTTTCGTACTCCTTGGTAGAGTTCTTTAGTTGTCTTATTGATAGAACAGTTTTCAATTCTCTGGCAATGTTCATTTAAATATTTTTCCTTATCTTGTCGCAATAATCTTTGAATTTTTGTATTTTGTTTTTTGTAAATTACTTTTTCAACTGGATTATTGATACCTTTTTATTTTAGACATCTTCTTGTTTCAATTTCACTTAGTGTTTTTTCAGATATCCAGGGGGAATTTGTCTTTTTCTTTTTGGCGATAGTTTCTTAAGCAGTGCTCAGCAGGAGTTCTTTTCCTTCTTCCCACAACTCATTTGGTGTTTTATCATCTTCACATTGATTGAGTATTTCAAATTTATTTGACACTGTAATTCTGTAATTGTTATCAAGAGTTTTGTAGTCGAGCTTTAGAGGTGGTGTTGGTCGCTCCATCTTTTTGAGTCTTATTTTAAAGTCGATAGTTAGTAGTTGGTGGTCACTGTTGTAGTCGGCACCAGGTCTTGTCTTGGCATTTATTTGCAACTTTTCCATTTTTGGTTCAGCACAATGTAGTCAATTTGGTTGCGTGTTCTTTTGTTTGGTGAAAACCACGTGTACAAGTGTCTTGGGTGGTGTTGGAACAATGTATTGGCTATAACTAGATTATTTGTATTACAGAATTCAATAAAATCTTTACCTCTTTCATTATATCTCCAAGGCCGAATTTTCCACAGGTGTCATTTTTTAGATTATTTTTTCCTACTTTGGCGTTGAGGTCTCCCATGATTATTTTTACATCTCTGTTAGGGATTGTGTCTAAAGTATCTTGGAGAGAGTTATAAAAATTTTCCATTTCTTCATCACTTGCAATATTGGTTGGTGCATAGCATTGCATAATACTAATATTATGAGGTTTTGCTTGTATTCTGACTTTTAAAATGCGATAATTTATTGGGCTGTACCCAATTAGTGCATTTGCAGTTTTTTTTTGTTTTTTTTCGTGAGAATCATAGCAACTCCGTGACTATAATTTCCTTCTTCTTTTCCAGAAAAAAGAAACTGTCTTGTTTTCTTTAGTTTTGAAACTTCCATTACTTTTCCAATTGGTCTCACTTATTCCTAGTATTTGAATGTTGTATCTATCCATTTCGTTACAGACAGTATGTAATTTACCCATCTCTTTCATTTTCCTTACGTTCCACGTTCCTATTTTTAATGTGTTTCTTAATTGGACATGTTTTTTTTATCTTCTTTGTCTTCCAGATGCATGTTTAACATTGTCAGCCTGGTTGCCCACTGACTAACGCGCCCCTTGATAACCCACGCGACGGGCGATGTGGTATGAATTATAATTTCTGTATTTAATCATTGGTGTAGAGGTTTGTCAGGAGAAAATAAAAGTTGAGTGGAATCCCCCAGGCTCCTTCTCAACTCGCAGTCTCCAACACTGTAATACGCCAGACATATTATTTGGTGAAACCAGTAATCAGTAGAACTGAAGGTGTTTTCACCAGATATCCACTGCCCTGCTGCCGACAGTTTCACCGTAACCCTGGTATAGGGAGCTGATAGGGTGCTATCCTTGTTCAAGGGAACCCCAGGGTGCAGTTTATTGTCTTACCCAGGACATAATATATATATATATATATATATATATATATATATACATATATATATATATATAATATATATATATATATATATATATATATATATATATATATATATATAGATATATATATATATATATATATATATATATATATATATATATATTCTTTAACGGTAGGTTTCATGTCTGAGCCGCTGTGGTCACAGCATGATACTTAATTGTAGTTTTCATGTTGTGATGCTCTTGGAGTGAGTACGTGGTAGGGTCCCAGTTCCTTTCCACGGAGAGTGCCGGTGGTACCTTTAGGTAATCATTCTCTCTATTTATCCGGGCTTGGGACCAGCACTTGACTTGGGCTGGCTTGGCCACCCAGTGGCTAGGTAGGCAATCAAGGTGAAGTTCCTTGCCCAAGGGAATATATATATATCATCATCAATAACGGTATGCTCATGTCTGAGCAGCCGTGGACCTCTCCACCATCCTTCGCCACTAAACTTGATGACCAATAAACTTTAATTTCCTCCTGTTCAAGATGTCCAACAGCCGGTCTTTACAATTTATTTTTCTCAGCACTTCATCATTCGTCTTCTTCTCTGTCCAGTTAATAGGCAGTACTCGTCTGTAACACCACATTTCAAAACTATTGATATATATATATATATATATATATATATATATATATATATATATATATATATATATATATATATATATATATATATATATATATATATATATATATATATATATATATCAATAGTAAGACAATAAACTGCACCCTAGGGTTCCCTTGAACAAGGATAGCACCCTATTAGCTCCCTATACCAGGGTTGCGGTGAAACTGTCGGTAGCAGGGCAGTGGATATCTGGTGAAAACACCTTCAGTTCTACTGATTACTGGTTTCACCAAATAATATGTCTGGCGTATTACAGTGTAACTGTTTTAAAAAGCGGCATAGTTCCTCCTAATTAGTTGGAGACTGCGAGTTGAGAAGGAGCCTGGGGGATTCCACTCAACTTTTATTTTCTCCTGACAAACCTCTACACCAATGATTAAATACAGAAACGATAATTCATACCACATCGCCCGTCGCGTGGGTTATCAAGGGGCGCGTTAGTCAGTGGGCAACCAGGCTGACAATGTTAAACATGCATCTGGAAGACAAAGAAGATAAAGAAAACATGTCCAATTAAGAAACACATTAAAAATCGGAACGTGGAACGTAAGGAAATGAAAGAGATGGGTAAACTGCATGCCGTCTGTAACGAAATGGATAGATACAACATTCAAATACTAGGAATAAGTGAGACCAATTGGAAAAGTAATGGAAGTTTCAAAACTAAAGGAAACAAGACAGTTCTTTTTTCTGGAAAAGAAGAAGGAAATTATAGTCACGGAGTTGCTATGATTCTCACGAAAAAAACTGCAAATGCACTAATTGGGTACAGCCCAATAAATGATCGCATTTTAAAAGTCAGAATACAAGCAAAACCTCATAATATTAGTATTATACAATGCTATGCACCAACCAATATTGCAAGCGATGAAGAAATGGACATTTTTTATAACTCTCCAAGATACTTTAGACACAATCGCTAACAGAGATGTAAAAATAATCATGGGAGACCTCAACGCCAAAGTAGGAAAAAATAATCTAAAAAATGACACCTGTGGAAAATTCGGCCTTGGAGATATAAATGAAAGAGGTAAAGATTTTATTGAATTCTGTAATACAAATAATCTAGTTATAGCCAATACATTGTTCCAACACCACCCAAGACACTTGTACACGTGGTTTTCACCAGACAAAAGAACACGCAACCAAATTGACTACATTGTGCTGAACCAAAAATGGAAAAGTTGCATAAAAAATGCCAAAACAAGACCTGGTGCCGACTGCAACAGTGACCACCAACTACTAACTATCGACTTTAAAATAAGACTCAAAAAGATGGAACGTCCAACACCACCTCTAAAGCTCGACTACAAAACTCTTGATAACAATTACAGAGTCGCAGTGTCAAACAAATTTGAAATACTCAATCAATGTGAAGATGATAAAACACCAAATGAGTTGTGGGAAGAAGGAAAAGAACTCCTGCTGAGCACTGCTTAAGAAACTATCGCCAAAAAGAAAAAGACAAATTCCCCCTGGATATCTGAAAAAACACTAAGTGAAATTGAAACAAGAAGATGTCTAAAATAAAAAGGTATCAATAATCCAGTTGAAAAAGTAATTTACAAAAAACAAAATACAAAAATTCAAAGATTATTGCGACAAGATAAGGAAAAATATTTAAATGAACATTGCCAGAGAATTGAAAACTGTTCTATCAATAAGACAACTAAAGAACTCTACCAAGGAGTACGAAACATCACACGAAAATTTAAACCTACAATGGACACTATCAAAACTGAAGATGGACTTGTTTATATGATGGAAAAGAAGTCAAAGATAGATGGAATCAATATTGTTCCAACTTATACAAAAGAATAAAGATCTAACAACAACATTAATTAGACTCAATGACAGCGAGGATGAACCACCGCCACTGCTGGACGAAGTTATAAAAGCCATAAAAGAAGTAAAGAATAACAAGAGCCCAGGAATAGATGAAATAACAGCAGAACTAATTAAGAATGCTGGCGAAAGTGTTGAATACTTCTACAAACTCTGTACAAAAATATGGAATGAAAGAAAATGGCCAGAAGACTGGGTAAAATCAGTCTTTACTCCCATACCTAAAAAAGGTGACGCACTCCAATGCAACAATAATAGGACAATTGCCTTAATAAGTCACAGCAGCAAAATTTTGTTGAAAATTATTGCTGAAAGAATGAAGTTGAAGTTAAGAGAGGAAATTGCAGACGAAC
>NC_051387.1:50888135-50890635 GCF_015228065.2 Penaeus monodon
TCCCCACATTACGCTCCCCTTCCCCTGCTTCCTCTCTCCTTCCACTCCTTCTCCTCCTTGTCCCTTCCCCTCATTCCCCTCTCTTTCCCTTCTCATTCTTCCCCTTCCCTTCCCATCCTTCTCCCTTTCTCTTCCCCTCTTTCCTCTCTCCTTCCCCTCCTTCCCCTCTCCTTGCCTTCCCCTCCTTCTCTCCTTCCCATCCCCTCCTTCCTCTCCCCTCCCCCACCCGCTCCTGCTCCCCCACCCCCACCCCCACCCCTACCCCTACCCCTTCACCCGCCTGATTCTAGTGCACACGCGCCTCGGGATAGACACACATGCCCCTCTCGCGCAGCATACACAGGCGTCGTTTCCATACGCACATACGCATGCGCACCGCGTAATATTTTTGAATGTGGGAGAGAGAAAAGCGTAATTGCAGGTCAGCTGCGAAAATGAAGATGGCGGGAAGGGATTTCTGCTGCGTTTCTTTCAATTCCCCTTTTATTCGTTTATTTATATTCCTATTTAAAGGAATTAGGTAATATACCACTCTAAAGTACGCACAGGTTATGCCTAAGATAGCCTACTAACATATTATGTACAAAACAAGGATGGATATCAATATTTAACAAGCATAATACACAGACGTTAACATCTTTCTGAAATCTTGCTCTATTATTCTTGGCCCTGTTCATTTATTTATCACCGCTACCTCTGTCTTTCTCTTTCTCTCTCAAGTCCCCTTTGTCTCTTTACATTCCTCCCACTCCTTCCACGTTTGTTTTCTCTTTACGCTTGTCTTCTCTCTCTCTCTCTTTCTTTCTTTCTCTCTTCTTTCTCTCTCTCCCTCTCTCATTTATTGCCTGGATATCCTCCGCTATCCTTACCTTTCTCACTCTCTCCCTATCCCTTTCCTTCTATAGCCCTCCTCTCTCTCTCTCAATCTTTTTATCTGTCTCTCTTTTTCTGTTTCTCATTACCCCTGTCTCTACCTCCTCTTCAAACACATTCTCTCTCTCTCTCTCTCTCTCCCTTCCATCCTCTTTTTCTCTCTCTCTCTTTCCTCTCTTTTCCTTCTTTTCTCTCCTCCTCTCTCTCTCTCTCTCTTCTCTCTCTCTCTCTCTCTCTCTCTCTTTCCCCTCTTCTCTTCTCTCTCTTTCTCCTTCCCTCTCTCTCCTCCCCTCTCTCTCTCTCCCCCCCTCCCCTCTCCCTCTCCCTCCCTCCCTCCCCCCTCCTCCCTTCCCTCTCCCTCTCGCTCTTCCTCTCCCTCCCCCTTCACCTCCCCCCAAGCCCCCCCCCCCCCCCCCGATCGTTGTTGACAGGTCGTCGTCTTCTGGGGATTAAGTTGCTGGTGTTTTTAGTTTTTTTTTTTTTTTTTTTTTTTTTAAAGCCTGCCCCCTCTTATTGTCTTTCTGTTTGTCTCTTTGTCTTCTTCTGCTGTCTGTCTGTATGCCTCTACTTTTCTGTATTTCTCCTATTTCCTCACCCCCTTTCCTTTTCTTGTATTCTTCTTATATTCTTTCTTTTTTCGTCTTTTTTCCTTCCCTTTTCTTTCTCTCTCTTTCTCTTCTCTTTCTCTCTCTTTCTCTTCTCTTTCTCTCTCCACTCTTTCTCTTTCTTTCTCCTCTTCTTTCTCTTTCTTTCTCCCTCTCTTTCTCCCCTCTCTCTTTCTCTCTCTCTCTCTCTTTTCTCTCTTTTCTCTTTTCTCTTCTCTTTTCTCTTTTCTTCTCCTCTCTCTCTCTTCCCTCTCTCTCTTTCCCCTCCTCTCTCCTCTCTCTCTCTCCTCTCTCCCCTCTCTCTCTCTCTCTCTCCGACCCCTCTCTTCTCTTCTCTCTCTCTCTCTCCTCTCCTTCCTCTCCTCTCCTCTTTTCTCTCCCTCCCTCTCTCTCCCCCTCTCTCTCTTCTCCTTCTCTCTCCTTCTCTCTCTCTCTCCTCTCTCCTCGTCCCCTCTTCTCTCTCCTCCTCCCTTCTCTCCTCCCCTCTCTTTCTCTCCCTCTCTCTCTTTTTTTTCCCCTCTCTCTTTCTCCTCTCCCCTCTCTTCCTCTCTCTCTCTCCTCTCTCTCCTCCTCCTCTCTCTCTCTCCCCTCTCCTCCCCTCTCCCCTCTTCTCTTTTCTCTCTCTCTCTCTTTTTTCCTTTGTTTTCCCCTCTCTCTCTCTTTCCTCTCTCTCTCCTCTCTCTCTCTCTCCTCCTCTCCCTCTTGTTTTTTCTCTCTTTTTCTCACTCTCTTTTTTCCTCTCTTTTCTCTCCCCCCCCTTTCCCCCCCCCCCCTCTTCCCCCCCCCCCCCCTTTTTCCTCTCTCTTCCTCTCTCTCTTTTCCTCTCTCTTTCCCCTCTCTTCTCTCTCTCTCTCTCCCCTCTTCTTCCTCTCGATCCCCTCTTCAGTCTCTTCTCTCTCGTTTTCTCATCTCTCTCTCTTCTCTTCCCCTCTTCCAAAAAAAACTATTTCATAAAAAAATTTAAAAAAACTTTAAAACTTCTCTTTTTCCCTACTTTCCTTCTTTCTTTCCAAACCTTCTCT
>NC_051387.1:50895635-50898135 GCF_015228065.2 Penaeus monodon
CCATTTCCCCTCTTCCCCCCTCCCTCAGACACCCTACTGCCCCTCCCCCAAGTCCCCACCCCCACACCACCCCACCACCGCCACATGCCTCTTACCTTCATGGGCTGTTAATTAGTTATAAGCTAAGGTGACCCGCCAGGTGTAGTGGTTGCGAGGATGACCTGGAAAGTTCATTTTCTTCTTTTCCTTTTTTCTCTCTCTTTTTTTTTTTTTTTTTTACTTTTTTTTTTTTTTTGTTTTTCTTAATTTATTTTCTTTTCCTATCTTGTCTTGTCTTGGGGGAATACTTTGCCTGTCCTTTATTGTCCCGTATTTTCTTTTCTTCTCTAGTTTCCTTTCTTAGAAGGGGAGAGGGAAAGAGGTGGAAGGGGAGATAAGTGAAAGGAGAAGGGGGAGGAAGATATGAAGAAGGGGAAAGAAAGAGGGGGTTTGAGGAAGAAGAAAAAAAGAAGGGAAGAGAAAGGACGAGAAAGAGGAGAAATGGGAAGGAAGAAGTAGACAGAGGAAGAGGAAAGAGGAGAAAGAGGAGGAAATAGAAGTGGGAAGGGATGAAGGAGAGAAGGGAGGGGGAAAAAGAAGAAAGAGGAAGGAAGGAGGAGAAGAAGAAAGAGGAGAGAGGGAAGAATGAGAATGAGATAGAGGTGAGGGAAAGAAAGGAACGACAAGGAGAGGGGAAGAGGGAGAGCTACCTGTGAACAGCCGCAAGGAGGATGGTAATAAAAGGAGAGAGAAATGGAAGGGACGAAAAAGAGAAAGGGAAAATGGGAGAATAGGGAACGGGAAAAGATCGAATGAGAAGAGACAGGCAGAAAGCCAACACGAGGAAAAGAAAAGGACGGTAGCGAAGAGGAGGAAAGGGAAGGAAGGGAAGGGGAAGAAAAGGAAGAAGGAAAGAACAGTGCGAACAGGAAAGGAGGAGAGAGAGACCTTCATACCCGGTGTCAGGATTGTGAGGAAGAGGAAAGGAAGAAGAATGAAAAAATAGAAGAAAAGGAAGCAGCAATCGAGAAAAAAGCGAGAAAAAAAAAAAGACAATTGAAAAGGAGACAGGGAGAGAAACAAGTCTATATCCACAGCCAGGAAGTTGAAGATGAGGAAAGAAGGAAGAGAAGAAGGAGCAGTAAAAGAAAAAAAATAGAAAGGGAAAAGGAGAGAGCAGGGGAAGAAGGACAATGAGAAGGAGGCAAGGGGGTATGAGGCAAGGGGTATGGGGTAGGGAGGGGTGAGGGACATGGGGAAGGGGTCGGGGGTAAGAGGTAAGGGGCAGGGCTGACCAGTAATGCCCCTGCCCCCTCCCCTGCCCCCTCCCCCCCGCTGCCTAGCCCCGGGAGTGCAGGCGAGTCGTGACAGCCCAGATTAACACTACTGCCTTCCTGACGTGACACGCTCACTTACACCGCCCTCTCCCTCCCTCCGCGTGTGCCCTTCTTTATTCTCTCCTTCTGGCTCTCTCTATTCATCTTCTTCTCCCTTCGTTTCTCTCTGTCTTGCTTCATTCCTTCTCTTGTCGTTTCTGCTCGCTTTTCTTCTTTCTCGATTGTCTCCTTCTGGTTCTCTTTATTAATCTTCTCTTCCCCTCATTTCTCTTTGTCTTGCTTCATTCTTTCTCTTAATTTCTTTTCGTTATTCTTCTGGCTTTATTTTACCGCTTTTCTTTCTTGATTCTCTGCTTTTCGCTCTCTTTATTCAGCCTCTCTTTCTTCACTTTCTCTTCGTTCCTCTCTCGTAATTTCCCCTTTCTTCTACCCCATTTACACCTTTTCTTTCTTTCTTTCTTTCCTCTTTCCCCCGTCTAGTCTTCCCCTTTCCTTCCCTTCATTTCTTTCTTCTCATTCTTTTCTTTTCTCTCCATTTCCTCTTTCCATTTTCCTTTGTTTTCCCTATTTCGTATTTAATTTTCTCTTTTCTTCATCCTTCTACTTCCCTCTCCCTCTCTCCTCTCCCCTTTCACCTTTGCCCCTCTTCCTTCTTCATACCACCCCTCCTTCTTCTTTTTCTTCTTTTCTTCTTCTTCTTCTTATTATTATTATTATAATTAATTTCTTATAATGCCTTTTCTTTTTTTTGTCCTTGCTTCCTTTCTTCTTTCTCTCTAATTACCCTTGTTTGGCTCACCCCCTTGTTTTTCATTTTTTTACTTTTTTACTTTTTTTTTCTTCTATCTTCCGCCATTCCTTCTCTCCCACTGTCCGTTCCTTCCCTCCTGCCCTCCTTCCATTTTATCCTTTTCCTCCCTCCTCTCCCTCTCGCCGTTCCTCTGTTATTTCCTTTGTCTCTCTTCTCTCTCTCCTTTGCTTCTCTTGTTTTCTCGTACTCCCCTTATTCTCCCAAATACATTGACTCGTTCTACTTCCCTTTGCCGGTCCTCTGTTTCCCTTTTCTTCCTCTTTCCCTCTCTTTTAATTTTTCGTTCTTACCGTTCTTTGTTTTTTCCCTTCTCCCCTCTTTCTGTTCGCCGTTCCCTCATTTCTCCCTTCTCCATTCCCTTCGCTCCTCGGTT
>NC_051387.1:50903135-50914029 GCF_015228065.2 Penaeus monodon
GAGGGGGAGTGGGGGAAGAGGGGGAGGAGGGGGAAAATGGGTGGAGGGTCGCGGGGGGAAGATGGAGAGGAGGGGTAGCTGGAGGAGGAAGGGGAGGGGTGGGGGGTGGGTAGGGCAAAGGGTTAGAGTGGTGGGGGAAAGATTTGAGGGTGGTTCTTGGAAAGGGGGGGGAGTTGGGGTGGTTAGCGGGATGAAGGAAGGAGTAGGAGGAGGTTAGTGTAGTGGGCGATGGGGGTGGGGTAGTGAAGCGAGGTGGAAGGGGTGGGATGGTTAGGGTGAGGGCCGAGGGCTGTGGGGAGGGAAAGGGTCGAGAGAAGGTTAGTGGGGAGCGAAAGGGTGGGGAGGAAGGGGGGATCGCATGGGGAGGAGTGGGTGAGAGGGTCAGCTGGAGCCAGGGACAGTTTACACGCTCGCTAACCTCTAGCTGTAATCGCTTTAAAAGCATAATTGCTAGCGAACATTGTTAGCTATGTGCTACGTTGCATTTTGTTGGGAGGTGAGAGCCATATCGATAGCACTCTCCGGCTGTTCATTCTCTCTCGCTCGCTCTCACTCATTCGTTCTCTCTCTCCCTATCTATTTATTCTATCCATCTATATGTTTATCTATCTAACTTTCTGTATTTCTTTTTGTCTCTCCCTCTCTCTGTTTATATCTAACTGTCTATTTATCAGTCTCCTATCTATTTATCTCTCCATCCCTCCCCTCCTTTCCCCCCCACGCTCCCCCATCCCACCTTTCTCTCTCTCTCTCCTCTTCTCTCCCTCTTCCTCTTCCTCTTCCCTTTCTATCTCCTCCTTTCGTTCTCGTATCCACCCTTCTCAGTCTCCCTTTGTTACACCCTCTCCCAGCCCCACTCCCTCCCTTTATCTCTTGTTCTCCTCTAGTTCCCTAGTTCTCTCGCGCGCCAGCACTTGTCCGAACAAAATAACAAGTAGAGTGCGCCCCCCCCTCCCTTCCCCTTACCACTTACCCCTCTGCTCCCTTCCCACATCCCCCTTCCCCTCTCCTCCCCTCCCCTTTCACCTCTCCTCCCTCCCCTTTCACCTCTCCTCCCTTCCCCCTTCCCCTCTTCGCCCTCTGACTAAACACATAGCTTTCGCTTATTGTAACTCCTGCTACCTCTCTCCCTCTCGCCCCCCCCCTTTCCCCCTGCCACCGCCACGCCCATGAGGGTGCTTGGCTGTTTTTCCTTCGTGCTAGGTAGGGAGAGAAGGGAGGTAGGGAGAAAGAGGGAGAAAAGGGAGAGACAGGGAAAGGGAAGGAGGTAAATGAGGAGAAAGAGAGAGAGGGAAGGAGGGAGGGAGGTAATAGGGAGAGAGAGGGAGGGATAGACAGGGAGAGAGAGAGGGAAAGGGTGATAGGACAGAGAGGCAGACAGACAGCCCAGAGAGAGAAGGGGGGATATGGAGGCTAGGAAAGGGAGATAGACAAGAGAGGTAGCAGGGAGGGAGGCAGGGAAGGAGTAGGGGGGGAGGGCGCGGAGTGTGAATTGGCTCCCTCGCTTTTGTATAGCATCAGAGCGGACGGCAAAGGCGATGACAGGGCAGTAGTGGCGGTGGGGGGCTTATTACCCTGAAAGGCTGTGGGCGACAGGGAGGTGGCAACGTTGGTGGTCGTTGGTAGCGGTAGCGGTGGCGGTGGCTGTGGTGGTCGTTGGTAGGTGGCGGTGGTGGTCGTTGGTGATGGTGGTGGTCGTTCGTAGCGGTAAAGGTCGTGGTGGTTGAAGTGGCGGCGGTGACCCCGCAGTAGCAATACTGCTGGAAGTGGTTGTCTGGTTAGAGAGAGAAGGAAGAAAAATGAAATAGTTAAGGGAAAGACTGACATACAAGATGAGAGAGTTAAAGATACAGGAAGAGAGAGAGAGAGAGAGAGAGAGAGAGAGAGAGAGAGAGAGAGAGAGAGAGAGAGAGAGAGAGAGAGAGAGAGAGAGAGAGAGAGAGAGGTGGGGGGCAGAGACAGAGATAGAGACAAAGAGAGAGACAGAGACAGAGAAACACAGATAAAGAGAGAACAAAAGAGAGTCAGAGGGACAGGGATAAAGAGAGAGAGAACAAGAGAGACAGAGAGAGAGAGGAATAAATGAGAGAAACCTCGACAGGGAGGTGTACACACACACACACACACACACACCCATTGTCGAGGAGAAGGCCACACGCGACCGTCCTCCTCGGTGCCGGCTTCCAGAGAAGAATATTGTCTGGCGGGGATTTAAATGTCACGCATCCTTGGTCATCGTGCCTGTCATGGGGCTGCTCATGGGGGGTGCAGGGGGAAAGCGGTTGGTCATGGGGTGTGAAGAGTGGGAGGGGGTTGGTTATGGGAGTGCAAGGATGGGAGGGGGTGGGTTATGGGGGAGGTGCAAGCGGGGGAGGGAGCTGGTCATGAGGGTGAAGGATGGGAGGGAGATGTTATGGGGGGAAGGTGGTGGACGGTATATGGGTAGGGGGGGGGTGCCAGACGTCGGTGTTAGGCCACACACGGTGTCGGGGGCGAGGCGCTGGTAAGAAAGGTGTTGATGCGGTAAATCTTGTTCAGTTTGTTTAACGTGCGGGAGGTTATTCCCGAAAATGAAGGTGAGCTGGGACGAGGGAGAAGGAGAGAAAGGGAAGGGAAGAGAAGAAGGGGGGAAAGGGGGAGGAGGAATGAAAGGGAGTGGGGCGAGAAAAGGAAGAGGAGATTGGAAAGGGAAAGTAAGGGAAGGGGAGAAGAGGAGGGTGGGGAAAGGGAACGGGAAAAGGGGGGGGGGAGAAATGGAAGAGGAGAGGGAGAAGGCGAGAGATAAAGAGGGAAAGAGACAGGCAGACAGACAGACAGACAGACAGAGGGGGTTAAAAGAGAGATAAAGAGGGGTGAGAGAGAGAGAGGGAGACAGAAAAAAACTGATGGACAGACAGAGACAGAGAGAATGGAAGAGAGACAGGCGGGTAGGCAGAGAAACAGACAGACACGACAGACAGAGACACAGAGAAAAAGAGAGGTTGATGGAGATAAAGAACAGCCAGCCAGACGGACAGACAAAGAAAGAGAGATGGAAACAAAGATGAAGAGCCAAGAGTCAATAGCGAGCACCTGCCACAACATATGCGACTTTACGGCAGACACAAAACCTGTAGATTACATAACGTCTAGTGATCAACTCTCTCTCTCTCTCTCTCTCTCTCTCTCTCTATCTCTCTCTATCTCTCTCTCTCTCTCTCTCTCTCTCTCTCTCTCTCTCTCACTCTCTCATTCCTGTTATTACCCAGCACTCACTGAAACACTATATTACATCAACACTTGAATGGGCATTCCACAATACCCATCGTCACCTGCAGATTCATGACCCCATCATCATGACCGTCATCATTATCACCACCACTATTGCTGTCATGGCGATAACATTTCATCATTTTAACATTAACCGAAACGGCGTATCAAGTACTGTGTAATATAGCTTTTTCAGCGGTGTTAAAACCCGGATGGATTGCGTGTTGACTGTGGTTGTTGATTTAATACTCTCGTAAATATGCGATTGTTGTTGTTTATTTTATGATAAACGCAAATATAATGCTCTCTCTCTCTCTCTCTCTCTCTCTCTCTCTCTCTCTCTCTCTCTCTCTCCTCTCTCTCTCTCTCTCCCTCTCTCTCTCCCTCTCTCTCCTCTCTCTCTCTCTCTCCCTCCTCTCTCCTTCTCTCTCTCTCTCTCTCTCTCTTCTTCTCTCTCATCTCTCTCTTCTCATTCTTTCTCTCATTCTTTCTCTTTTCTTTGGTTTCTTATTCTCTTCTCTTCTCTTTTTCTCTTTCTCTCTTCTTTTTTCTATTCTTTTTCTGAATTAAAAAAAAAATGTATTTTCGGTTTTTTTATTCACATTAATAGATAGTGATTTTCTCTGCTTTTATCTTATTCACTTTGATTTGTTGATTTAACTAAAAATAATTTTCCTCGATTAACTACTTGTTTCTATTTTACAAGAAATTAAATGTAAGGAAAAGAAAATGAAATTATAACGGTATACAATAAACATAGTGAAAACTGCTAAAGCAACACGAAAGGAAAACGTAAAAAAAACGAAATAAACTGTAATTGGAAAGAAAATAACACGGCTCGAAATAAAGGAAAACGAAAATAACAGCGACAAAGGTAAATTAAAGGAAAAAAAAAAAAGTAATCATAGAAGATAACCGTGACAAAGGGAAGTAAACGTTCCCCCCCAAAAAAATAACAAAGAAAAATTAGATAAGAAAGATTCGAAAAAAAAAAAAAAAAATCAAATCGACGGAATTATTCGCAACGACGAGAACCGTAATTAATTTCTTTATCCCGATTTTCATTGCAGTTTCGTGCGCCAAGAGTGAAAAGGAGTTAAACGCATTTGTAATTTCGTTTATATTTGTCCGTCGCGAATTACAGGTTTGGGAGAAAATAAGTTACGCTCGTAATGGCTAGTACTGCACGTGTTGATGGTGTATAGAGAGATTAAAATGCGAAGGAGCGACGGGGGGAGGGTATTAATGCAAAGAAGGGGAGGATTTGGACAGACGAAAAGGGGGAGACGAGAGAGAGACGGAGATAAAGATCGGAGAGATAGGTAGGAGGAGATAGAGACGAGGAGGAAGGAAGAACATAGAGTAAGATAACAGGCAGGTGTGTTAGGATCGAAACAGAGAGAGAGAAAAAAGAAAAAAAAAAGAGTAAAAATTAGTGTGGGAGGGAGGGGGAGGGGAAGGGAAGGAGAGAGGGAAAGAGAGCATGAAAAGACGAATTAAGAGAGATAAGTGAGAGAGAGAGAGAGAGAGAGAGAGAGAGAGAGAAAGGACGGACGGACGGGCAGATAGACAAGAGAGGTTATCAATCTGTCCTTGTCTATGTGCGAGGAACGAGAAACAGAGAAAGACAAAATGAGATTAAGTTGAGAGAGAGGGAGAGTGCCAGGCAGACACAGAGTAAGTAAACAAGCAAGCAATCAAAACAAAGCATGCGGGAGGGCAGCCGGAGCGGCCCGTCGAGAAATCAGGGGACAATTAAGACTAATCCTGACGTAGGATCCCATTGCGCCGTCGAAATGCCTTCTTCATGTTGCGAATAAACACCGAGGCGCAATTAAGCTGATTAAAGTCGCGCGCCAGAAGCGGGATTCCAGCTAATGCAAGCTTATATAAGGTTAATTTTCAATAATTTTCCGCCAGTGAAATCTTCCCCCCCTCGTCACTCCCTGGACACTTGAGCCAATGAATTGTCTTCTTACAATTAGGGGTCAACACTTCGGCCAATGAATTGCCTTCTTGCAATTTCGGGTCAGCACTTCAGCCAATAAATTGTCTTCTTACAATTACACGTCAGCACTTGAGCCAATGAATTGCGCTCTTACAACGCCTTGCCATTACTGTTAGCCAATGAAATCTCTTCTTTATGACGTCGAGGCACTTGAGCCAGTGAAACGTCTTCTTAACGTTGCCTGGCTACGACCGACCAATTAAATGCTTGCTTTTACCACGACCTCCTTCGCTTTTTTCAGCAAATCAGATGTCTCCTTTCAACCGTTTCCACCAATAGAAAGGCTTCTTTCAAGTCAAACCTGCCAATGGCTCTCGGCGCCTCATCATTTATCGTTGGGAAGAGCGACTGCAAATGCAATTCACGGGTGAAGGATGCAATGACATGTATTGACAGTTATTTTTGAAAACGAGGTTTACGGATAAGCTCTTGACGTTTTCGTATTGATGCGTTCGCTTGGTCGTATATTCACCTATTTATTTTCATTATCAAATATTAAGGACGTGCTCAGTATTTACGAGCCTTTCTTTTGTTATTGAGAATCCAAAATCATATCGCAGAGTGAACCAAAGATCGCAGAATAAGCAACGTTGCAGTGACGTCACTATGTAGTTCCAAACCGTCCGTTTCTGACCGCCTGTCTCATGGCTATCGTCGTTATTATCTTTCATGTTTTTCTCTTTCTCTCTTTCTTTTTTTCTCTTTTTTTCTCTTTTTTTTTGCTGTCGTGGAAGGCAAATGTGACAATCAGCAACAACACTTTCGTTTAAGTCACGGCAGATAATCTGATGATTGGACGTAGCTTTGTGTTAATTGAAGGAATTAAGACGAAGCAAGGAAAAGAATTTTGTCCATTTTCTGCTCTGTTTTTCTTTCTTTTTTCTGTCTTTCTTTCTTTATCTTTTCTTGTCATTTTCTCTCGGGTATTTTTAGTTTCTTTCATTTATTTCCTTATTTAGATTTTATTTTTATGCAACATTTTCCCTCCCTTATCTCCCTTCTTCATTTCTTATCTCCCCCTCGTCCCTCCTATCATCTTATTTTGCTTTTTTCCACCCACCCCTGTCTTCCTCATCCCCTCTTTCCCTTCCCTCCATCCCTGCCTACCTTCCCTCTATCCCTTCCTATCTCTTTCATCCCTTCCTTCCCTTCTTCCCTTCCTCCATCCCTCTATTCTTCCCTACCTCTCCATCCCTTCCTTCCCTTCTTCTCCCTCCCCTCTATCCCATCCCTCCCTTCCCTCCCTCCCTTCCCTCCCTCCCTCCCTTCCCTCCCTCCCTTCCCTCCCTCCCTCCCTCCCTCCCTCCCTCCCTCCCTATCATCTTCCCACCACCCCTCCATCCCTTCCCTCCACCCTCCCCTCCCTGCCCGCACCTCCTCCTTCCCTCCATCCGTGGCCGTGCATGACAGTTCTGTGAGAAGTCGTCATTCCGTATGCATGGTAGGTCAGTCTGAGGAAAGGCGTGAATCTGCCTTTAATGCTTTATTCAGATTCTGTCTCGTCTTGAAGCGGGAGGAAGGGGAGGAGGGGGAGGGGAGAGGGGGAGGAGGAGGAGGAGGGGGGGAAGGGGAGGGAGAGGGAGAGGAGGAGGTGTAAGGGGTAGGGGGGGGTTGTTTCATGTGTCTTTTGTCATCAGTTCAGGCCGTTTGGTTGTCGTTTTTTCATTATTTTCGGTAATTTTGTTGACTTTTTTCGCTTCTCTCTCTCTCTCTCTCTCTCTCTCTCTCTCTCTCTCTCTCTCTCTCTCTCTCTCTCTCTCTCTCTCTCTCTCTCTCTCTCTCTCTCTTTATCCGCGCACCTTCATTCTTTGTGCCCTACTTGTAATTTTCTTCTTGTGTCTACTCCCCTCTCTCATTCTCCTCTGTCCTCTCCCTTGTCCTTCTTCCGATCCTATTTTGTTTCCCAATTCTCTATTTTTCTCATTGTTCTCTCTTTTGGCTCTTATCCTTTCATTTTCCTTCTCACTGTATTGTCCTTATTCTCCTCTCCATGTTTCTTCGCATTTTCCCTCTTCCCAATATTTCCCCTAGCTTTCTCCCGATTTTTCTTCATGCTTTTCTTTCCTGTCATCTTCATTATCTTCCCTTCATCATTCTCCTCCCCTTTTCCTGTCCTCCTACTTTCTCATTTCGCCTTAGTTTTCTTCATATTCTCTCTCTCTGTCCTCTTCCCCTCTCCCTCATTTCTCCCTATTCAGTCTTTCTTTTTCATCATTATCTCGTCTCCACTCTCTCTCTCTCTCTCTCTCTCTCTCTCTCTCTCTCTCTCTCTCTCTCTCTCTCTCTCTCTCTCTCTCTCTCTCTCTCTCTCTCTCTCTCTCTGTCTTCTCGTCTCTCCTTCCTTCTCGTCCATTTTTTTTCTATTTTCTCCTCATACTCTCCTTGTGTCCACTCCTTTCTCCCCTTCCGTCCCTTTCTCCTCCCCTCTCTCTTCCCCTCTCCTTCTTTCTCGTCCATTTTTTAAAAAAAATCTCTCTCCATTCTCTCCTTGTATCCACTCCCTTCTCCTCTCCCCTTCCCCCTCTCCCTCAATTCCCCCCCCCCTCCCCACCCCCACGCGCGCACCCCATGTCGAGCCGTGAATGACTTATCGACCGCGAGATGGCCGGCCGCCGTTCGCCCCATTTAATATTCCGTTTCATTATGCTCTACACACACCCACTCCCGCGACGCACAAACAAACACATGCGCAGGGGTCGAGAACGCATGCACGCACTCGCACCGCCAACTCGTAGAACTGGCTATACGCATACATACGTACGTAAAGTCACGCATACATTCGTGTAAATACAAGTAAACACAGCATAAAGCACGCGGGCACACATACACACACGCGGACACACAGACATACAAGCGCGCACACACACACGCACATGCACATGCACGCGCGCACGCACACACACACACACACACACACACACACACACACACACACACACACACACACACACACACACACACACACACACACACACACACACACACACACACACACACATCACGCACAGCCAACCGGTGTAACGCATATACGCACTCGCACGCCCCAGTTCCCGTGTGTACACAGCCATTGAGCTCAGACACGCACACGGACGTACACGGACGCACACGGACGGCAGGAGAACACTCGACGCTCCTGTTTAGGATCCTTAATTGGGATCTCTGTTTGCTCTGAAATTTCGTTAATCGACTTGTACTTGGATATCGACAAGGCATCTCTTCCGCCGCCACTTCTTCTTCCTCCTGCTCCTTCCTCTTCCTCTTCTTATTCTTCATTCTGAATTTTATTTTATTTTTCTTATTTTTTTCGTCTCTGATTTTTCTGTGTTTTTATTTCTAGCGTCTTCCCTCTTCCCTCTGTCGGGCTTTTACTCCCACCTTCTCTTATTATTTTCCTTTTCTTCTGTCTCCCCCTTTTTTTGTTCCTCCTCCTTTCTCCCTAGCCCCCTCTTCTCCAATCTTTACCTCATGCCTCCTTCCCCTTCTTTACCTCTTATTCTCTTTCTCCTCCTCCTCTTCTTCCTCCTCCTCTTCCTCCTCCTCCTCCTCCTCCTCCTCCTCCTCCTCCTCCTCCTCCTCCTCCTCCTCCTCCTCCTTGTTCCTCTTTTTTCTTCCTCTTCCTTCTCCTCTTCCTTTCTTTCCAATCTTCTTCCTTTTCTTCTTCCTCTTCCTTATCCTCTTCCTCGTCCTCTTTTTCTCCCTTTTCTTCTTCCTCATCCTCTTCTCCCGGCGACATTGCTACTCGAACGGCATTCGAGTAGCAATGCCTCGCCGATCCTCTTCTTTGGTTCTCAAGCTTTTATCTTTTATTTCTTCTCACCTTTACTCTCCTCAGTCTCTTTCTCTCTTTCTTTCTTTCTTTCTTTCTTTCTTTCTTTCTTTCTTTCTTTCTTTCCTTCTTTCCCTCTCCTTCCATCCGTCACTCACTCAAGCCCCTCTTTCCCTTTTCTCTCCCCCTCCCTCCCTTCATCCCTCCCTCTCTCACTCATTCGCTCATACAATCTGTCCATCTATCTTTGTATCTGCCTATCTATTTCTGTTTCCGTCTCCCCTCTTCCCCCCAACCCCCCCTCCCCCTCTTCTCAGGTAAGGAGGTAAACGTGTCTCCCCTCTTCCCCCCAACCCCCCCTCCCCCTCTTCTCAGGTAAGGAGGTAAACGCGTTCCCATCAAATACACTTGCCCGGTTAAGGCGTCGTTTGTATAATAATCAATATAATTATGAATTGCTGTGACGTAATTGTTTGATTAATTGTGCGATTGTGAACTAGGGGTCTATAGGTGTTGTCTGTGTTTGTGTGAGTGTTTGTCGTGTATTGCAGGTTCTATACTTATCTATATGCATATCTATCTGCCTCTCTCTCTCTATGCCTCACTATTCTCCCTCTCTCTCTCTCTCTCTCCTCTCTCTCTCTCTCTCTCTCTCTCTCTCTCTCTCTCTCTCTCTCTCTCTCTCTCTCTCTCTCTCTCTCTCTCTCTCTCTCTCTCTCTCTCTCTCTCTCTCTCTCTCTCTCTCTCTCCTACTCCCCTCTTCCCGCTATCCTTCTTCCTCTCCATTTCTCTACACGTAGGCACATAGATAGGCAGGTCAGATACCACGCGCACGCGCGAACACACACACACACACACACACACACACACACACACACACACACACACACACACACACACACACACACACACACACACACACACACACACACACACACACATACACATACACACACACACACACACACACACACACACACACACACACACACACACACACACACACAGAATGACCGTTCGTTCGTGCGTCAAAGTACACATGTGCGTGTAAGACTCCACTTGTTACACCACTTAGCGTCCCGGGCCGTGAGAGGCGAGCGTTCGTTATGTATATTTTACCTTACGTTGGCCACAGCGAAGCAAGGGAGGCGAGGAGGCGAGGCGGTAGCGAGAAATGGAAGAGTGTTTCTTGGGATTGCGGGATTTAGAGAGTGTTGTCTTGTTTACCTATTTTCGGAGGAGGCCAGGAGATGGCGCGGAACTGGAGTCTTATTGCTTGTCCTTTCCTCTATATTCTGTATTTTCTCTCTCCATTTCAGTTAATCAGTTATCCAATCAATAAGTCATCTTGTACATCAGTCATCGATCGATCAGTCAGTCATTTGGCGGGACAATAAATTAGTCAACAAACTGGTCAGTCATTCGTCATCGTCAGTCAGTCAGTCAGTCAGGAAGTCAGAAAAGCAAACAATCAATCAGGAGTCAGTCAGCAAAGGAAACAGTCAGTCAGTCACTCAGAGCGCTGACTCCGATCCCTAAGAACTCAGTCGTCAGTCGTCAGCTCTCCAGTCACGTCAAAGGCGCAGATGGCAGAGTGCGTCTCAATCCCTCCGTCGGGCTTCCTTCCTTCCTTATTCCCTACGTTTTCTCCCGTCGTTTCTCCTAGAGAAAGGAGAGGGAGCGAGAGAAACCGATAGACAGAGAGACGGACAGATATGCTTTATGAAAGCGTGTGTGCGTGCGTGTGCTTTTGTTTACCTGTATCCGTGCGCGTGTGTATCAAGAACGAATTCCACGGCGATGGCACCTGTGTGACTTGTACAGCGACGTCACTAGCCCTTGCGTTTGTGACCCTGCGATGCACGGGCGGA
>NC_051387.1:50914129-50916629 GCF_015228065.2 Penaeus monodon
CTCTCTCTCTTTCCTCTTCTCTCTCTCTCCCCCTCTATCTCTCTCTCTCTCTCCCCCCCCCCCCCCCCCCCCCTTCACGTCCCGTGACTGCAAATGAAAGGAAAAAAGCGCGGTATTTCATCAAAGCTCCATCGGTCATTTGAAAGTGATATTTGTCCGTCTGTCTAGTGTCCACCTGTCGCGTGTGTGATTTTTTTCACTGTGTGTACGTATCCTCTGTCTCAGTCTTTCTCTGTCTATCTACCTAACTTTCTCTCTCTCTCTCTCTCTCTCTCTCTCTCTCTCTCTCTCTCTCTCTCTCTCTCTCTCAGTTTTTCACTTACTCACACACTCTCTCTCTCTCTCTCATTATCTGCTCCCCTCCCTTTCCGTCTCCCTCGCCTTCATTCCCTCTCTCCCTCCTTCCCACCCTCCCCTTCCTCCTCCTCCTCCTCCCCTCTCTGGCGAGTCTCTAAGGTGTGACATGAGATGCCGTCGTTAAGGTCGAGGATTTATGCACATTCAATAGCCATATCAATCTTGCGGTCGGTGAGAGAGAGAGCGAGAAAGCTGTCGCGTTGCCGAGGCTTTAGCACTGTCTTGCCCCGCAGAACCTCGGCGTCTCAGGACGCGCGGGCGATATGGGTGTCGAGTCTACGCGATTTGCATGGGATTAACGGCATTAGCGTCATTTTTATACGATTTTTGCTAATCGTCGCCGTGACAATAATCCCCATGATTATAATTTCTAGTGCCTAGAGAATTACGAACGTGGCACGGAGCAGCGGAGGGGAAGGGAGGGGGTCCGGGAGGAGAGGGGGAGGGGGACGTAGAATCGTAGATAATACCTAATCACAAAACCGCAGCGAGAGAAAATCGGCTGCATTAAGCAATTTTCGTGATGACAGCTAATGTGACGTTAATATACACTCTTGAGGAATTATGTGAGGGGAAATCTCTATACCTGCCCCCCTTCTCCCCTCTTCTAGCTTCCCTCCTCCCCCCTCCCCCGCCAGCACCGCGACATTGGTGGCGAGGGGATATAAAAGTAAATTGTAACCAAGAAACAATGGAGACGAAATGAAATTGTCTTCATCTTGACAATAATTGATACAGGACATAATTACACCATTGGCGTTGGCGCGGGATTGAGGGGGACAGGGAGGGGGAGGGGGGCACAGGCATCCTTTGTTACTCCGGCGCGGCGTAAAAGCGCGAGCGGTAAATGAGTAACCGAGTACATTCATGTCTTAAATTCAGGGTGAGCATTCGTTCAGTAAATTATGAAAGGGCCTCCGCGCGAGGGCGGCGGCCCAAGGGGGAAAGAAAGAGCGGCGGCGAAACGGGCCGAGTATTTCACGTTTGTTTGGACTCGGGGGCTCCTTGTTGCCATGGCGACGGGGCGTTCATCTGATAGGCTGCCTCCCTCTCGCCCCAGGGGATCCGCGTCTCCCGAGAGCCAATCATGGCCCGAGATAAACATAGATGACGGCCGTATCGACCAATCAGGCTTGGAGGATTCCGCGTGCGGGCTTCTGCTGCAGGATCTCAAAACGCGATGGATTTTTCGAATTGCGGCGCCGGCCAGGGCTGCCAGGAAGAACGTTACTGTTTGCAGCCGATGATGCGTTTACTCATCGACGCCCTTAAAGCTGACGGACCGACAGGAGGTGGCTCGTGAGGCGGGACAGACGGCGCGGCAGAGGGAACAGGGGAGGGAGCGCTTGAGTGTCCGATCGCCTCGAGAGGATCAAGTGCAAACGGTGAGGCACTGCTGCGGCGCCTCCTGCTGTGAGGACGCGGAGGACGTGGCACGGTAGCTGCTGCCACCCGCCCACCCGCACGCCCGCACGCCCTCCCTCCCGTGCCAGAAGTCTTCGTTCGCTTATCGGAATCTATCATTTTCATCTCTTCAATTTTTTTTTCTCTCTTTTCCCCGGAGCTGCCTGGGTTGATGTTGCAACGCCGAGCGAATTCTTGTCATAGTTTTTCGAACTTTCCTAATTCACTCACCACTTTTTTCTGTTTTGTTTCATGTTTCACTTATTTTTGTCGTCCTCTTCCTACTACCCACACGAATTAAAAGACCCTGCCAGTGAACCAATAATGTACGAAACAAGAAGGAAAAAGAGAAAAAAAAAAACATTACCGAAACGAAATTAGCCGAAAGAGCCAGCGAAGCGAGGGAAAATACCAAGCGGGAGAGCGAACGAAACACACTGGGAACGCGAGCGAAGTTATTGGTGCAGCACAAAGCGAGATGACGGGCGAGGGAGAGTGGGTGCCATTATGGGAATAGGACGGTGAATTAATGATGAGTGCCAGGCCGGGGGCGAGAGGGTGCCAGGGGGAGGGAAGGGGGAGGAAGGGGAAGAGACAGACACAGAGGGCGAGAGAGAGAGAGGGGGGGAGGACGAAAGGAGGAAGAAAGAGGGAGAAAGAGAAGTAAAGGAAGAGGGATGGAATGGAAGGGAGAGGAGAAAGATATATGCATTGAGAGGTGGATGGATAAGAAAATGGA
>NC_051387.1:50931629-50936629 GCF_015228065.2 Penaeus monodon
GTACTCCGGTGCCCTATTATACCCCTCACTCTCTCACTCTCTCTCTCTCCCTTCCAATTTGTCCGGCTGTCATTTTTTGTGTATTTTTTCTTCTTTTTTTTATGTTCGTGACCGCCCCCCTTCACACTTTTTTTTTTTTTTTTTTTTTTTTTTTTTTTTTTTTTTTTTTTTTTTTTTCTGAACAATCCCCTAGTATTAGTCTGTCATCTCGCTACGTCTTGTAAGTTACTTGTCGGCTCCTTGTACGTTACAGTCGGGCAGAAAGACAGTGCCAGAACAGTGCCAAGGTGTCCGTAAAGGGTGCCCGGGGACCTTTTAATTTTTTTCCGAGCGTTAGGAAAAAACGGGTGATGATTATAGTGATAAGGAAGTAATGATGATGATTAAGATTATACTGATATTAGTAATGATTATCATGATGCTTGGTAATGATAAGATTAGTAATACTCATATTGATAAGTACAATAATAAGAGAAGATACGCAGGGGTAAAAACAATGAAAAATACAGTAAAGGGAGACGGAGAATAATCATATGTATAATGAAAATAATGCTAAATATATAAAAAGAGAGAAACAACGAGAGTGAAGAATGCGACAGGAGCAATGGAGACCGAAGGGCGTGGAAGAGGAGGGGAAAAAGAGCAAATTTGCAGCCTGGCAATCACACACACACCCGCTCAGGCCTTCTGGGGGGGGGGGGGGTTAGTATGGGAGGGGGTGAAGGGGAGGGGTTTAGGGGCGTTGAGGAGGGGAGGTGAAGGGGAGAGGTTAAGAGGGGCCAGGAGGGGAAGATGAAGGGAAGGGGTGAAGGGGATCTGATAAGGGAAGGGGATGGGTTAAAGGGATGGGGGATGGGAGAGTGAAGGGAGTCCAGAAGGGGGAGGGGGAGGGGGGAGGGGGCAAGTGCTACCGCTAATCCTGCATAAGTTCGCGGTGTGTTTAATCACGTTGCTATTTTCGCGTCCCCAATGAGAGGGCGAGAGGTTCAATTGGCCCGATTTGTGGGGATTTGCCCCTTTTTTATTTTTCAACAATTCTCT
Organism: Penaeus monodon; assembly: GCF_015228065.2. Classification (NCBI taxonomy): domain Eukaryota; kingdom Metazoa; phylum Arthropoda; class Malacostraca; order Decapoda; family Penaeidae; genus Penaeus; species Penaeus monodon. The sequence continues at coordinate 50,932,671 of NC_051387.1, forward strand.
CTCTCTCTCTCTTTCCCTTTTCTTTTCTTCTTCCTCTTCCTCCTACTTCTCTCTCTCTCTCACTCTCTCTCTCTCCTTCTCTCTCTCTCTCCTCTCTCCTCTCTCTCATCCTCTCTCTCTCTCTCTCTCTCTCCTCTCTCTTTTTTCTCTCTCTCTCTCTCGCTCCCTCCTCTCCCTTCCCTCCCTCCCTCCCTCCCTCCCTCCATCCCTCCCTCCTTCCCTCCCTCCTTCCCTCCCTCCTTCCCTCCTGCTCTTCTTCCTCCTCCTCCTCCTCCTCCTCCTCCTCCTCCTCCTCCTCCTCTTGCTCTTCTCCTCCTCCTCCTCCTCCTCCTCCTCCTCCTCCTCCTCCTCTTCTTCTTCTTCTTCTTCCTCCATCACCTCCACTACCATCACCACCACCATTTATTTATGTTTAGTTTCAGCGATTTTCTTTTCGTTTTCAGTTTTTTTCCCTGTTCCGGTTTTTGTTTCTTCCCCCTCCTCTATCCGGACGCCTCGTGAAATCTCGTTTAGTCTCGCCAGTTCTCATGACACGAGTCTCGCGGAATCCCGCACCGAAGTCTCGCCAAATCTCGTTCGCGAGTGTGTTGGCGGATGGCGCCCAAATCCTGATGGAAGATCCTGTGTTTTCTGTTAATGTTAATCTTAAATCCCCGGACAGTAATGTTGTTAGATTGGATTTTAAGTGAAAAGTAGCTTCCACCACGAAACATGAGGGCGACTTAGGGTCCCCGTCCGCCGCGGATTAACAGAAGGTGGGGTGGAGAGCGCAACTTAGGTCCGCACGCAGAATTGTGTGCTGGGTGCGTGCATGTGTGTGTGTGTGTGTGTTCGCGCGCGCGTGTGTGTGTTTGTATGTTCGTGTCTTGTGTGTGTGTCGTTTGTGCTTGTGTGTGTTTATAGAATCTCATACGTATGTACAAGGATATACATTCATCTATGTAAGTAAAGCTTTACACATATTTACACGTATTTGTCGTTACACTCATACACTTCAGACACGCACGTATACCCACGTGAAGATTCATTCTCTCTCTCTCTCTCTCTCTCTCTCTCTCTCTCTCTCTCTCTCTCTCTCTCTCTCTCTCTCTCTCTCTCTCTCTCTCTCTCTCGCTCTCTCTCTCGCTCTCTCTCTCTCTCCTCCCTCCCTCCCTCCCTCCCTCCACCTAACCCTCTCTCTCCCTCCCTCCCTCCACCTAACCCTCTCTCTCCCTCCCTCCCTCCCTCCCCTCCCTCCTCCCTCCCTCCCTCCTCCCTCTTCCCTCCCTCCCTCCCTCCCTCCCTCCCTCCCACTCTCCCCCTCCCCTTATACGCACAAGCCAGCCACTGACGTGCGTCGTGTATCATTACCTGGCCGACTGGTTCCCTATCGTCTGCCGGGGCGCGGGTGGGTGCACGGGGCTTCCTTCCAGCTCTTTGATGACGCGCCTTTTGTCAACGCCCCCCCCCCCCCTACACACACACGACACTTTCCCACCTCCCCAACTACTCACCCACCTATCCAGCGAAACACCCACCTACCCACCTACTCTCCCAATTACCCACCTACTCACTCCCCTACCTACTTACCAACCTACTTCACCTACCCAACTCCCCACCTACCCACCTACCCAACTACTCACTCATCTACCTACCTACCCACCCTATTAGGTGTCCTTCTCCCTCCCCTTCTTTTCTCGCGGGAACACCCCCTCCCCCTCCCCCCACTCCCCTACCCCTTTTGTCTCCCCTGGGGGTTCCCCGGGGGGTCTTGCCTCACTCTTCGCTCTCGTCTTCCTCCTCCTCCTCTTCGTCTTCATCTTCTCCCTTGTCTCCAGTTTTGTCTTTCTTTTCTTGCTCTTACGTGTTCCTGTTCGGTTTTTGTCATGTTTTGCTTTCTTTTTTTTAGGATAGGAAATAACGAAGGGATGAGAATGGAGGAAATAATATGTGAGGAGAGGAGGAGAATGACGTGTGTGGAGAAAGTGGGGGAGGAAGAAATGGAGGAAAAGGATAAGGAAGAGAAAAAGAGCGAAGGGTGGTATAAAGAGAAAGAAAAGAAAAGGAAGAGAGAAAAAGTAAATGGGAGTTAGAGAGGAGAGAAGAAGAGGAGGAGGAGGAGAAGGAGGAGGAAGAGGAAGAGGAAGAGAGGCAGTGGGAAAAGAAAAAGAAAAAAGAAAAAAGCATTACAAGAAGAAAGAAAAAAGGGAATAAGAGAAGGCAGAGAGAGAGAGAGAAGAAGAAGGGGCATCAGGAGAAGAGAGGAAAGGAAGCAAGATAAGAGCAGAAGAAAGAAGTAGAGAAGAGCAAGAGAAGACAGAGAGAGAAGAAGAGAAGCAGCAGGAGAAGAAAGAGAAAAGGAAGTAAGAGAGGAAAGAACAGAAGGGAGAGGAGCAGAAGAAAGAGGAAAGGGAGCAAGAGAAGATAAAGAAAAGGGAAGAGAGGGAGCGAAAGCAGAAAAAAGGGAAGGAGAAACATACAGAGAAGAAAGAAAATAAAAGGGGAAGTAAGAGGAGACAGGGAATCGGGAAGAAGCGAAGAAGACAGAGAGAGAGAGAAGAGGAGGAGAGGCAGAGCAGCGGCGGCTTTGGCTCCCCGAGAAAAGCTCCGCCACAAAAAGCAGAAGAGGGGCTTTTGGGAAAGGAATTCGCTCGGAAGCCGCGGTGGCGTGAGGGAGCCAGGCGCACGAAGGAGCAGCGGGGGGAGAGGAGGAGGGGAGGAGGAGGAGGAGGAGGAGGTAGTGGTGGGGGGAGGTGGAGGTGGTGGTGGTGGTAGTGGTGGGGGGGAAGCTGGGGGAGAGGAGGAGGGGAGGAGGAGGTAGTGGTGGGGGGGAGGTGGAGGTAGTGGTGGGGGGAGGTGGAGGTGGAGGTAGTGATGGTGGTAGGGGGAGGTGGAGATGGAGGTGGTGGTGGTCGTAGTGATGGTGGAGGTGGGGAAGAGTAAGAGGAGGAGGAGGAAGTGGAGGGGGAGAAGGAGGTGGTGGTGGTAGTGGGAGAGGAGGAGGAGGAGGAGGAGGAAGAAGGAGAGGACTCCTAAGAGAATGGACGTCAGAAGGTAGAGTAGGATGAATGAGGAGGAGGAGGTTGGGGGAGGATGGGGAGGGGGAGGTAAATAGGTAAAATGAGAAGGAAACTTTCGAGATGAGGAAGAGAAGGAACAGGAGGAGACGGATAAAGGAGGTGGTGGTGGAGGAGGAAGGAGGGACAGAATGAGAGGAGGAGTAAGAATGTGATAAGACAGAGAGAATGGAACGGAGGATAGGGAGGGAGGGGGAGGAACAGAATGAAAACGTGAGGAGTAAGAGGATGAGCAAGTAAGAAATAATGAAAAGGAAGTGAGAAGAGGGAGAGGTCGGGGAAGACGTATAATTATGAAATTAATAAGAAGAGATTGAGAAAGAACAAGGGAACAGATAGGATGGGAGAAAACAAGACAATGAAAAAGTGGAGTAAGGTGACAATAAGAAAGGAGGGAGAGAAAAAGAGGGAGGAGGAAAAGGAAGAAGCGAAAAATGAAAAAGGAAGGGAGACTGAGAAGAAAGGATAAAGTGGATGATTGGCAATTGGAAGTAAAAAGAATGAGAAGAAGAAGAAAGTGAGGAAGTATGAAATGAGAATAAGATAAATGCGAGAAGGCTAGAAACATAATGATGACGAGGAGAAGAAGAGGGTAATAAGGACGGCGAAGAAATCTCTCTCTCTCTCTCTCTCTCTCTCTCTCTCTCTCTCTCCTCTCTCTCTCTCTCTCTCTCTCTCTCTCTCTCTCTATATATATATATATATATATATATATATATATATATATATATATATATATATATATATATATATATATATCCCTCTCTCTCTCTCTCTCTCTCTCTCGCGCCCGCGCGCACATGATAAGGATAATAGTGATGGAATAAAAAGATAAAACAATAAAAAGAAGGAGAAAGAAGGGGATGGAGCGAATTGAGCGAGAAGTCCGAGCTGTTCCGGGGT
>NC_051387.1:50939129-50954129 GCF_015228065.2 Penaeus monodon
AAAGTTGTTTGTGAAGCAGCTTATGTGGTTCTTTATATTTCTTTGCATCGGTTGTTTTAAACGTATGATTATCGACTTCGTATCTATTTTTTATTCAAAGTTCTATACCCATGCCCTCATTTACCTCCACCTATTCCCCAAATCTGAATATTTCTCTTCCGACATTTCATATTCTATCAATAAAAAGCACATTTTGGTTCCAACGTCCAAAACTCTACGGTCTTCTCCAGACGATTTCACTGTCTCCACAATAGTCCTGGAGATCTCCTTCCTTCATCATGCCTTCACCATAACACCATTTCCACTCCAGACGATTTCCCTATCTCCACATCAGAACCGTAGACACCATAACACCATATCCACTCGCTCTATCAGCATGATTTTCCCCCTCTGTCATTCACCGCCAATACCTCCCACAGGGTTTCTCCCTGCCCTCCCACGGAAAGTCGCACATTTTAAACCCCGTTGACATATCGGTACATATTTTTAGAGGCGGTTTAGCAAAATGGCAAAAAAAAAAAAAAAAAAAAAACAGGTACCTCGTCAAAAAGCGGTGCCATTTTATGTACATGATGAATGCCGTTTTTTTATTATTTTATTTTCGTCTTATTGTAGCTTTCGTTCTCGTTCTATTTCATGCTGTCTAATTTAGAATAGACGTATTTTTTTATATTGTTTTAGAATTTACAACATGACTATCGACCGTACTTGCCCCCCCCCCCCCTCATCTTCCTCTCTCCTCTCTCTCCTCTCTCTCTCTCTCTCTCTCTCTCTCTCTCTCTCTCTCTCTCTCTCTCTCTCTCTCTCTCTCTCTCTCTCTCTCTCTCTCTCTCTCTCTCTCTCTCTCTCTCTCTCTCTCTCTCTCTCTCTCTTGTGAATATAGATAGATAGAAAGGTAGGTATATGAATAGATAAGTTGGAAAGTACTCAGTGTAGTTATATGATATTACCAACGTATATTGATAGATAATAATGCAGATAGATAGGTAAATACATGGAATAAAAGATAGATGTAAACAAAAAGCAAGAATTCTCTATCTACCTATCTACCTGCCTGCCTCCCTCCCTCCCTCCCTCCCTCCCTCCCTTCTCTCACTCACCCAACGACAAGAGAAGCCACCAGTCACAGACTTTACGTGAAGATTCGGACGCAGCCGAGATCATTCCCCCCCCCCCCCAACCTCCTCCGCCATTCCGCTACTTCGGTGAACCGCCCTGTTGTAGAGAGCGTTTTTTTTTTTTGTCGCTCTGTCCTTGCTTGTATTTTTTTCTTCTTTTCCGAAGGCTACGTTGTTTAGGCTGGTAATTATTGCTATTATTGTCATCAGCATCTTCGGTAGTAGTTGAAGTAGTTAGTAGTAGTAGTAATAGTAGTTGCCGTACCATCATCGTCGTTGTCTTCGTCGTCGTCATTATTGCCGCTTTTATCTTGTTTTTATTGTTTTCGTTTTTGTTTCTTAACCATTATCACTCATTATCCCCTCCCCCCTTGTTTATTGTTATATCCTTTTCTTTCTTCACCTGTTCGTCTTCAGCAATTCTCACACGTCCCTCTTTTCTTCTTTCTCCCTTTTTTATTTTTATTTTCATTTTTTTTTTTTTTTTACCTTGTTCTACTTTTTTCTGTATTGTTTTTCTCGCTACTCTTTTCTTTTTTTTTCTTCACGTTTTATTTCCTATCTACTGCCTTCGTTCCATCTCTTCCACTCCCGGTCATTACCGATTCCTGTTTCTCTCTTTCCATCTGTCCTCTCCTCATTCATCCCGTTATTTCGCTTTTTATCTATCTGATCTACTTACTTCTCCCCCCTCCCTCCCCAGTCCCTCCCCCTCTCACCTTCCCCTAATTAAATTCCCTAGTTTAGTTCTGTTTTTCTTTCTTGATTTTTATTGGCTCTTATCTCTCTTCTTTTATATATTTATCTCCACAGATTACGGATATTATTTTACCTACCTATTTATTTATCAATGAATTAATCTATTCAATTTGTTTTTTTATCGCAACAAGTGGTTTCGTAATACTTTTGTGGGTCGAGGTGAGGGATGGGGGCGAGGGGAGGGGTGAGGGGAGGAAGCAAAGGGGGTAAGGGTGGGAGAAGGGGGAGGGAGGAGGGAAGGGGGGAGGAGGTTGAGAGGAGGGATGGGGGTAAAGGGGAGGATGAAGGATGGGAAGGATGAAGGGAGGGATAGGGATGAGGGGAGGGGTGAGAGGAGGAGGGGAGGAGTGGGATGAGGGTGAGAGGAGGGCTAAGGGGAGGGATGGGAGTGAGGTGAGGGGTCAGGGGAGGGGTTGGAAAGAGGTTTGTGGGCGGCGGTGTGAGGCTGTGGGCGGCTTTATGTTGGTGGGCTTGTAATTTATTTAGAATCGGGTAGATTTGCCATTTTTTAGAGAGAATGTATTCTTTTTCTCCTGGTGAATAATTGTTTTATCACCTGGAGGTCGTAAACACGGTGTTATCCTTGAATTATTCGAGGTATTGATGGACAACTAAAATATATACACTTATAGTTTGCCATTTATTTTATTAACCTACCTCCGTCTTTCTTTCTTTATTTCTGGACTTTTTTCATAAGTTAATCACTTTTTTATCAGGTAATGATTTCTTATCCATTGGTGATCTAAGGTCGTATTTTCATGACACCGACTTTCTAACGTGAATAACATTTTATATGCGGGTCGTATATTCGATTTACAGCCGTGTCACGATTGATTTTTAGTTGTTTATTTCTTTTATTTATTTGTTCATTCATTATTTGTTACCTAAGATCGTCTTCTCGTGGCACACTCATGCTAAATTTTATAGCGTGAATAACATTTCGAGATTTTATATACGGTTGTGCATTCGCTTTACAATCGCTATTATATTAATTTTATTATTTTTTTCTCATTTATTTGTTTATTTTTTCCTCATCTTGTTCTCGTGTTCTCATGACACACTCACGGTAAACATTCTGCCGTGAATAACATTTCGAGACTCTTTATATGCGGGTCGTATATTCGAACCGCAACCCTGCTTTTTCTTCAGCCTGATTTATGGCCCTCGTTTTCTCTCTCAAAGTGTTACAATTATTCATTTTTATTTCCTCGATCTATAGATGTGTGTTAGGAACGCCTCTCCTGTTGCGTTCATAATAGTCTGTTTGTTTAGTTGCGTTTCGTGGTCATTGGCGTAAATAACACATGTGGGGAATATAGTATTGTGTTGTGTGTTGTAGTTGGATGCATTTAGGTTAAGTAAGATGTGTGGATATGTTGTAGTTTAAGGTTGTGTGTTTTACTGTTGTTAGAGGTGTTTGTATTTGTTATTTCGTTCTTTTTATTTTCTTTTTTGTTTATCCTTTATCTTGTTCTTCGATTTTTCTTCTTTATGTCATCCCCCTTTTTTCATTCTACTCTTCCCTCAGCTCCCAGTGTTGCGCTCCAAAGGGAATGAAGGAATATTTCACATTTGTATATATATTGCAAGATTCCGCCATTGAAGGTGAAATTATAGTCACACAATGTGTATATGTGTGTGTGTGTGCGTGTGTGTGTGTGTGTGTGGGTGTGAGAGAGAGGAGAGAGAGAGAGAGAGAGAGAGAGAGAGAGAGAGAGAGAGAGAGAGAGAGAGAGAGAGAGAGAACATATCCTTATCTAGCACATACATTTTGTATTTCTCCTTACATGTATTTATTCCTCCTTCGAGGGAAGAGGCGAAGGAGTGCCCGAGGGAAGGCACCGATACCTCTCTTAAATGCACACGAGATATTCTTGGCAAATTAAAGGTTCTTGGATTTATTACATAGGAGCATTGCAGGTGCACGAAGGCCGCCTCAGAGGTGGCAACAGTGTGTGTGTGTGTGTGTGTGTGTGTGTGTTTGTGTGTGTGTGTGTGTGTGTGTGTGTGTGTGTGTGGTATGTTTATGCGTGTCTGTGTAGAAAATCGCGTATGCTATAAAGACCCCCGGACATTATGAGAATTGGAAGGGCTGGGGAGTGTGGGGGGAGGGTACCGATGGGGTTGGCGGCGGGGAGACGGGGGTGGGGTGGAGAGGGCCTAATGATAAAGTGCCAGAAGAACAATCACTCAGGTGCCGCGAGCCCGGAAATGACCCGCTGGCACTTTGAGGGATGTGAGCTACGTGGAGCCCTCGGAAGATGAGGGAGAGCGATAGGGGATAGAGGAGAGGAGGAAGGACAGGGAAACGAGAGAGAGGAGAAAGAACGGGGAAATGAGAAAGAGGAGGAAGAACAGGGAAAGGGGAGAGATGAGAAAGGGCAGGGGAAGAAGAGAGAGGAAGAGGGACAGAGAAAGTAGAGATGAGGAGGGGTAGGGAATGAAGAGAGGGTGCTATGGGGGACGGAAAAGGAACATAGACGAGAAAGAAAAAAAAAGAGGAGGAGGAAAATAGACAAATAGACTGGGAAATTAAAGAGAAAAATGAGAAAAATATGCGAGGAAGAGAGAGAAGTCCCATATAAGTAACGGTAGATGAACGCGACAATTAGAAAAAAGAGAAAGAGACAGAGTAAGATCAAAGAAGAGGTCAGAATAGAGAAACTTTATGATGAAAAAAGGAGCAAATAAAGAGAGACGAAAGGCAAATCAGAGGCCACGACTAAGAATGTAGAGAGAGAGAGAGAGAGAGAGAGAGAGAGAGAGAGAGAGAGAGAGAGAGAGAGAGAGAGAGAGAGAGAGAGAGAGGAGAGAGAGAGAGAGAGAGAGAGAGAGAATGGGAGAGAGAGAGAGAAGAGAGAGAGAGAGAGAGAGAGAGAGAGAGAGAGAGAGAGAGAGAGAAGAGAAGAGAGAGAGAGAGAGAGAGAGAGAGAGAGGGGCAGGCAAAGAAGAGTAAGAGCGAGACGGAATGAGAGTGGACAAGGCAACGCCGAGAGACAGATGGTAATGCTTCTCTTCACGGCGTGTAATCACAGACAAAATGGCGGAATGAGGAGGAATTTCGACCATTTTCCTTTTTTTCGTTTTTGTCTTTTTATGGGGGGGGCGATTTTAAATGCTAATGAACTCGAGCAAACTTATACACGTCAGAGCACGGCGAGGGAGTATTAATGGATGTGTTGTGGAGGGAAGAGGGAGGAAGGAACGACAGGGAGGGAGAACAGAAGGGAGGAGAGGCGGAGAGAGAAAAGGGAAGGGAGGAGAGGGAGAGAGGGAAAGGGGAAAGGAAGGAGGAGAGGGGGGGAAGGAAAAGGGAAGGGAGGAGAGGGAGGGAAGGAAAAGGGAAGGGAGGAGAGGCAGGGTGGGAAAAGGGAAGGGAAATAATAAGGAAAGGGAGGAAGGTGAAGGGGAAATGAAGGGAGGAGAGGGAGGGAGAGAGCAAGAGAAAGGGAAGAAGAGAGAATAAGGGAAATTGATAGGGAGGAAAGTGATGGAGAAAGAAGGATAGGCTGTGAAAAGGGGAAAGAAGAAGGAAAGTAAACGCGGTAAACGAGTGCGGGAAAGGAAAGGGAGGGATAGCGAGGGAGGGAGGAAAGATGCGAAAGAGAGAAGAAGAGAAGAAGGAGTAAAGGAAGCAGAATGAGGGGGATGAGGAAATATGCGAAAGAGAAGGAAAATGGAAGGAGGTGCATAAGGGCTGGAAGAAGAAAATTAGGAGAATGGGAAGGGAAGGACGTGAAGGAGGGTGGGAGCAGGAGAGAAGGATAATGAGGGGAATGGGAGAGAGGAGAATGAGTGGGGAGGAAAAGTGAGAAAATGGGTGGAAGAAGGGAGGGAAGGAGAAAGGAGAAGAATGAAGGACAATGAAGGAATCTGAAAGGGAATGGGAGAAAGGAAGGAAGGCAAGATGATAAGGGAGAACGGAAGGACGTGTAAAAGAAAGGGAGGAGAAAGGGAAAAGGAGGACGATAGAGAGGTGAATGAGAGAGAGGATGTAAAAGAGAGAAAGAAGAAGGGAAAAAATAAAAGGAGGAGAAGCGAAGGATGTAAAAGCGGAGGGAAAGCGAATGGAGGAAAATTAGCAAGAGAGAAGGGAAGAGGCAGAAGGAAAGGGAAGGAAAAGGGGGAGATAAAGGAAGGGAACAAAAGAGAAAAAAACACGTGAGTGAGGGAGGGAAGAAAGAAAGGAAGAGGGAGAGAGGGCATAAGGAGACAAAAATGAAGGAGGCAGATTGGTGGAAGAGAGAGGAAGAGTAAGGGATAACTAAAGAGAAAAAGGTTAAGGAACCAATAGTAGATGGTACGGAAAAAAGCGGTAAAGGAGAGGAAAGGAGAAGGAAAATACAAAGAAAACAGACAGACACAGACAGACAGACAGACAGACAGACAGACAGACAGACAGACAGACAGACAGACAGGAGAAAGAGACAGACAGACATATATCGAGGCAGAAATGCAGACGGCACAGAAGAAGAAGAAAAAAGGAGGAAGAAAGAAAGAAAGAAAGAAAGAAAAAAAAAAACAGAATCAGCGCGGCTAAAATAAGAACGAGAGAGAAAGAGAAACGAGGAGAGAGGGAGCAAATGGCACGCGGGAGGGAATGCGCCGCCGCCACTCCCGCTTCCAGGAAATGGCTCATGTGGCGCTGAATAGACCGTGCCAGAGCAAACACACGCGGGCAGGGACGGAGGGGAGGGGAGGGGAGGGGAAGGGAAGGAAGGGAGGGGAAGGGGAAGGGAAGGAAGGGAGGGGAGGGGGAAGGGAAGGGAGGGGAAGGGAAGGAAAGAGATGGAAAGAGGGAAGGTAAGAGAAGGAGAGAGAGGGGGAGGAGGGAAAGAAAAAGCAAATTAAAGATAAGAAGAAAAAATCCAAGAAAAGGGAAGGGAAGAGAGAGGGAGGGAAGGGATGAGATCAGAGGGAAAGGAAATGAAGGAGGGAGGGAGGGTAGGAGGCCGGAAAGATCGACGAAAGGGTGGAGAGAGAGAGAGAGAGAGAGAGAGAGAGAGAGAGAGAGAGAGAGAGAGAGAGACGTTGAGGAATGGGTGAAGGGAAGGAGAGAAGAGAGATAGAAAGGGCGATAAAAAGAGGTATGGAGAAAAATGAAAGATGACGAAAAGATGGAAAGAGATAGCGAGCGGGAACAGTGACTGGAAGGAGGAGGGGAAACCGGAAAGACGATGAGAGAGAGAGAGAGAGAGAGAGAGAGAGAGAGAGAGAGAGAGAGAGAGAGAGAGAGAGAGAGAGAGAGAGAGAAAGAATAGAAATAAAAAAGGTGTGGAGGAAAAGATGTAGAGTAGAGTAAAGGAAGAAGCAGCTACACGAGGAAGCAGGAAATTAGTGAAAAGGGAAAGGGAGAATGAAAAGGAAGGGCGAAGTGAAAAGAAAGAGGAGAGGAGAGAGAGAGTGAGGGAGATCTTTTATGGCAAGATGTATTCAGTATTACAATACGTCTATTCATGTCTCTTGTTTAGGGTGGAGGAAGAGGTAGATGATAAGGGATAAAGTCTACAGAGAGAGAGAGGGAAGTGAGAGATAGGGGGGTGAGAGAGAGGTGGGAAGTGGGAGAGAGGAGAGAGAGAGAGAGAGAGAGAGAGAGAGAGAGAGAGAGAGAGAGAGAGAGAGAGAGAGAGAGAGAGAGAGAGAGAGAGAGAGGCTGATACACAAAACGAATATTATCCCACCAAAAAATATATATGTAAAGAATAAGGGAAAGAAAGAAATAAGAACAGAAAAAACGCAACGAAGGAAAAGAGAGAGACATTGACCAGCTAGAGCATAGAGACTGGTGAATTTCTGAATATATTTATGCACGAAGATAACAGAAATTGGTTATTGCATTTGTTCATGATCTCTGTTGATACATGCTCTTTGTGTCTGCTTGCTCTTGGCTAGTCGAGTCCTGAGGAATGTGCTTTGTTAGAGGAAGAGGAGAGAGACAGGGAGTAGACAGACGAAGAGGGAGAGAGAGACAGGGAGTGGCAGAAAAGTATGAATGCGTGTGAGGGAGTGAGAAAGAGAGAGAGAGAATGAGTGAATGAGTGAGAGAAAGAAAGGCGAGATAGCAGTCGAGAAGAAGAATATGTATAAAAGAACCACGCTAATCAGGAGAAACAGAACGAACGAGACAAACGGACAAGAAAACGAGGACGAAAAATAGAAAAGAAAAAAAAAGAGAAGAAAAGAGAAAGACAAAAACAAAGACAAAAAAGGGGGAAGAGACAGAAACAGAGAGGAGCGAAAACAGACCAATAGTCCCGCAAAAGACGGAGAGCCAGAGGCCAGGAGCGAGCCAGAGGGACAGCGGGACCCGAAGTGGCGCAAGTAAATGTTTCAGCGTCGTCCTCCTCCTCCCTCGGGCGTCCGCCATGAAAACGTGATGAGATCCGTAAATTACGAGCGCGGGAATGAATGCGGTTCTTGTGAAGGCGGATTACGTGCGGCAGTGACACGAATTCCGCCATTGGGATTCCCGCGTCGCCAAACTCCTTGTCGTAAGCGAGGCGTTTGCGTTGTCATTTATAAATAGTCTGTTTTTTTGTGTGTTTTGTGGTTTTCCTTCATAGGCCTTTTGTAGAAGGAAGGGTGTTTTTCTTTGCTATCCTGAATAGAATTGGTTCGTTAGGAGTCTGTTTTTATTTTTCGTCATTATCAGTATTAGCAGTATCATCACCACCACCACCACCAACCAACAACAACAACAACAACAACAACAACAACAACAACAACAACAACAACAACAACAACAACAACAACAACAACAACAACAACAACCAATTTTCCCCGCGGGCGTAAAATCTCCGGCATGCATATCCAGATGAATCCGACCGGTATGCGAACGCGGGGAAGGGGCGACGAGCGGGAAAGGATTTGCCAGAGAAATAAATTTTATAAGATAAATAATAAATATATTCAATCACGAATAAATAAGAAAGAGCAAGATGAAAATGATGTGTGAGAAAAGTGGAGAAGAAAAGGAGAAAGAAGAAAGGAGAGAAAATGTAGAAGCGAGGGAGTTAGAGCCGAGGGGAGGGGCGAAGAAGGGGGGGGGGGCAGGAAAGGAAATATGCCGTCGGCCCAGAAACTCAACTCGTTATTTTTTCACGAAGAAGCAAGAAAGAGCAATACAAAAAAAAAGTGTAAAAAAAAAAATCCGAGAAGAGAAGAGAGAATAAAGGAAAGAAAAATATGCGGTAGCGAGGGAGGGGCGAAGCGGGGAGAACGGGAGGGGAAAAATGCCGCCGGCCCAGAAACTCAACTCTTATTGGATTCTGCATCGACTGACATGCGCGAACTCCATGACGGAGCGGTTGCCGGGGGAGAGAGAGTGGGGGGGGACGGAGCGGTTGCCGGGGGAGGGGAGGGAGAGAGAAGGGGAGGGAGGGGAGAGAGAGAAGGGGAGGGAGGAGAGGAAGGAAGGGGAGGCATGGGAGGAAGGAGATAGGGAAGAGAGAGAAGAGGAGATAGGGAAGAGAGAGAAGAGGAGATAGGGAAGAGAGAGAAGGGGGGGAAGAGAGAAGTGGAAAGAGGGGGAGGGCAGAGGAGAGGGAGGGGACACCGGGGGAGTGGGGTGCCAGACAGGTCCGAGTTGAGCATGGGAATTGAGGGAGGGGAAGGGGGGAGTGATGGAGAGAAGAGATGACTTACTGGGGAGAAGGAGGGAAAGGGAAAGAGAGGGAGAGAATGTTATGATATATTAATGATAATAATAATGATGATAATGGTATTGATGATACTACTACTGATGATAATGATAATAATAATGATAATGATATATAATGATAATAATAATGTTGAAAATGATAATAGGGAGCTAGAGAAGAAAAGAAGAAAAAACGGAATGTGAACAGTAGATAATGAACAAAACCCCATGATAAACAAAAAAAAAAAAAATCATAAGTGATGGTGGTTTACTGACAAGGAAATTAAATACACAACAATTCTTCATAATAACATTAATTATAGGTGAATAGGTGTTATTGTTGTTGATAGTAATGCCGATATGTGTAAAAAGAATAAAATGAAATTTATGTATACAGATTAGTATTTATTTCTGATTCAAATGCTAATACAAATAAATTATTTTTTTAATTGTTGGTGGCAATGTTGACACAAGTCATAGAAATTACTGTTGACATCAGCTTTAATTCAGGTAAATTGTTAGATATTTCATTTCAGAAAAGAATAGCCATTGTTGATATTGAAATTCATACCAGTAATATAATAGAGGGCTTCATATTGACTTCACGAGCAATGTTCTGAAATCGAATCTGTAATTATGAGACCGTTATTTGGCTTTTATATTATAGAAAAAAAAAAATTGGTGTTGATATATGTATATTTTTCGGATTACATACCTTTTATTGATTATGGATTTTGATATATTAACCATTTCTGAGAAGGGTATATGTGGCATATTGAAATTTTTGATAACCCGTTTTTTTTATTATTATTATTATTAGCATCATTACCAACATGGTCACCAGCATCATAACATAACAATTATGATAACTATCTAAAAAAGAAATAAGAATAAAGAGTGGGGAAATAAAGAAATAATAATATAGAGGTTGAAATTCTTCATGTACACGTAAGCAATAGATACACACATGCATAAATAAATAAACAAACAAATCCCGAAGACTGTAATTTCTTAAGAAAGCGGCGCTCGTCCGCTCCTGTCCCTCAGAAGCCACAGCTGTGTTAGTAGTACTCTCCCCACACCCCCACACCCCGAACGCCCTTACCCTTATACCCACAGTCACCCCCACCTCCATTCTTATACCCACAGTCACCCCCACCTCCATTCTTATACCCACAGTCATCCCCACCTCCATTCTTATACCCACAGTCATCCCCATACCTTTTCCCTTCCCTTCTTTATCTTCCTCTCCTTTCGCATTCGCCTTCCCCCTCCTTTTTCATCCTTCTTTTGTATTTCCTTTTCACCTTCCCCATCTTCCTCCTCCTGCTTTCCTTCCTCCTCCTCCTCCTCTCACCTGTCCCATTCTCCTTCTCTGTCTTCTCCCTTTTCTCTTTACCCTCTTTCTCTTCTCCCATTCCCCATTCTCCTTCTCAGTCTTCTCCCTTTCTCTCTTCCTCTCTCTCTCCCTTTTCCCTTCTCTTCCTCCTTTCCATCCCTCATTCACTTCTCTCCCCTTCATCCCCCCTTCTCTCGCATCTCCCCCTCTCCCCCCGCCCTTATCGTTGTTGTCAACTTTGTGTTTTTGTCTTTCTCTTTTTTGTTTTAATCATTAGTGACTGTTTTTTATTGTCATGGAGAGTGTATAGTTGTTTTCTGTAATTATTTATGGTTATTGTTGTCACCGTTATGGGTATTGTTATGATAGTAATAATTATTATTACTATTATTATTATTATCATTATTATTATTGTTATTATTATTATTATTGCTGTTGTTGTTATTATTATTGTTATTAACTATTATTTTTATTATCATTATTGTTATCTTTATTATTATAATTATTATTGTTATCTTTATTATTATTATCATTATTGTTATCTTTATTATTATTATCACCACTATTCATATTATTGGTATAATCTTATTTTGCTGATGTTCTCGTTATCATAATCATCATTTTCAGCATTATTATTATTTCCATTATTGGTACTGCGTGTTACCCGTTCTTTCAGTTGTATTTTAAACAGCCTCTTCACTGTATTTTCACCTTTACTGTATCATCATTTTTACTATATCCGTTATTATCCGCATTGCCACCATTTCGGCGTGGGAAGGTTACAGCCTCGTGTTATCTTGCGTTTTATCTGAATCTCCAAGGCACTTTGCCGTCTTTGCTCTTGCTGTCGTTGTTATGTTTTGTTGCTATTGTTTCGTTTATCTTGGACGCTGTTATCAGAAACGTCTTTTCTTTCTCTCTTTCTTTCCTTTTTTTTCCTTCTTGTTTTTCTACTTTTTGTTTATTTTTTTTTTTATTATAATCTTCAGAATTCTCAGAATTCCCGTCAAATGCCGTGGTTGTAAAATAAATATATTATTAAGATACATGGTTATGATGATGATAACGCTTAGAAAAAGGAATATTAGCGTGTTTTTTTTCTCTTAGATTTCGATTTTTTTCTTTTTTCTTTTTTTATCTGAAAGTGCAAGAAATATTGAAGGTTCTGCGGAACTACTTCCTTGGTCCGCTGTATCGGGTTTGACATTGAATGCTGTTATCGTCGGGGTATTTATATCTTTCGTCTCTCTCTCTCTCTCTCTCTCTCTCTCTCTCTCTCTCTCTCTCTCTCTCTCTCTCTCTCTCTCTCTCTCCTCTCTCTCTCTCTCTCTCTCTCTCTCTCTCTCTCTCTCTCTCTCTCTCTCTCTCTCTCTCTCTCTCTTTTCCTCTCTCTCTCTCCTCTCTCTCCCCTCTCTCTCTCTTCTCTCTCTCTCCTCTCTCTCATCTCTCTCTCTCTCTCTTCTCTCTCTCCTCTTCTCTCTCTCTTTCTCTCTCTCTCTCTCTATCACTCTCTCTCACTCTCTCTCTCTCTCTCTCTCTCTCTCTCTCTCTCTCTGATAAAAGATAAAGACGAACCCAGTGTTTTCGGAAATACTATATCTAAAATCTTTTTTTGTGTATGATTTTCGTTCGTTTGTGACGTAAATGGAAAATTGGGAATTCCGTTTTATCTTTGTCTTATTTATAATTCTCTTTTTTTTAATGATTCTTTTCTCCCTCTGTTGTTATATTGATTTTTTTCTTCTTTGTATTTTATTGTCTGCTTATTTAACTGCTTTGTGTTTATGTATTTATATTTTTTTACTCGTTTCGTCTCTTAGTCTTTATTTCCTTCTCGCCCTTCTGTTCCCTTAATCATTCGTTCCCTATTTCTCCTCCTGTGCTTCTAACATTTACCATCACCTTCGCTCTCCTGCTGGTCATCCTCTTCTTCTTCTTTTTCTTCTTCTTCTTCTTCTTCTTCTTCTTCTTCTTCTTCTTCTTCTTCTTCTTCTTCATCTCCTCCTCCTCCTCCTCCTCCTCCTCCTCCTCCTCCTCTCCTCCTCCTCCTCCTCCACCGCCTTCCCCCTCTTCTCCATCGTCTCTTTCTCCTTGTAATCGTCGTCCTCCTCTTTTTTCTTCCTCCTCCTCCTTTTCTTTTCCATTCTCATCCTTTTTATTCTCCCATGCCACGTCTACGTATATCTTACCTTTCCGCCTCCTCCTTTAACACTTATATAAGCCATGCACATACCATCTCTATACGTCATACACAAGTTGCCTACTTGCTTAGTTCAATCATCAATTTCCTTTATGTACAAACCATCTATCTACTTCAAGGACAAATCACGTGACTGCATCTTCCATAATCTATATAAACAATGTTGTTTCCTTTATGGACAAACCATCAACCTGCTTCGTGAGCAAACGATCTATCTATCTATGTCGAGTTCAGACTATCTATCGCCATAGTGCCAACTAGCCAGGTAGCCAGCCAGCTCCCAGGTGTGCCAGCGGTGCCAATCAGCTCTCAGGCATGTCAGGAATGCTGGTGCCACTTAGGACGCTACAGGCGGTTCTTCCAGAGCGCCAGGCATTCCCAGGCATTCCCCATTGCCTGCAGCTCTCTCTCTCTCTCTCTCTCCTCTCTCTCTCTCTCTCTCTCTCTCTCTCTCTCTCTCTCTCTCTCTCTCTCTCTCTCTGCGGGTAGTGTATTGTTTGTACTGGTCACCCCTTTTGGGCGGGTGTGGTTTGGAAGCCTTGTGTGTGTGTGTGTGTGTGTGTGTGTGTGTGTGTGTGTGTGTGTGTGTGTGTGTGTGTGTGTGTGTGTGAGTGTGTGTGTGTGTGTGTATGAGAGAGAGAGAGAGAGAGAGAGAGAGAGAGAGAGAGAGAGAGAGAGAGAGAGAGAGAGAGAGAGAGAGAGAGAGAGGGAGGGAGGGAGAGAGAGAGAGAATGACTAGCATGTGTCAGCCTGTCCGCATTCTATCTCAGTTTGTTTCAGTCTCTTCTCTTCCTTTCTGTCTCTCTGTCTTCCCCTTTTCTTCCATCTTCCTCCTGCCTCCAACCTTCATGCCATGCAGTGTCTCCTTCCTGTGAGTCAGAAGTGTGTCAGGCAGGGTTTCAGGTGCGTCAGTGTGCCATCTCCCGTCATGCAGAGCAGGTGAGGTGGCACCGACATCTACATTGCATGACTCACTGGATCTTTTGCTTGATCTTATTTTCGTGGCGGGAACGGACGCTGCGTGACCCGATGCCAGCCCTTCACGTGCCTCCAATCTTCAGTCATCGTCATCGTCTTCGTCATCGTCATCAGCATCGTCATTGTCGTTGTCATGGTTGTCGTCATCAGCATCGCCGTCGTCTTATAGTTATCATCGTCGTAGTCGTTATTATAATCGATATCGACATTATAGTCGAGGTTGTAATGGTCTCAGTCATCGTCCTCATTGCCATGGTTGTAAGGGTCTCAGTCATCGTCCTCATAGTCATTGTGAGTATAACCGTCACCATCATCATCGTCATCGCCATCGTTATTACCATCGACACCTCAAGTCTCCGTTCTCGTCACCATCATCCTCGCGACTCTAACTGCGCCGCCATGATTAGCCCAGGTCGTTCCCAACCTTCATCCACCTCATTCTTTCTCTCTGTCTTTCTGGCCTTCCCTCCCCTCCTTCCTCTCTCCTACCTGCCCTAACCCTTCCCTCCATCCCTCCCTTCTTCCCTTCCTCTCTTCCTCCCTCCCTCCCTTCTTCCCTCCCTCCCTCTCTCCCTCCTTCCCTCCCTCCCTCTCTCCCTCCTTCCCTCCCTCCCTCTCTTCCTCCTCACCATCACGATAGCATCTCCATCCCTTTGCACCATCATCCCCCCCCCCTCCACCACTACCATCGATCTCTGAGTCACCTCCCGCTCCTCTCCTCCTCTCCCCTCCTCTCCCCTCTTCTCCCCTTCTCCCCTTCTCCCCTTCTCCCCTTCTCCCGGCCTCCCCCCCTCCCGCGCCATGCCCGCCTACTGACTGACTCTTGCTCTCCCTTTCTCTTTTCTCTCCTTCCTCTTTTCTTTCATTTTTCTCTTCTCTATCCTTAGTTTTCTTCTCTTCTCCTTCGTCTTCGCCTCTCTCCTCTCCTCCCTACCTTCCCCCCCTCTCTCTCTCTCTCCTCTCTCCT
>NC_051387.1:50958261-50965761 GCF_015228065.2 Penaeus monodon
GGTTTTTGGGTTGTAATCGGGCATGGTCGGGGGTGTGAAAGTGAGTTGATAGGTCATTGGTCAGTCACAGGGCACGGTTACGTCGTTGGTCGGTTAGTCGGGATATGGTCGGGTAGGTCAGAGCTCGATTTCTGGTCACTACTAGTCTTGGTTGTTTGGCACTGGTATGTCTCTTGTCGGTCACTAGTCACTGGTAGGTCCCTGGTCGGTCACTGGTCACTGGGCGGTCACTGGTCACTAGTAGTTCTCTGGTCGGTCACTGGTAGGTCTGTGGTCGGTCACTGGTCACTGGCAGGTCTCTTTTCAGTCCCTGGTCACTGGTCGGTTAGTCGGTCGATCGGGAAGAAGGAAGTGAAAAGGGAAGGGACAAGCGGAGATTTTTCCCCCGTTGATAGTGGAGCATAAACTTTTTCTTTTCTTTTCTTTCCTTTTCATTCAAACTTTCCTTTGTGCTTTTGAAATGGAAAAGAGTGTGTAGAGCGGGGATTCCGGATAAACACACGGCTAAAAAAAAAAGGAGATCGAAGAAAAAGGAAGAAAAAATATTGTGTTTGTTTTTTCTCGTTTGGTTTGGTG
Organism: Penaeus monodon; assembly: GCF_015228065.2. Taxonomy (NCBI): domain Eukaryota; kingdom Metazoa; phylum Arthropoda; class Malacostraca; order Decapoda; family Penaeidae; genus Penaeus; species Penaeus monodon. Next base: position 50,958,838 of record NC_051387.1, read on the forward strand.
GCCCAGCCATGAAATTCGGTCGCGATGGCTCGGTGCTTTTCGAAATTCTATTTTATTATCATTATTATTGATGTGGATTTTATTATGTTATTTTATTATTATTATCATTATTATTTATGTGTTTTTTATTGTTGTTGTTGTTGATATTATTAGTAAGTTTTTGTTATTAGTTTTAGATTGCTGTTATTGTGGGTATTATGAATATCATTATTATTTTTTTTTATAATAATAATTATTATTATTATTGTTATGTTGTTGTTTAAATTATTGTTATATTCATCATCACATCATCATCATCATCATCATCATCATCATCATCATCATCATTTTCCATATTATTACAATCCTTATTCTCAGTATGAAAGACCATAATACTATCACCACACCATTAGCGCTGTGGTTTGCCTGCCCACCAATATTATTGCAACTACCCCATCTCCCGCCTTTATCCTCCCTTCCTTTCTCCACGAAGTCACATCACCCGACATTCCGTGATCTTCGTTTATTTTCTCTCCGAAGAAAAACATTGTCCCCTCGCACGCACCCCGCTCATCCCTCCGCCGCTGGCTATCTCCCCTCTTCCCTCTGCTGATTCTCTGCTGTTCTCGCCTCGTCCCTGTGTTCTTTTGTTTCGTTTTGTCTTGTTTTTTTCGTATCTTTTTCAGTAGTTTTCGTTTTTTTTTTTTTTTTACTCTTTTCCCTTGTTTTTCGTTTGTTACTATTCTCTTCTTCCTTTTTTTTATCTTTTCTTTTGTCTTCTCTAGTCTGCTTTCTTCTCTTCTTCCCTCGTCGCTAATCGCTCTCTTTGTCTTCCCTACCTTTTCTCTCGTCATCCCTTCCCACTCATACCCCGCACTCATCTTCCCTTATTTCTTCCTCCTTCGTTCCTTCTCTTTTCTTTCTACCTCTCCCCACTCTTCTAACTCACTCTCTCCTTTTCTCCTATCTATCCCCCCCCCTTCTATTCTTTCTTCCCCTCCCCTACCTTTCTTTAGGCAACATTCCCTTCCTACCTACACCCCTCATCTACTCTTGATTCATTAGAGTTGATCATCTGACCGCGACTCTTCTTCTAAAATGTGATATATATAAGGCATTTGATTATACTTCTGTTGGTCAGTTATTTCCGCACTTTTAGACGTCCTGCATCATTACGTTATCCTGTTTTTTTTTTTTTTGGTTATAGTGCAGCCTTTGTTTTGTTTTGTTTTTGTTTGTGTTTGTTTGTTTTTTTCCTTTGACCAAGGCATTAGCTGAGCTTTTTTTGTGTGTCTCTTTGTTTGTTTGGTCTTTGGATGATTTTTTCATCTTCTCAGCTGTTTGTTCTTTCATTATTCGTTCTCCTTTTCCCTTCACTACTTCTCTCTTCTTCTCTCTTTTCTCGTACGCTAAAGCCTGTTCCCCATCGCCCTCTCCTTCATCTTCCCAGTATCCCCCTTCTCTTCCCACTTCCCTCTCTCCCTCCCCATCACCATCACCATCACTCGATCTCCCTGTCCCTCCCACCAATCTCTCCCTTGCCCTGCCTTTCTCCTCCAATACATCTGTTCTCCATCTCTCCCTTTCCCTCCCCGAACATCTGTCCTCCTAACCCCCTCCCTCCCCCTCCCAACTCTCACTCCCCCCTGCCTAAACGGGAGAAGGGAAGGGGGGGTCGATGGGGGGGGGTGAACGGTGCTATCGGGCAGACTCGCTCTAAAATTGCCAGGTTAATTTTGGTGATGGGACAGAGAAGTACTAATACGCGGGAGATGTGTGGCCACACCCAACCATCTCTCTCTCTCTCTTTCTCTCTCTTCTCTCTCTCCCTCCCTCCCTCCCTCTCTCTCTCTCTCTCTCTCTCTCTCTCTCTCTCTCTCTCTCTCTCTCTCTCTCTCTCTCTCTCTCTCTCTCTCTCTCTCTCTCTCTCTCTCCACACACACACACACACACTCACTCACTCACTCACTCACTCACTCACTCACTCACTCTTTCTCAATCCTTCCACTCCATTTTACCTTACCCTTCCTCTCCTCCCCCACCCTCATTCTCTCTCTCTCTCTCTCTCCTCATATCAATCCATCTATTTCATTTTCCCCTCCTTCCTCTCTTCTCTCCTACTCCTTCCCCTTCTATCATATCTCCCTCGTTTTCTCTCTCCCCTCTCTTTAATTGCCTTTTACTCATCTAGCCTCTCTCCCGCCTCCCCCCCCCCCCCATCCGGGCATGATGTAAATGAGCTGGACTGAGGAGATGACTGCAGAGGGGAGCCACGCCCGTGCGAGTGAGGGGGGGAAGAGGAGGGTGGGGAAGGAAGGGAAAGGAGAGGAGGAGGAGGAGGAAGAAGGAAGGGAAAATAGAGGAGAGGAGGAGGAGGAAGGGGAAGTAGAAGAGAGGAGGATGGGGAGGAAGGGGAAGCAGAAGATAGGAGAATGGGAGGAAGGGGAAGTGGAGGAGGAAGTAGAGGAGAGGAGGAGGAGGAAGGGAAGTAAGGGGAAGTAGAGGAGAGGAGAAGAAGGAAAGAGAGGAGTGCGGGGATGAAAGATGAAACAGAGGAAGAGGGGAAATGCAGAAGGTAGAGGAGGAGGATGATGGAAGTGGAGGAGGAAGAGAAGGAGGAGGGGGAGGGAAGCGAAGGCAGAAAAGGAGGAAGAGGAGTGGTGATGGTGAGTCTGGAAGTGGCGATGGGGATGATTGAAGGAATGGGAGGAAAGCAGAAAGGAGTAGTAGGAGTACGAGGAGGAGGAAGAGGAGGAAGACACAAAATTGAAAATGGGAAGATGGAAAATTGTTCGGTGGAAAGTAAGCCATAGGTTTGTCCCGCGCCATCGTTCTTGACACTCTCGACTCCCTCCCTCGCCTCCTGACACGTCCTCTCCTCCCTGGGGCTCATTCGGTTCGCTTTAGCTTACCAGATCTCTCACTCTTGACTCATCGACTCATCCTTGACTCGCTCCTGACTCATGGAATCATTCTTACTCTTGACTCTGTGACTCATCCTTGCCTTACTCTCAACTTATTGACTCACGCTTGACTCGTTTTTAGCTCACTGACTCACAATGGATTACTTTTGACTCATCTAATTGCCCCGGATCTTAATCCGTTTCCCATAGACTTACCCTAGGCTCACTCTTGACTCGCTGTGGTTCATTCCCAGTGGTTCACTCGCAACTCATCTCACTCCAGATTCGCTCTTGACTCATTATGGTTCACTCACTCACAGTAGTTAACTCTTGACACTCTGACTTACCTCGGGACTTACTCTGACTCCCGTGAACTCAATTTTGTGCTCGCCTCTCGCCTCATTCGTGCCTCTCTCGCCTCAGTTGTGTCTCACTCGATTCATTCTTGCTTTTTTCGCCTCATCCGTGCCTCTCTCGCCTCATTCTTGCCTTTCTCGCCTCACCCGTGCCTCTCTCGCCTCATTCTTGCCTTTCTCGCCTCACCCGTGCCTCTCTCGCCTCATTCTTGCTTTTTTCGCCTCATCCGTGCCTCTCTCGCCTCCTTTATTGCCTCGCCAAGCATCTAGCAAGAGGTTCCTTCCGCCCTGTGATCCTCGAAGGGGCCTATTGATCCCCCTTGGACGATCGCCGGGCATGCCATGGGAACTTAGGCCTATATAATTTCATGGGCTTAGTTAGGCTTCTTTTATGTCCGTTCGGAACTCGCGGCTCGCATGTTGGCTTTGACTTTTTTATCGCTTTTTTCTAGGTTCTTTGTTTGGTGCGTTTGTTTGTTTGCTTGTTTGGGTTTCTGTTTTTTTTTTTTTTTTTTTTTTTTTTTTTTTTTTTTTGTTTTACTGTTTTTGTTTTGTTTTGGGGGCTTCTTTCTTCATGGTCGTATTTATTGTCTTTTTTTTTTAATCATTATTTTTGTGCATCATTGAATCTTTTTTTTTTTTTTTTATTTTTTTTTTTTTATCATGAGCATCACTTTTCCTCGTCATCATTATAAACATTTTATCATTTTATTTTTCTTCTTCCACCATCCCTTTTCTCCGCCACTGCCCCCCCCCCCCTCCTTTCTCCTTCTCATACCCTCCCCATCGGCCGCCTCTCTCCTCTTCTCCCCTTCCGTCTCTCTCCCTCTTTTTTTTTATTCTCACCTGTCGCCCCTCCCCTCCCCCCCTTGTCCTCCTAACACCCCCCCCTCCTTCCCCCCCTCCTTCCCCCAAGCGTACAATAATCACCACTGGTTATTGACTTTTTCACTTGTGTGAGGAGGGGGGGAGGTAGGGTTTATAGGGGTGGGGGTGGGGGTGGGGTGAGGAGGGGGAGGTTGGGGCCTTAAGGGTGAGAGATGGGGAGGTGTGAGGAGGGGGTGGGTGAGTAGGTGGGTGGGTGTGAGGAGGGGGTGGCGGGACGGGAGGGGAGGACAGGTAGGGGTGTGGGGGTGAGGTAGCTAGGCACGTTGTCCGAAAATTCCAAATTCATTGCTAAAATTAGGGTGAATACAGTTTTTTTTAGTAGATAATTTATTTTAGTGAAAATGCGAAGTCATGGTTTTGGTCTCCCTTCTCCCCCCCCCCCCCACCCACCCGTTCTCCTTCCTCTCCCTTTCATCCCCCTCCTTTACCTTCATTCTTCCATCTCGCTCTCTTCTGCTACTTCGTCTGTGCGTTTTTCTTTCTTTTTCTTTTTTTCTTTCTCTCTCTCTTTCCTTATCTCCTCGGTCTTTCTCTTTCTCTCTTCTCGCTCTTCTCTTTTACTTCTTATTTTTTCTTTCTCCCTCTCTTTTTCTTTTTTTCTCTGTCTCCCCTTTTATCTCCCTCTTCTCCTCCTTCTCCACTTCGTTATCCTCCTCTGGCACACAGTTCCTCTCTGTATCCCCGCTCTGTTCTTCCTTCTCTCACTCCTCCAGCCCTTCATTTCTTCCTTCCTTCCTTCCTTCCTTCCTTCCTTCCTTACCTGTCATCCTTTTCCTCTTGTTATCCTCCCACTCTCTTTGCTTTCTCTTTATTTCTTTTATCTCCCTTATACCACTCCTTCTCTTTTCTTCCTTCTCTCTTCTCCTCCTCTTCCTCCTCCTTCTCCTTCTCCTTCTCCTTCTCTTCCCTCGGCCCCTCCTCTTCCTCTCCTCTTCCTCCTCCTCCTCCTCCTCCTCTTCCTCCTCCTCTCCCCTCCTCTTCCCCCGCCTCCTCCTCTTCCTCTCCTCCTCCTCTTGCTCATCCTCCTCTTCCTCCTCTTCCTCCTCACCATCATGCTCACGACTCGCAGTCATATTGTCTTGTGCATGTTCAGTAAGAATGAATGTCAGGGTCAGACAAGCAAGAAAAAAATAATAAATGCATTTGGATTAAAAAAAAAAACTTATTCATATCAACATTTTCATTAGCAAATTACGGAGCGTGTTTGCCCTTATTATCCTTGGCATTATGTCACGTGGCCGTGAGATTTCGCATTCGTTTTGTGAGAGGTCGTTTGTTTGTGTGTTTGTTTGTGTATGATTTTTGTTTTATCGTTTCTTTTTTTATATTAATAGCCCATCCGTCCATATCTCTGGTCATTTAGTTTTCTTGTTCTTATCTGGATGGATCTAACTGTTTGTCTCTTTGTTTGTCTGTCACGTGTCTCTGTGTTATCTAAGCGACGGTCGTTTGTTTAAATTATGGAGTAGAATGTAAAATATATGATGTAGCATAAATCGCGTCCCATACCGCTATCGGGACGGAACATAATATAACATAGCATAGAATAGGATGGGATAGGAGAGCATAACATAGCATATCATGTCATATCATAGCATATGATTCTGTTCTGTTATATTGCATTATTTAGCAGAATAGAATATAACATAGTATAGCATAGCATAGCATTCCATTCCATCGCATAACACGGCAAAGCACAGCAGAGTATACATCAGATCGCACATCGTCGGCCGAGCGGGAGAGTTGTTCTTCGTTGCGGTTTTCATTCATTTCGACCGACGCCTTCCATGCCACTTGCAAGGTCAGGGTAATGACCTTCTCAGGGCGGCTGGATTCAGGCCGTGGCGCGGGCTTCGCTCCTTCGGCTCGTCTGGGGGGGGGGGGCGGCGCGTGTCTTGTTTTATAAGATATAAACGTATATAACAAAATAGCCGTTTTTTTCGTTTATTTTCTCTCTCTCTCTCTCTCTCTCTCTCTCTCTCTCTCTCTCTCTCTCTCTCTCTCTCTCTCTCTCTCTCTCTCTCTCTCTCTCTCTCTCTCTCTCTCTCTCTCTCTCTCTCTCTCTCTCTCTCTCTCTCTCTCTCTCTCTCCACACACACACACACACACACACACACACACACACACACACACACACACACACACACACACACACACACACACACACACACACACACACTTACTTCACTTTCACTCACTCACTCCCGCTCCCTTCTGTCGCTTTCTGACCGCGCCAGCCACTCCGACCACTCCGCTGTCCTATTTCCCCTCTCTAATATCTGCCTGAGTCTCCTTCCCCTCTTCCCTCCCTTTACCAGCCTAGTCCCTCCTCTTCTTTTGACAACCCTAACCTGATTCCCTCTCCCTCTCCCACTCCCCCTCCCTCTCCCTCCCGTCTACCCTCTTATGTGCAGCTCTCTCCATTCCTTGCCCCACAGACGCCACCTCTTCTCCTCCCCTCTTTCTCTGTCTCTGTTTCTCCCCTCACCTGTCTCCGCACTCCTCCCCTCCCTCCCCTCCTCCCCACCTGCGCTGGCCACTCCGAGCGCTCTCCCTCTCTCTCTCCCCATCCCTGAGTGGGTGTGAGGGGCGCTGACTCAAGGGGGGGAGCCAGCAGTCCGCTTCCAGCCACCCGAGGGGACGGATCCCCTCGTTCACTCGCTCTCCTGGAACGCGCGCGCACCCTCGAACCGTGGATCCAAGTACCCGCGCCGCCGCCGCCGCCATCGAGGGGAGAAAGGAAGGAAGGAAAGAAGGAAGGAAGGAAGGCAGGCTTCGCTGTCACCGTCATGTCGTCG
>NC_051387.1:50970761-50978261 GCF_015228065.2 Penaeus monodon
AGAGAGAGAAAGGGGAAACGGAAGGAAGAAGAGAGAGAGAAAGGAAAAGAATGAAAGAGAGAGAGAGTGGGGGAGGAGATAAAGGAAAGAAAAAAAGGAGAGACAGTGAAGAGAAAGGGACCTGGAATCCCATGCAGCTGTGATGCTGAAAGCCAACATGCACGTGGGCGTCGCCATGTTGCAAGGGAAGGAGGGAGGTGGGGGAGAAGGGGAAGAGGGGGAGAGGGAGCCCCACACCTACGGACATACCACAGTTTCTGCGATTCCCTTATATATATCGCGCGGAGAGAAGGGACTGCATACTGAGCGAAAGGGCGTGAGGGAATGCGGGAAGGGCGCTGGAAGACCTTTGGATTAGAGAGGGAGAGGGAGGGAGGGAGGGAGGGAGGGAGGTAAGGCCTAGCAGGAAGGAGGGAGGAAGGAAGGAAGGGCTTGAGGCAGAGGGCGGAAAGGCGGGAGAGAGAGTGAGAGAGAGAGAGAGAGAGAGAGGGAGGGAGGGAAGGTGGGAGGGGGGTGAGGTGAGGTGAGAGAAGGTGGCAGATGGCGAGAGCGAGGAGAGAGATAGAGAGAAAAGAAGAAGAAGAAAAAAACAGTCACAGATGAGAAGGTATTTAGGAGGGAGAGAGAGAGAGAGAGAGAGAGAGACCAGACACACATATACCTAGAAAGAGACAATAAAGAGAGAAATGAGGAGGAATAGGAGATTAGCGGGGAAAAAAACGTGACACAAACAGCACCTCTCTTGGCGAGCATCATTAGAAGTGTGACGTCATACCAGCATCGTCGTTTATATATTCTTATCTGTTAAAAAGAAAAGAAAAATCTCTTCCGTCCATGCATTACTTTACTCATATTTTGTTAAATCCGTTTCTTAGACACACCATGCCTTGTGTGTTCCCTTTTTTTCCTTTTATTTATCGTCTCTCTCTCTCTCTCTCTCTCTTTTTCTCTCTTGCTTTTCCTAGATTGTTATCGTGGAATTACGTCGTCGTTCTCGGCGAGGCTGCGAGTCAGGTGATTCCGATAAGAGAGATAAGAGATAAGATGATAAGGCAGACATCCGCTTGTAATCAGTGCGTTTTCGGGCATCTCGTGTGGGAGAGGGAAGGGGGAAGGGGTGGGTAGGGGGTGAGGGAAGGGGGAAGGGGTGGGTAGGGGGTGAGGGAAGGGGGAAGGGGTGGGTAGGGGGAGAGGGAAGGGGGAAGGGGGGAGGGGTGGGTAGGGGGAGAGGGGAGGGGAGAGGGAAGGGTTATGGAGGGGGAGGCGAGGGAGTGGGAGAGAGAATGGATGGGTAGAGGGAGAGAGGGAAGAGGGGAGGATAGGGAGAAAGGAAGGGAAGTGGGAGAAATGAGAATAAAACAATCAAGAAGCGAGGCAGAAAGGGAGAGAGGGGAGAGGAGGGAGAGAAGGTTGACATTTTTATTTACGTCTTGCCATTATCATCTCGTGTCCTTTATTTCCCTTTTACGAGGAGGAGAGAAACGATCTTCAAGGTCAGTCCCGTCGTGTTTCAAAAGGTCACTGCTCGACCTTTTTCCTTGTAGCCTCCCTCCTTCCTCGTCTTTCCTTATTCCCCTCTTTCTGTCTTTCACCCTCTTCTCGCTGCTCTTCCTCTGCATCTCTGCTCCTTACCTCTCTCTCCCTCTCCTACCCCAGTCTTCCCCTTCCTCCTTCTCATCTCTATACCCCCTCCCCCTACCTCCCTTCTTCCTCCCACTCCCTCTCCCTCTCCCTCTCCCTCTCCCTCTCCCTCTCCCTCTCCCTCTCCCTCTCCTTTCCCCAGAGCCACTAAAGATAAACGAGAACTTGAGATTACGCTTACAAAGGACAGGTTGGAGAAACGATCACGTACGCTATTGGTGTTAATTCCGACCTTTAACTATATGCTTCCCACCCTAGTGTCCCAGGCTAGTGTGGCACTTTCCTCACCCGTGGATCCGCCCACACATAGTGGAGATGAACAGGAAATTCTAGTTCGTTTTACGTCAAAACTTTTTTTTTTTTAATATATAAATGTTCTTGGTGTTTGTGGATGTTTGTATGCTTTTTTACGAGGGAGAACAGAGAGGAGAGAGAGAGAGAGAGAGAGAGAGAGAGAGAGAGAGAGAGAGAGAGAGAGAGAGAGAGAGAGAGAGAGAGAGAGAGAGAGAGAGAGAAGAGAGGAGAGCAAGAAAGAAAGGATAGTTGGCATCAACAACATCATATTCAAAAGACTGACATTTCCAAAAGTTCAGATTCACCGAAATACAATTCTGCCCAAAACGCGACCTTTTTTTCCATCAATCCCAGAGCGGAAGCGGTTGTCTCTATTTCATTTTCTCTTATTTTTATTTTGATTCGTCTTATCTTTTGCTTTATCTCGTCCTTTTCCCACCGAACCGGAACCGGAATCTCATTCTTGGCAAATATTTGAATTATATTTTTTTTTTGTTAGCATAATCTTCATCTTCATTTTCATCTTCATCTTCATTTTTATTGTTTATTATTATTATGATTATTATTTTATTATTATTATTGTTATTGTTATTATTATTATTATTATATTATTATTATTATTATATTATTATTATTATATATTATTCATATATCATATCATCACATCATCATCATCATCATCATCATCATCATCATCATCAACATCATCATCATCATCATCATCACATTATTATCATCCCAATCAATTTATCATACTTTAGTAATTATCGTTTAGTTCGAACGGCATCACTGTACTTTTAAATAATCATCGTCACCGACCTCGCAGTCATCAGATAGTTAACATCACCAGTCTGTCATCATCACCAGGCACCAGTCATCAATAATCGCTAACCTGTCAAAGTGTCATCGACCAACACTAATTCGTTGCGTATTTTCGCTTTGATAATGACATGAGTAGAAGTCCCCCCTTTTCACTAAAGGTCGCCTGTCTGGCTGTCTCTGTATTTATTTATCTGGTCTTTTGTGTGTGTGTGTGTTTGTAGCGCAAGTATATGTTCACTTTGTGATTAAAGTTCACTAACTACCTGCCCCAGTGCAACAAATATCACCACCACCATCGTCGTCGTCGTCATCGTCATCTCATCGTCATCATCATCATCATCTCATCATCATCATCATCATCATCATCATCATCATCATCATCATCATCATCATCATCATCATCATCATCATCATCATCATCATCATCATCATCATCATCATCATCATCATCATCACCACCACCACCACCATCACCACCACCACCACCACCAGTCCTAAACAAATATCATTACAAATGGTACATAATTAGGTAATTTCTCCATTTATCTATAAATGTCCTTGTATGTTTATTTATTCATTTATTAACTTTAATCATCCGTCTGCTACTGCTGTCGCGACGTCTACTGCGCAGCGAAGGAAAATATGCGACTCGGCGTGATGGCAACAGCAATCGCCGCAGCCTCCCTGGGGACCCCCCCCCGTCGGTCTTCTCCCCAGACTCTCCCCCCCACTTTCGTCTCCCCGTTTTAATCTCCGTCTTTTCCTGGTTTTAATCTTCACATTCTCTTCTTATCGACGTCTCTCTGCTTATTCTCCTCTTCTTATTTCCTTTTCTCCACTTCCCTTTCTATATTATGTGTTTCTGTCTTTTTTTGCGTCTTTCCTTTTACAGATTCTTCTCATCCCTCTGGTCTCCCCATATTCACCTTTTTTCTCATCTGCTAAGTCTCCTTTCCTCTCTCCTATTTCCTTCCATTTATCTGTCCTTTCTTCACCGCCCGTCCTCTGCATCTACCCTCACTCCCTCACCCCCACCCCCTTGCTCCCTCACCCCCACTCCCCTTGCTCCCTCACCCCCACCCCCCTTGCTCCCTCACCCCCACCCCTTTGCTCCCTCACCCCTACCCCCCCTAATCGTGACTCCATCCCGCATCTTATCTCTCGGCTGCGGGAGATAACCCTTATCAAGCGCAGGTGTTACATCAGCAACGCTCAGAGCTTTGGCTAAAATCACAAAGGTGGTTCGTGTGGGTGACGCGTAAGAGAGAGAGAGAGAAGAGAGAGAGAGAGAGAGAGAGAGAGAGAGAGAGAGAGAGAGAGGAGAAGAAACGATACACACAGGAAGGAGAGAGAGAAAGGAGGGATTAGACAAACTGCAGCTCTGAAAATAACGTAGAAAATAGCGATGACGTAAACCATTTGCAGCGTGCCAGTTCAACAAATGGCGTTATTCATCACGCTAAGAGGGCTCCTATTGACTGCTAATAAACACAGAATTTATTGTCACGCTTCATGTTGTGATGGCACGTACGCATGCACGCTCATTCACGGACGTCAGGAGCACATGCACACGGACAGGCGCAGGCACATGAAGACACATACACAGTGGCGTGTAGACGTATATGTACGTGCGCACATGTACGAACTTTACGAATTTAGATGTACTGTACGTATCATAATGGTTTATGTTACCATGCTGGATTTTTTTTTCGATCTTCAGTTTTAATATATTGCAATTTTGGGAGGTGTTCATACTTTTAGTAAAAGATAAAAGTTTTTCTCTCACTCATTCTCAACCTCTTTCTCTCCTTACACTCTTCCCACCTTCCCCTCACCTGTCTCCCTTTTAATTCTTCCTTCTCCACCTCTCCCATTCTCTCCCCTTCCTCCAAACATTTTCTCCTCTCCCGACCCCTCTCCCCCTCTCTCTACCCTCTTATCTCCCTCCTCTCTTTACCCTATCCCTACCCCTCACCCTCTCTCACTCCCTCCCCCAGTCTTCCTCCACCCCCTCTGCCCCCACCTTCCCTCTCCCACTCTCTCCTTCCGTCCTTCCCCCTCCCTCCCCCCCTCTCCCCACCTTCCCTTCTCCTTCCCGCACCTCCCATCTCCCTTTCTCCCTATCTCCCCCTCTCTCCACCTTCCCCTCTCTCCCCCTTCTCCAACCTCCCTTTCTCCCTACCTTCCCCTCTACCTCTCTTCCGACATTCCCTCCTCTGTCCCTTCCCCGCTCCCCCTCTCCCCATACTTTCCCTCCCCCTCCCTTTCCCTTCCCTCTCTCCCCACCTTCCCCTCCCACGTCCTTCCCCTCCCCCGTCCTTTCCCTCCCCCATCCTTCCCCTCCCCCATCCTTCCCCCACCTCTCCCCACCTTCCCATCTCCCCGAACCATCCATGTGTGGTGGGCGATGCTGATCGTAACCATTTGTAAGGCGTCCCTCCTCTTGTTACTCGCATGCGTTCATCTCTGGCAAGACGCAGTGACAGTGTGGTCAGGTATTATTGGTCTCTTTTACGGTCTAGAGTAAGTCTTTTGGTCTCTTGTTATCTCTTTCTTTCTCTTTCGCTTTCGCTTTCTCTTTCTCTTTCGCTTTCTCTTTCTTTTTCTTTCATTTTTTCTTTCTTTTTCTTTCACTTTCTTTCACTTCTCTCTCTCTCTCTCTCTCTCTCTCTCTCTCTCTCTCTCTCTCTCTCTCTCTCTCTCTCTCTCTCTCTCTCTCTCTCTCTCTCTCTCTCTCTCTCTTACCTCCTCCTCCTCCTTTCGCTTTCGCCTAGACACTTATTATCAGCTGTTCGGTCACTTGATTTGGCCCGAGTCTGATATGGGTATTACGTCTTTCGTGTCGTTAGAGGCGAGGTCACCGTGTTTTGCCAGTTGGTGCTGAACCTTATTGCTTGTTGGCGGCCCACAGGTCATGGCGGACTGGTCGTACCTTCTGTATCTGTTTTAAGAAGGCTCTGCGGTTATTTGTTTGTCAAGTGTGGCAGCTGTTGTCGTGTTTGTATTTTTGTTCAGTTTCTTTGTTGCTTTTTGTATTGTTTTGTTTGATTTGTGTGGCTGTGTGTGTTTGTGATGGTGTGAAATTTTCCGAATGTTTGTGTTTGTGTGTGTGCACGTGCTATTTCCCAAAATGTAAATGGAGTGGCGATTCCGTAGATTTTCATTCCTCCCTTCGAAGTTTTCCCCAAAATTTCCCTGGTCGTCCTCATCGACATGTGATGTGAAGTTTGATGAATAGTTAAATATAAGAAAAAAAAATGATAATTACCGGTTACCTTAATTAGTTCAACAACACTCCTCACCACTCATCACCCCACACATCCCTCACCCCCACCACTTCAACACTCACTCCCACCATTTCCCCAACACTCACCCCACCACCTCTCTACCTCCTCACCTCCATTCTCTCTCCACCCCTTTCTCCCACCCCTCATACTCACCCCAAACCCCCATCCTCTCTCCACCCCTTTCCCCCAACCCATCCGTCACCTCCATTCCCTCATCGTCACCCCTAACCCTCATCCTCTCTTCACCCCTTTTTTCCCCACTTCCCCACTCCCCACTCCCTTTCCTCCTTGCCCCACTCCCTTTCCCCCTTCCCCACTCCCCACTTCCTTTTCCCCTTCCCCCACTCCCCACTCCCTTTCCCCCTTGCCCCACTCCCCACTCCCCACTCCCTTTCCCCCTTGCCCCACTCCCCATCCCCCTCCCCACCCTTCCAGGCTCCCTTTTAGCGTCACACTTTGAAATGCTAATCAGATCATGGCGGCGATTGCGTGATGTGATGCGTCTCGCCAATCAGAAAAGCCAGATATTCAGAGTTCATGATTGGATGGGATGGTAATAACGATGGTGCGTGTGGTAGCAGTGGTAATAGTGGTAGCTTAGTGGTGATGGTGATAGTTGCATGTGCAATTGTAGTATTGTTCGTAGTACTATGCGTGTAGGGATTATAGTATGTGTAGTTTGGATGGTATAGATAGGATGTGTAGTGATGATGGGGATAATGATAGTATAAGGAGTGATGGTGTGAATTAAAATTGTTTGCGTAGTGAATAGTGATCATTATAGGTGTGGTAGTAATTGTAGTAATTATAGTGACAATAATTGTTTGTATAGTAATAATAGTGACAATGATTGTTTTGTTTAGTGATAATAGTGACAGTAGTTGTTTATATTGTAAAAATAGTAACAGTAAGGTATTTCTGCTAGTGATGATAATGATAGTACTGCAACTATTTGTGTAGTGATAAAAGTAATAAGGGCACTGATAATGAAAATGAGATATTAATAATATTTTTTTTTCTCTCTACAGGTTAAGAACGTGACGAGCAAGACTGCTCCTGCTCCTCCTCAGACGCGAAGGAAGGTAGGTGTATAGTCTGCTGCCTTTCTTTTTCTGTGTGTGTGTCTGTGGCTTTGCTTTTCTTTATGTTTCCTCTCTCTCTCTCTCTCTCTCTCTCTCTCTCTCTCTCTCTCTCTCTCTCTCTCTCTCTCTCTCTCTCTCTCTCTCTCTCTCTCTCTCTCTCTCTTTCTCTCTTTCTCTCTTCTCTCTCTCTCTCCACCTTTTTCTTTACTGCCTTTTTTCTTTCATTTTTTATACTCTGGAGATACGTTATCGAACACCTGATAGGCCGTCCTTGATATTATTCATACACAGAGATAAAGAAGGAAAAGAAGAACGAGAGAGAGAGAGAGAGAGAGAGAGAGAGAGAGAGAGAGAGAGAGAGAGAGAGAGAGAGA
>NC_051387.1:50980761-50983261 GCF_015228065.2 Penaeus monodon
TCTTTTCCTTTCTCTTACAGAACCACTAATTTGTACAGTCCCTCTCTCCTTATCTGATGAGGTTGGCATCTGATTATAAAAACACAGGTGTCAATGTGACGATAAAAGCCTTCGATATCACGATTTTTCTAAAGATATCTTATTTTGGCTATATTTTCGTTGCTAAGGTGTTGCAGGATTGTTTACAATGTTGAGTTGGAGCCTTTTTGGAAATGTTACGATTGTTTTTTTTTTCCAGGAATGAGATTTAAGGCATCTTGTAGATAAAGTAATTTTTTTTCTCGACAAATCTCGACACGATGAAAAGATATAAAATTAAGTAAAAAAATATATATTACAATATTTTTATGCGTGTTCTCTTCTGTTTATTTGCTATGATGCAAATGTGATACAAATAACGAACCCTTTTTCGCTATTTGCAATCTAATATTGAAGACAATTGTTTTTCCGCCAATTCCAATAAGGATTAATAAGTTCTCGACATAGCTCTTACAGTTGGCTTAAGGTTCGGGAAGCTTCCAGAATGACAATTTGCATATATCGAAGGTAAATTAATTATCAGTCTTGTGTAATTGTCATTATGAGAATGTGATGCGATATCTAACCAAGCGAAACTTATTGTTGCTCTATGGTTTTGCTTTCCCAATTTAATGTTTTGATGCATATGTCAAAATAACGATTATCATTATTATCAGGAAAAAAGTGTACAACTTTGAAGCACGCACAGACGCAAGTGGAAATGACCTCATCCAGAAAAAGTTATCGAAATGTATTTCTTGCTACTTTCATTCCCCCCCCCCCCCCGACTCTCCGACCCTGCACCACCTCCACAACCTTTACCGCATCACCAACCCCTTCCCCTCAACCCACCCTCTCTCTCCTTCCCCTCCCCCTACTCCTTCCCCCTTCCCCCTTCCCCCTCCCCCTCCCCCTTCCCATTCCCCTCCCCAACCCGCCGCTCGCTTGGTCAGCACATGTGTGCGACCGCGATGGGCTGTGTCAATAAACAACATTCTATCAGTATCACGTTTGAATTATCATATTATATCAAGGTATTATCAGTTATCAGGGAGGTGAGTCATGAGGCCAAAGAGTGCCACTGTGAAGGTCTGCTGAGGTCCCTGACACTAGGATGACACCCGCTGATACCAAAATGACAATCTTTGGCACTAGATGATGTACAAGCAAAGGGGCGTCGTAGTTGCACTGCTGTTTGACAAACTAATAAGCGCGATATGAAAAAAAAAAGATAATGTTAAAACTTTACCTTTTTTTGACATCGATGAAATTTTCCTTCATGCTCAGTATGTTATCTTTCTTCTTTTCATTTCTTGATGCCTCGATCTGGAAAGGGATCAGGGAGTTTAAGACTAAGCCGGGGTTAATGAACGCATGTTTGTCGATCTGTTCTGCTTTTAAAAATAAATTCACGCCCTTTCGAGAAGAGTATAAAGTATAAAGTAGATAAAGTATAAACAGGTATGCGTGTATAAATTGAGAGCTTGTACATGTATGCCTTCGCGTTCTTCATAGTTTCGTTGTAGTTACTGTAGTTATTGATATTCTTGTTAGAATATATATTGCTATTATTATTATTAATTATCTTATTGTTATCTTCATCATCATCGTTATCATCGTTACCATCATTAGTATTTGTTAATCTAAATATTGTTTTTATCATTATTATTATTATTATTATTATTATTATTATTGCATATTATTATTATTATTATTATTATTATTATTATTATTATTATTATTTAGATTGTGCTTATCATTTAGCTCGAAACATCACTACAGTCAATTTTCGCAGCCGTCGGATTTGGGATAATTCGTGTGTTTGCATGTGTTTGTTTGCTTGTTTATTTTTTGTTTCCTACATCGCAATTATGTATCTCTTACTCCATCTACATTCATAACTTTCAATCTTCGGAAGCATTAGGGTGACATATTTAATATAATGGATGTTGGTTAGTAAGACCACGATGTAATATGCATTACGTTTCGATGATATTTGGTGCCATTGTGTTGGAGGAGTGTCAAGTGTGGCAAGGGTGAAGGGTGGCTCACAAAGGGTAATGTGTAAAGTGTAAGCGATGAAGTTAGGATTGTGAAGGATGAAGTGTCAAGTGTGTAAGGTGAAATGTGAAGAGTGAACTTGTAGAGAGTGAAGAGCTGAAGTGCGAAGGATGAGGAGCGAATTGTGAAGGATGAAGTGTGGAGGGTGAAGTGTAGAAAGTGAGAGCTGAAGTGTGGAGGGTGAAGTGTAGAAAGAGAGAGCTGAAGTGCGAAGAGTGAGAAGGAAGATCGAAGGATAGATTGTCAAGTATGAAGGGTGAAGTGTGGAGAATGAAGTGTAAAGGGTGACGTGCAGAGTGAAAAGCTTAAGTATAAAGGATGAGGACCGAAATATGAAAGATGGAGTTCCAAGGATGAAGTATGAAGTGTCAAGCGTCACCTGCCACCTCGTTCGATGTCTTCCGCAAATATGGGGGGCGAG
>NC_051387.1:50988261-51013261 GCF_015228065.2 Penaeus monodon
TGGAATTTTCACCTGCTCTGATTACACGCTATCGGCCATGAGTGTTGCAATATTCTCGCCAGGGCTGATAAGAGTGTGCTCTCTCGACTGTGTTGATGCTTCGTTCCGTCTTGTAATGGGTCTTTCTCTCTCTCTCTCTCTCTCTCTCTCTCTCTCTCTTTCTCTTTTCTCTCCTATATTGCTTCTTCTTATCTGGCATTATCTCCTTCCTTCTTATATTCTCTCTCTCTCTCTCTCTCTCTCTCTCTCTCTCTCTCTCTCTCTCTCTCTCTCTCTCTCTCTCCTCTCTCTCCTCTCTCTCTCTCCTCTCGTATTTTTCTTTCTATTTTTCATTCTACTTTTCTCCCTCTCCCTCTCCCTCTCCTCATCTCGCCTTTTCTCCTCTCCTCCCCTCCCCTCTTCCTGGCCCTCTCCTCCTCCCACGCACAAACACACGCACGCACACACAGCCACCTCCCCGGCAGCATCGGCCTCCAGAGAAACAAGCGCAAAGCAAACGTCGACCGAAGACATCACCTGTATCGCTTTTGTCGCCTTGAGTGTTGCCATATCGTGTTGCATCTTATTCCCCGTGTCCCCCCGCCGTCACCCGCGCGATCCAACCAGGGTTTGGCTCCTTATCTCTTATCGTACGCCGTTATCATCCTCACGCCCTTAGCTCATCTCCAGGTGACGGAGGGCGGGCCCAAGGGAACGGTCCTTTGTCCCGTCGTAACTGTGTGAGATAAGGATATAATAGGTTGGAAAGCGAACGTCTTCTCTACCCTCGGCCCTTACACGCAAAGCGACGTCCGTTCGTCAAAGTTAAATTCGTATGGGTGCGTTTGAGCGCTTGTCGGTAATAGCATATGCTGTTTGGATTGTCGTTATTTTATTTTTTTACAGTATATTTGTTGTTATTTAGATATCTTGGGGTTTTAATGAAGTATTTTATTTTAAATTTTCTGGTATGTGTGCCACACTTTTGACGCCATTGTGTCAGGGAACGTGGTGGGGAGATAGATTTCAAAATATTTAGGAATCCTCTCCCCTCTCCTCCCCTCTCTCTCTCTCTTCTCTCTCTCTCTTTTCTCCTCTCTCTCTCTCTCCTTTCCCCCTCTCTCTCTTTCTCTCCTTCTTTTCCCCCCCAATCTCCCCCCTTCCTCCTTCTTCCTTCCTTTCTTTCCTTTCTCTTCCCCCCCCCCCTCTTTTCTTTTTTTATTCTTTTTTTAATTTTCCCCCCTTAATTTTTTTTTTAAATTTTCTCTCTCTCTCTCCTCTCTCGTCTCTCTCTCTCTCTCTCTTCTCTCTCTCTCTCTCTCTCTCTCTCTCTCTCTCTCTCTCTCTCTCTCTCTCTCCTCTCTCCTCTCTCTCCTCTCTCTCCTCCTCTCTCTCTCTCTCTCTCTCTCTCTTCTCTCCTCACTCACTCACTCTCTCTCTTCTCCTCCTCCTCCTCCTCCTCCTCCTCCTCACCACCACCACCACATCACCACCATTATGTCCACACCACCACATTCATCACCACCACCACTTTCAATCACACTATCCCCACCACGAGGCTCATGAGCATTAACTCTTCCCAGAGTTCAACCTTCGTCCTTTCCCATGGGACACGTTCAGTCTCTATCTAATGAAACAGATTTGCGGTTACAGATATATTTTTTTTTATCGTTAGGATCCTTATCACCTAAAAAAAGATGGATAGATAATGTACTTTCAGATATGCCAGTCTTGCAAATACATTCCTGCTTAGTGATTTGTTGCAGAGCAGGCATTGTTGCAAGAGGAGCATGACATTTCATTTTGCTCTTTTTCATCTTCTTCCTATTTCTATTTTCTATTTTCTTCGTATTGTAATTTTCTTCTTCCTCTTTTCTTCTTGTTATTTTCTTCTTTCCTTTTTTTCTCCTTTTTATGCTTTCTCTCTTTCTGTTTTCCATCTTGTTGTCGTTTTTGTTTTCATTATTTGTTTTCCTGTCCTCCGTTGTATTCCTTTTATTATTTTTGGTTTTGTTTTATTTTTTACTCCTCTCTTTCTCTCTTCGTCTTTCTTTTATCCCTTCTCGTTCTTTTGTCTGTTTTCTTTCTCATTTTTTTCTTCTTTTTCTTTTCCTTCTTTTAGGTCTTTCCTTTCGTCTCTCACTCTTTCGTGTCCTCTTTTTGTCACTTTCTCTCCCCCCTCCTCCTCCTCCTCCTCCTCCTCCTCCTCCTCCTCCTCCTCCTCCTCCTCCTCCTCCTCCTCCTCCTCCTCCTCCTCCTCCTCCTCCTCCTCCTCCTCCTCCTCCTCCTTTTCTCCCTTTTATCATCTCAACTCACTACTCTCCCTCTTACCTCCCTTATCCTTCCTATCTCCCCCTCCCCCATTCCCTCCTCTCTCTCTTCTCTCTCTCTCTCCTCTCTCTCTCTCTCTCTCTCTCTCTCTCTCTCTCTCTCTCTCTCTCTCTCTCTCTCTCTCTCTCTCTCTCTTCTTTACTTATCCGTCTCCCTTCCTTCTTTCTGAACCCCCTCTTCCCTTCATACTCTTTCATTTCAACCCCCCCCCACCCCCCCAAAAAAAAAAAAAAAAAAAAAACACGGTACATTCTAAATTATTAGCAGAGCCCCTTCTCCCCCCCTTCCCCCTCCCCCCTTCCATCCTTCCTGCTGCATCCCTTAACAAATAGCTCCGCCGGGTGATTAATGGTGCAACGGACCTCTCATACGCAAAATGTGGATTTCCCAAATGGATAACTTGGTGCGGGTTTGCGATTCCAAGGGCCGAGGGGTAAGGAGGTTTGCTTTCGGGAAGGGGGGGGCGGGTATTTGTTAAATGAAAAGCAGTGGATCTTTTTTGCGTGTGGCTTTGGCGAGTTTGTAGAAAAATCTTTCTTTTTTGCTATCATTGCTGTTATTATTGTTATTATTTTTATTATTATTATTATTATTATTATTATTATTATTATTATTATTTTATACGTGTATATGTGCATAATAGATATATATATATTATATTATATATATATATCATATATATTAAATATTATTCTATGTACTATATATAGATATATATATCTATATATATATATATATATATTATATATATCTATATATATATATATATTATATATATATATATATATTTTAATATATTATATATATATATTATAATCAATATATTTATATATATATATATATATTCTACATATATATAATATTCCACTATTTATATTTTTATTTATATATATATATCTATCTCTATATATCTATTATTATATATTATCTATATCATTTATTATATATATATATATATATATATACTATCTTATCTTAGCAAGATCTCTGTCACGTTGAACTTCATCTATAAATCTTGTATACCTTGAGATGTTTTCCGCACCGTGATAAGCCAGTGCCACCTAGCGATAAGAGGGGACGCGGGGCAGTCGCTTTTATCGTCAGTTGTGTGTTGATGGGAGGGGGGCGATGTGTGTGATTGTGTGTGTGTGTGTTTGTGTGTGTGTGTGTGTGTGTGTGTGTGGTGTGTTGTGTGTGTGTGTTTTGTGTTTTGTGTTGTTGTTTTGTGTGGGTGTGTGGGTGGTGGGGTGTGTGTGTTGTGTGTGTGTGTGTGTGTGTGTGTGTGTGTGTGTGTGAGTGTGGGTGGCTGGTCCCTTTATCAGTTGCCTTGGGAATTCGTGGAGAGGGTTCACACCCAACTCCGACATCGCTCAGATAGAATTTCGTTGCTCTTGCAGTTAAATCCCCCCCAACCCCCACCCCACCCCACCCCCCCCAACCCGCCGCCCACTCTCCTTTTTTTCCCACTGGTTCTGGTTTTATCTCGCTGAGCGTCGATTCTGCGAACGGCCTCGATGGGGCTATCATAGTGACTCGCCGTTCATCTCGACTGAATTATTTTTATGTCCACCCACTTGCTTGCTTTGGCCGTACGAGTGTCTGCCACTTACATACACACGCGTATGCATATGAAGGTATACACGCACACGTGCGCCCAACCCACTCACATAAACACACAAGCATGCACGCGCACACACACACACACACACCACACACACACACACACACACACACACACACACACACACACACACACACACACACTCCCCCCCGTCCTCCCACCCCCATTGCCCTACCCACCCTCACCTGCAACTTGAACCCATTGTTTTCTCTCTCACGCCCACGCCCTCGCTAATTAGACATGAAGCGACCTCTCATACACCACGCCCGTGCAGCCACCTAGACGGCATGATGGATACAAGGTGGGCGTGTCAGGGTGATTAATGAGAGGGTAATAATAAAGAAAACCTTCACTGTATTGATGTCGGGCCGATGGGGTGAGGGGGTGGACGGGGAGTTTTATGTACTAGTGACTAATGTTCGGATGACGGAAAATTCTTTAGATTTTTATTTATTTATTTATTTATTTTTTATTAATTGGTTATTTTTGCTCTCTTTTTTTTCATTCGTTTTATTATTACCTACGTTTTTTTTTTTCTTTACTTTTTTCAATAGCGTTGTCTAAATTTGGATCAACTTTCTCTAATATACCCTTTTTATTATTAATTTGCGTCACCATTTATTATACCCAATGTTTCTTCTTTAACCATACGTGTTACTCTTTTCCTTCCATCCAGTGATTATTTTCGAGGTTGCATTCCGCTGTCCTGGCCGTGTTACAGGTGTTACATCACCCTCTTCCACATATAGTCTTCAGACGTCGGTGTTTACGTCATTGGGGAAACCATTTTATTTTTGTGTGTGTGCGCATGTGTGTGTGTGTGTACCTTTCTCTCGCTCTTTTTCTTTCTCTCCTCCCTTTCCCTTCTCTCTTTTTTTTCATTTAGCTTTCTGGGGATTTGTGGGAAATACGAGAGGATATTTTCTTCTCTGTTTCTCTCCCCCTTTTGTGTTTATTGTTGTAAACTGTGGTAATGTATTTGTTACTATTACGAGAGCAAGAGTAAGTGGAAGGTTTCAGAAGTCGCCACGAGAGGGCTGCCTGGCAGAGGGTCGTGGAAGGTCTTTCCCCACGTGTCCCCCCCCCCTTTCTTGCTCTGCTTTTCTCTCCTTCTTCCCCCCTCCACTCTCTTCTTTCGCACGCACTCCTCCCTCTCCCCTCAATCTTTCTCCTCATGAACGTTCTCATGCTCTCCTCATTCCTCAGTTCTTTTCCTTTTCCCTCGTTTCCTCTGCTTTCCTCTCTTCTCCCCCTTTCCTCTGCCCTTTCTTTTTCCTTCGCCCCCACTTTCTACCCATCCTCTCTTCCCCCTTTCCCCCCTGCCTTCCTCCCCTCTCCCCCTCCTTTTCCCCCACCTTCCTCCCCCTTTTCCCCCCATCTTTCTCTCCTCCTTTTCCCCCACCTTCCTCCCCCCCCCCCCCACAGTCCTCCCCTTCTCCCCCCAGTCCTCACCTTCTTGGGTTACGAGACCTTTCAAAGTCCCGGAGTGACCGCCCGCTTTTCTAGACTACTTGTTAACGCGATCTAGAGACGCCTCGCTGTACCTGAGTCATCCTTTCTCGCTTCCCCCTCCCCATCCCTCCCCACCTCTCCTACTTCGTCTCCTCCCCCTACCCCCAAATCTCCAACCTCATCTCATTCCTTCATCCCTCCCTCCCCTCCTCCTCCTTCCATCCCCACCCTTCCATTCCTTCCTCCTCCCATCCCCACCCCTCATTCCTCTCTTCCCCTCCTCCCATCCCCACCCCTCCCTCCCCTCCTCTTCCCCATCCCCACCCCTCATTCCTCTCTTCCCCTCCTCCCCCATCCCCACCCCTCCCTCCCTCCTCCTCCCCATCCCCATCCGCACCCCTCCCTCCCTCCTCCCCCCTTCTCATGGCCCGCCCACCTACCTCTCTATGGTCTCCCTCTTCTTTCTTCGCCCGTTTTTATCTTCTGTGGCTTTGTGTGTGTCTTCAGCTGTCTGTCTACCTTTCTCTAGACTATTGTCATTATCATTGTTATGATTAATATTACTTTATTATTATTGTTATCGTTACCATTCTTATTAGCACTGGCATGTTATTGTCGTTATTAGTGTTACTGTAGTTATCATTATTATTATTGTTATTTATATTATTGTGTCTGTTAGTATTATCATTATTATTATCATTAATTATTACTATTATTGCTGCTGTTGTTGTTGTTATTGTTAACACCTTCCCTCCTTCACAGTATTTACCCATCTTTATCACTATGTCCATTCTTCTCTCTACTATTCCCTTTCCATCATCTAAATTCTCCCCCCCCTCCTCCCATCCTATCTTCTCACCTCTACCCCCTCTTCCTTTTATAGGACTCACCCATCATATTCACCCCTTTTCCCCCTCTTACTTTTCTCCCCGTTTCTCTTACCCCCCCTCCCCCTCCTCACCTTGCCCCTCGCTACCCTCTTCAACTCACTCTTCCTCTCCTTACCCGACCCCTCCCCCATCTTCCCCCCATCCTCATCTCCCCCTCCCCATCTCCCGCTCTCCTCACTGTTTTCACCCTCTCCTCTCCTCCATCTTCCCCTCCCCATCCTCTTCACCCTCTGCTCTCCCCCATCTTCCTCCTCATCTCCCCCTCCCCACCTTCTTCACCCTCTCCCCTTCCCCATCTTCCTCCTCTCCTCCCCCCCCCTTCCCCATCTTCCTCCTCCCCTCCCCTATCCCCCTCCGCCCGGACTTGCCACGAGTGAGGAAATGCAAGACTGGTTTCCGAGCGACGATGAACGAGTTTGAATGAATGAATGACATTTATTATGCTAATTAGCTATTGCGCTCTTCTTTGCTTCCCTCTGTCTTGCGGTGACGGGAGTTTTTTAATTGAAATATTTTGAGGAAAGAGGTTCTTCTACGAAATTTACGCTGTCCCGCCTTGGTTTCATTTTCTGTGTATTTGTTTTTCTGTATGTTTGTTTGTTTGTTTTATCCTTGGGAGTCTTTCGAGTGACCTACTTTCTCTTTCTCTTTATTTCACTTTTTTGGCTCATGACCTATTTTCCACTTTGCTCTCGCTTATCTATTATCTTTCTCTCTCCGTTTTGTTTGTTTTTCTTTCTTTTAAATTTTCTTTGTGGTTTCTTTTGTGATTATGTTATTCATACGTTCATTTTCATCGTTATTATTGCAATTGTTGTGGTTAGCATGATCCTCTCTTCTTTACTAATATCCCTTCTCTTCACGTCTTCCTTCCTTCCTGCTTTCCATGGACCCTTTCTCACATTCCTGTATTCCTCCCTTCGTTCCTTCCGATCTTGTTCTCCCTTCTTTCTAGTACTCTTTTTCCCATTCTTCATTCCTTCCTTCCTTCCTTCCTCGCCTGTTCTCCCTCCCTCCCTTCTGTTGACCCATTCTCCCAGTCCTCCTTTCCTTCCTTCCTTCCTTCCTTTCCTGCCCCTCCCCCCCCCCCCCCTTTTCCCCCCGAGGGCGTCCGTAAGGTAATCCTGTGTCGCGTCGGTCCAATGGCGGACAGGTGTGGCGCCGTAATTGGCAGGTGTGTGTTTGCCTGCTTGATAGGTTTGTTTTTTTCTCCACCCTATATCCCCCCTTCTCTTTCTTTCTCTTTATTGCTCTTTCCTCTGCCCTATATCTCCCCCCTCCCCTTCTCTTTCTATCTCTTTATTGCTCTTTCCTCTCTTTTGCTATCTCCCCGCTCCTTTATCCTGCCCCGTCTATACACCTTTTTCTGGGTTTCTTCTCCTTCCCTCCTTCGCTGCTTCCTTTCTTCCGCCCTCCTTTCCCTTCCCCTCCCATTCCGTCTCTTTCTATCTCCCTCTCCTCCCCTTCCTTCTCTCCGTACTATTCCCTTCCCTCTCCCCCTCTCCCCCCTCCCCCTCCCCCCTTCCCCCTTCCCTTCTTCCTTGCCATACTCCTCCCTCCCCCCCCCCTTTCCCTTTCCCCTTATCATTCCCTCCCTCTCCTCCTCCCCTTCCTCCTTCCGCTCCCCCCCCTTCCCTTTTTCCTTACCACCCCCCCTCCCTCCCCCTTCCCTTTCTCCTTGACCCCCCCTCCTCCTCCGGCACTTTACCAACACGTGTCTGGCTGTGACTTCCTCCGAGATTGTTCTCTTCCTCTGCGGCGTCTCTCTCTCTTCCTCTTTCTCTCTTTATCGCTTTCTCTCTTTTCCTCTTTCTCTCTTTATCGCTCTCTCTCTTGCTCTTTCTCTCTTTATCGCTCTCTCTCTTGCTCTTTCTCTCTTTATCGCTCTCTCTCTTGCTCTTTCTCTCTTTATCGCTCTCTCTCTCTCACTTCATCGCTCTCTCTCACTCTCACTCTCTCTCTCTCTCTCTCTCCTCTCTCTCTCTCTCTCTCTCTCTCTCTCTTCTCTCTCTCTCTCTCTCTCTCTCTCTCTCTCTCTCTCTCTCTCTCTCTCTCTCTCTCTCTCTCTCTCTCTCACTCACTATCTCTAACTCTCATCATCATCATCATTATCATCACCATCATCATCATCATTATCATTATCATGATTATTAATATTACCAGTATTATCATTGAAATGATGATTATTATGGACGAGGGAAAGAAGAGGAGGGGGCAACAGAGGGATATAGAAAGGGGAAGGAGGGGAAGGGAAAGGGGTGACGGAGGGGAGGCGGAGGCGAATAGAGTAAGGAATTGGAGGGAATTTTAGTTCAGTCCTTCATTCACCACCCTGGCTAACTGCACAGGCGTGGGCAAGCTGTGGTACATTTAATACAGGAAAGGAACAAGTACACAATCCTTTATCTGCTCATCTGCCACGCCAGCGTACAGCTTGGACGTGGAAAGACATTGCTACATTTGATATACGATCATATGATACTAAATTCCAAATTTATGATACAACATAAGTATATCTTAGATGATATGAAATGGTTGCATAGTTCTCTGTACCTCATACTGGGTGGTCTGAAAGGCTGTAACACATGGCACTCAGAGGTAATGTACAAGTGTTCGCTTATATTCTTCATTACGCAGTTTAAACTTAGTTTCTTCGACATAACAAACTATATTGACCTGCAATACAATCTATATTCAAGCGTGATTGTTGCGGTCACAATATCACACTGTCTTGTTCTAGTTTTATATAAACCATAGATGAATGAATCTTGCGAAAACCGGTCATAGTAATTTATGCAGCAGAGTTAATCATCTCAGTCAAGTTATCTTTGAAGGAAGCTTTAATGCTGTATAAAATCCTAGAAAGAGGTACCCCAAGATCTATATCCACACTTTGCTTCTCACATGCTGACTTTGCCAGGCGATCAGCATGATCATGCCTAGGGATTCCAACATGCGATGGAATCCACACAAAACGAATATCATAGCGTTGTTCTTTTGCACGATACACGTTTATCCCGATGTCATTTGCAATACTTCATGCACTTTTGTCCAGAGTGTTCAGAGCCTAGAGAGCACTCTGTGAATCGCAGAAAGTTACTCCTGAGCCTTGATTTAATAGAAATTCGGTGCCCATGAATATTCCTGCCAACTCACTTAAATGTATATTATACGACTGCCCCCAAAACAGACAGTGTCCCCCTGCTATACTTAAGCAATATACACACTTACAATTATAAATAAGCATCTTGAAATTCTGTCTAATGCATATGAATGCTACACTGACGGATCCTTGCAGTCTGGGAGCGGAGCAGGATGCGCTTTTTCATATAAAAACAATATTTTGCAGCACCAAGATTGTTGGAGGGCTGGGCTAGCACTGCGCAAACTGAGTTATGGAAGCAGAGACAAAGAGGTGGGCGGGGTCCGTAGAGTGCGTGAAGGAGGCTGACTTCCTCGCCACGTGTCGCTGCCAATGGACACCTTAAGTTCCGGTGTCACGACCTCACTTGGCCTGGTCTGTGTCACCTGTTCGGTAAACAAACGGGAGGTGCTTCTGTGTGCGTGCGTAGGGGGGAGGCTTTATTGGTGGGTGGGGGGGGTGAGTTGTTTGTGTGCGTCTGTGTGTATGTTGGTGTAGATGGATAGATTAGATTGATTAATTGATAGAGAAAACAAACTTAGAGACAAATGGTTAAAACAATAAGGAAGTTTTACTTTAATGGAGCGAGAGAGAAAGAGGGAGACATAAATAGATCGAGAGACAAAAAAAATAGAAAAAGAACTCGCGGAAGAAACGTATCTGACAATGAGGGAAAGAAATAGACCGAAAAAAAAACACACCAGAAAAGAAGGACCAGGGCAGGACAGGACAAAAGACATACGAATGCATCGTCTTGAATCCCCCGTTTAAAAGTTCACTGTTTGTGGGATTTTCACCCTTATGCCCTAATGGTAATTTTAACTCCTTGTTATCACTACTGTTTGATCCGAGGTGATGAGTGGGTGTGTGGGTGGCCTTTTGCAGTTCGAACAGGTCACTAGAGAAAAATTTCGAGGTATTTTTTATAGATTCTTTTTATTAATTTATTTGTATGTATTTGTTTTGTCAAAATAGATTCTAGAGAGGTTCTGTTTACAAGATCAGAACACTCGTTTAGAATGTCTGTACCCATTTTTTTACGTAATCTCAATATAGATTCAGACTTACGAAACAAATCTGTATTACGTTTTTTTTATCTTGATTAATCTCCATTTAAACAGAAAAGAACAGATAAAGCGTCCCTAGAATACGTAAGGAACGGATTACATATGAGCAAGGAGGAGGCATAGAAGTAGCAGAGAGACGAAGGAGTTAGGAGGCAGAGAAGTAGCAGAGGGAGGAAGAACGAGGCATATGAGTAACGCAGTATGCAATGAACACTGGTCCTTTCGTTCGTCTTCCCATTTTCATTCTCTCTCTCTCTCTCTCTCTCTCTCTCTCTCTCTTCTTCTCTCTCTCTCTCTCTCTCTCTCTCTCTCTCTCTCTCTCTCTCTCTCTCTCTCGCCCTCTCCCTCTCCCCTTACCTCCCACCACTTCCCTGTATACCCCTGAGCCTTTCTATTTTTCATTAGCTCCCTGTTTTATTTCCTTTGCTTTGTCCGTTTCTCTGCCTGTTGGATCGGCCATGCGTCCCTCTGTTTCTTTTTTCCTTTTGACTTGTTTTGTGAGTCATGTACGTCTGTTGACTGTTTTTTTTCTGTCTGGCTGTTTTTCTGCTTTTATGTTCCTTCGTCCGATGTTACTTATCCCCCTTCCGCCTGTCTCTCTTTTCGTTCTTTCACCCACCTGTTCGTTCGTCTGTCCGTCGGTCTGCATATCTGCTTGTCTCGAAAGCTCTTCGCTCTTCCGACCGCCTGTCTGTACATCTGATTGTCTATCTGTTCGTTCCCTTATGTCTCTCTATTCGTCTGATCTTCTGTGTGTCTGTCCATCTGTCTGTGATATCTGTCTGCTTTATTTGTCTGTCCGTCCGCCCCTGTATCCGCCTAATCGTACCTCTGTCTGTATGTCTGTCTGTCTGTTCTCAGTCCTGTCTTCTTGTTCATTCATTCCTCTGTGTGTCTGTTCGTCTTCCGTTTGCCCGTCTGTTCATCCGTCTATTCTCGTGCGCCCTTTCTCCGTCCACTGCCTGCCTCCTCCATCCCGCTTATCCGAATAATGCCAATAATCTCAAGGTGTGCTTATCAATCCCGGTGCCAGCGAACTTTCCAGAAGGGACAGGTATCTTATCATAATTCTAGGTGTACCTCGTATGTATTATCTATTTCTCTCTCTCTCTCTCTCTCTCTCTCTCTCTCTCTCTCTCTCTCTCTCTCTCTCTCTCTCTCTCTCTCTCTCTCTCGTCCTCACCTTCTCTCTTTCGTCCTTTCCCCCTCTCTCCCTCCCTCCCTATTCCCTCCCTTCCTCCTTCCCTCCTTCCTCCCCTCTCCCTCCCTCCCTCCCTCTTCCCCTCCCTCCTTCCTTCTCTCCCTCCCTCCTCCCTCCCTCTTCCCCCTCCCTCCCTCCCTCCCTCCCTCCTCTCCCTCCCTCCCCTCCCTCCCTCTCCCCTCCCTCCCTCCCTCCCTCCCTTCTTGTAAGAAACGCGATCAAAGACTCCTTCCGCCTTGTCTTTTCTTGTCCATCGCTCCTTGTGGACGGAGATGGATGGATAAGATAGATGGATAAGGCAAATGGATAAGATAGATGGATAAACGATACATGTCGGCGTCGGTGTGGGCTTTGGTGTTGGGCGGTGTCGTTGTTGTGTTGTTGTTGTTGTTGTTGTTGTTGTTTTATTGAGTTATGGCTTGTTTTTTTTCGTTTGTGTTTCTCGTTAGAAGTTGTTTTCTTCCGGTGTATCTTCTCTAAAGCCGTTGTTTTATTTGTTTTGTTTGTTTAATTATCTATCATTGTTTTTTTAATAGATTTTCCATGTGTTTTACGTTTATCGTCGTTTTCTTTTTTTCGCTCTTTTCTGTTTTCCTTTGTTCCTATATAACATTTTCGTTTCAGTTTCCGTCTTCCTCCTTCCCATCTTTTCCGTTCATTTCTCCTTTTTCTCTCTCCCTCTCTCATCTCCCTCTTTTCTCCTTCCTTCTTTCTCCTTCCTTCTTTCTCCTTCCTTCTTTCTCCTTCCTTCTTTCCTCTTCTCAGTCCCTCTCGCTTCACCGTTCCATCCCCCGCACCACCGCCCCCCCCCCCATTCAACGGAGCTATTTGTACCACTCCGTCCTGGTAACTCTTGGTAATTTGCGGTAGCGGGCGGGATGGGCGTGTACCCCCCACCCCCACCCCAACCCCCCGCGTTTACTTCCCATCTCCCCCTTCCCCCCTTTTCCTCTCTTCTTCTTCCCTCCCTTTTCTCTTTTCCTCCTCCCTCCCTTTCCCTCCCCCCCCCCCTCTCTCTCTCTGATCCCTCTCCTCTCTCTCTCTTTTCTCCTCTTCCCCTCTCCTCTCTCTCTCTTTTCTTCTCCCCTCTCCTCTCTTCTTTCTCCCCCGTTTCATCTTTTTCTGCTTTCTCCACTATTTTCTCTCCCTCTGTACCTCCTTTTCCTTTCCTATTTCTCTCCCCCCTTTCTTTCTTGCCCTCTTCTCCCTTACCCCCACGCTTCGTCTTCGCTCACTAGCTAGGGGGAAGGGGGAGGGGGAGGGGGAGGGGAAAAGGGGAGGGGGAGTCTGACCGTCAGTTGTGGGAAGTTGTTGATGCTCTTGCCTTGCTGTCTGGATAGCTGTCGTGCTGTCAGATATAACTATTTGTCTGTCTATCTGTATATCTACTACTGTATTTTTTTTTTCTTGTATTTTTGCCATATGAAATATTGAAATTTCGTCTCTCCTTCCAGACGTTCTCCCTCCCCCCCTCTTCCACTGTCATTCTTTCTATCTGTCTCTATTTCCTCTCTCCCTATTCCTCCATCATCGCATTCTTTCCTTTCTTTTTTTTTAATGTGACGCTTTCTAGTCTTTCGTTTAATCTGGAAAATAACAAACGCTTAGTCAGCTGAAGCTCTATCGCGAAGCTTCACCTTTTCTCATTATGCTTCTCCATTTCGTAGTCTGTTCTATTTCTCCTCATTTGCCTCCTTTTCCTTTTCGTAGCGTTCACTTTTTCTCTCCAATTTCTCTTCTTTCTTCTCCTTCCTCTCCTCTTCTTGTTGTCTTATTCGTATTCCTTTTCGTCTTCTTTCTCCCGCCTTCTCTCTACATCCTATACCCAGTTTTTCTTCTTCTTCTTCCTCTTCTTCTCCCACTCTTTATTGCTCAATCACCCTTCGATCGTCACTTTTTATTTGCATGTTTTTCCTCATTTGTTGGTCTGTATCTTTCTCTATCATTCTTTAAACCTCTAATCCTTTGTTTGTCGTGCGATACGTCTATTTTTTTTTATTCTTATTGCCTGTATTTTGTTTATCACACTTAAATGCACATGGTGGTTACCAAACCCTTTCGTCATCACCCTAAGATCTAAAACCTTCACCTACGATCCATGAAGAGTCACCTTTACCTCATGTTTTTATGGTAATGTGTGTTTCATTTTTATTATAATTTATGGTGTTAAGACATGCGCGGTATTTCGGGGGAAATGTACATACTTTGTCAATTTCATGGAGAATTTTTTTTTCTCTTCTCTTTCTTTCTTCATTCTGAAGTAGAAATTTCATTTTTTCCATCAGCTATAGTCAGATTGACACTCATTCATATGATTCGAGATTTGCATATGATATCCCATACACATACTTACCTACTTATATGCATACATACATGCATATATACAGACAGATACACACACACACACACACACACACACACACACACACACACACACACACACACACACACACACACACACACACACACACACACACACATATATATATATATATATATATATATATATATATATATATATATATATATATATATATATATATATATTTGTTTATATTTATATATATGTGTATGTATGTATATGTATATGTATATATTTTAACAAAGGGGATAATGCAATTCCATGCATACACACACACGTGAATTTGCATGCGTACAGAGGTGAATGTTATATGGTTGAGTTGCACATATGTATGTATTTTCACATTAAGTGTACACGACAGGGCAGAAAAATCCTAATTATACATATAAAGAGCTAAAGAACGATAAGGAACAAGAAGCAAAGAGGGGAAGGGAGAAAAAGAAAGAGGGGAAGAGACAGAAAGGAAGGCGAAGACTGTTTAAGAAAGATTAAAACGAGGAAGACGAAGAGGGAAAAGATAAGAGACGGGAAGAGGAAGCGAGAGGAAGGGGAAGGCGCAAACCGGGTGATAAGGCCAGGAAACGGGCGTGGAAAGGCGCGTGGGCGTGGGCGCAGCTCCAAGATGATGGGGCGTGAGGGGCCGGGGCCACAGCGCGAGGAGGCGAGGTGTGGTCCGTGTGCATCGAAGAAGTCTGTTGACAAGGTACATACACACGGGAGATTGTGTGCACACGTGAGTACGTACATACGATTCCAGTGTGTCTTGATTGTGTGTGCGTTTGCGATTATGGCTGTGTTTCGGAGAGTTTGAAAATGCATGTTCAAAAGTGAAAGAAGTCGACCGTGTAAGTATTGACACATAGTTCTGCACTTCTCGTGTGTAGGTGTGTGTACACGTAGTTATCTTGCGATACAGCGGACTTCCACTTGCGCACACGTGTGTGTGTGTGTGTGTGTGTGTGTGTGTGAGAGAGAGAGAGAGAGAGAGAGAGAGAGAGAGAGAGAGAGAGAGAGAGAGAGAGAGAGAGAGAAGAGAGAGAGAGAGAGAGAGAGAGAGAGAGAGAGATAAGATAGATAGATAGATAGAGAGAGAGAGAGAGAGAGAGAGAGAGAGAGAGAGAGAGAGAGAGAGAGAGAGAGAGAGAGAGAGAGAGGAAAGACGGAAGAGCGAGCGGGGAGGCAAAACCGCCGCATGCTGATAACAGGGAAGGAATTCGTGCATTGTCCGTTTCTTTTCGGAGTCGTCGGGAAAAAAAAAAAGAATTTTGTGCTGGCGGTCGTCGTCGTCGTCGTCGGTCGTTGTTGCCCGTTTGGCCGCTGCTCCCTGGTGGTTGTACTCCAGTAGGGGGGGGGGGTCGTTGGGGGTAGTTTCCATTCTCTTGCTCCCCCCCCCCCCATTACCCCGTCCATCCCGAGGTCGCTGTGATTACTCCCCCGCCGGCCCTCCTCCCTCACTCGCGACGGGGTCAGGACGCCGGTACTTCGACCCCTTGGTATTTCTTCCTTTCCCCCGCTTCCCATCCTCCTCCTCCTCCTCCTCCTCCTCTCCTCTCTTCCCCCCCCCCTCCCTGTGTGCGGTCAGTCGCTGAGAGTCGCGGTGGCGGAGCCGTCAGGTGAACGAAGCCATGTGCGTGGCGCCGCCGGAGTAACTGCAACAAATTAATGTTTTCCCCCAAATCCCAGCGTCTTCTTGCGGTCCGCGAAGGCCAAAGGTGAGAGAAACATTACCGGCGAAGAGCAATCATTCCCCCGCGTCCCGAACCTTCGCCGGCGACTTCGGCTCGGCGCGGCCGGCCCGGGAGCCGATTCTCGCGCCTTTTCCGATTGTGATTTTACTTCGTTTTCATCTCCGGACCATCTCGGGGGGCGGGGGCATGTCAGGATGCCCGAACTCGGCCGCCCCGAGCGGAGATACGACGAAGCCGCGGCGTTTGACCCTTGGCGGCGCATCGGGACGCGGCGCTGCCATCGCCAGCGGTGGCCGCGATGTGAGTTACCGGCGGGAAGACGCTGTCCGGCACCTGATTTTATTTCACGGCGGATCTCTCCGAAAGCTCGCTTTTCCTTCACAATGGCCGGGCGCCTCTCTCTTGCTGGGGACTCCTTTCGAAGGGCGCCGGCGAGCCCCGTGGTTGCCCGCTCTCCCCCCTCCCCTTCCCCCTCCCCCTCCCCCCCCATCCCTCCACCCGCCGCCTCTTCCCTCTTGATGTGCCTTGAAGAGTTTGGGGGGGGGGGGGTTCAGGGAAGGAGGGAGAGAGAGAGGATGGCGAGGATCCTGCGAGTCCGCATGATGGCGGCGGCGGCGGCGGCGGCGGCGGCGGCGGCGGCGGCGGCGGCGGTCCACGGCGGTCGTTCCAGGAAGTGGCTGGAAGTAGAATAAAGTGACCTGCTCTAGTTGGTCACGATCGCGGCGCCGCTGGCTGGAATAGCGCCGCTCCTCGCCCCCTCTCCTTCTCTCCTCTTCTCCTTCGTTTGCTTCAAGGTCTTCCTCTCATCCTCTTTTCTTATCCGGTTCTTTATATTCCTTCCCTTGGTCGTATCTTTATTTTCGTCTTCGCCTCCACCTTGTCTACTTGCTCATGTTTCTTCTCCTCTTCTTCCTTGTTCTTTCCTTTTACTCTAATTATCTTCTTCCGTTGACTTTTCTTCGTTTCTCTCTATTTCCCCTCTTTTCTTCATCTCTCATTTAATACCCCTCTCTTTCAGTTTCCTCCTTCTCTGTCGTTAATATTCTCTCGCCCTTTCCTCTGCTTTTTCCCATTTTTTTTTCTCTTCTGCATTAATTATCATTCTTATTAATATTTCCTTTTCTCCACTTTCTCTCCTCTGCACTCCACCCCCCGTTAGTTTGCTTTCTATTTCTCTTCCTTTTCGTCCCCTTTCTCCTATTTTTCTTTACTCTTCTTTTTTATCTTTTATTTTATTTTCCTAAAATGTTGTTTAATATATAAGAAGGAGTTTTAGTGCAAAGAGAGTTGGATTTTTTTTTTCTTTTTTTAATATGTTTCATGTTTTATTATAAATATTTTGAACATTTTGGTTATCTGATGACTGTAGATATTTGATACTTTATTTTTTGGAAATAGTTGTTCATCTTAAGCTATTTTTAGATATTAGGCATTCTAGACATTCCATTTCTCCATGACGCTGGTTTCACTTGCCGGGTCTCTCTCTCTCTCTCTCTCTCTCTCTCTCTCTCTCTCTCTCTCTCTCTCTCTCTCTCTCTCTCTCTCTCTTTCTCTCTTTCTCTCTTTCTCTCTTTCTCTTTCTCTCTTCTCCCTTTCCCTTCCTCTTTTCCTTTTCCATTTCCCTCTTCTTCTTTCACTCTCTCCTCTCTCTCCCTCCCTCCTTCTCCCTCTCCTTCCCTCCTCTCCTTCCCTCCTCTCCCTCTCTCTCGTTCCCTTTTTCTCTCCTCCTCGCCCCTCCCCCCCCCATCTCTCTTCTAGTTCATTCGAGAACATTCGCGCGCTGGTAGGGGGGATGGTGGGGGGAGGGGAGACTGTTCCTGGTGAATGGTGTTCCGCTTCAGATTTCGAGAGTGAGTGAGTGCGGGATTTTCGTTATTCACTCGCTTAGTTATTCATTAAACTAGCTGTTTATTTATCTCTTTATTCATTCTTTTAGTTATCCGTTCATTTAACTATTCACTCATTTAGGTATTCATTCATTTCGTTGTTCATTAGCAAAGGGAGTGTCTACGCCTTCCCATGTATTTGTTTCTGTATAGGCGTATTTCGAGGTAAAATCATAATGTTTTTAAGGATATATGTTATCAATTTTGGTTGTTTGATTTTTTTTCAAGGGCTCTGTTTAATTTATTAATCATTGTGCATGATTACGGATGAGTATGGTTTGTATTTTGTACGCGTCGGTCACCTGTCATGGCTGTGTTCTCTTGCTGACGGTTCTTTGGGAGATAGGATGGCGTTTTTATAGTCATGTTTCTCTCTCTCTCTCTCTCTCTCTCTCTCTCTCTCTCTCTCTCTCTCTCTCTCTCTCTCTCTCTCTCTCCTCTCACTCTCTCTCATCTCTCACTCTCTCTTCTCTCTCTCTCTCTCTCTCTCATCTCGTCTCTCTCTCTCTATCTCTTCTCTCCATACCTCGGCTCTTCGTCTCTTCGTCTCTCGTATGCTTTAAAAAACAAACTGGCACTGTGTATGAATGTGTATATGTATGTCTACATACATACATATGTAGGTAGGTAGACAAATAGATAGATGTAGATATAAATAGATATATAGATGGAGAGAGGGGGGGAAAGGAGCGAGCTAATTAGACAGCCATTTGATTGTTTGTTTACAAAGGTGACGCGCGGAGTTCCTTGGCCAGGCGCCAGCTCGGCTCTCCGGCGGCGGTCGTGGTATCGCCAAGGTGCACTCATGGGCGATGTGTGAAAGGCTTTTGCTGGGATATTAGCCCGTAACGACTTGCTTCCCTCCTCCCTCCATTTTCTCTCTTGCCGACGACCATTGCCGTCCATTTCCCCTAGCAACACTCATCACCTTTCCATTTTCTCCCTAGTCCACGACCATTGCCCTGTTTTTCCCTCCCCTAAAACGGTAGTAAAACCTCCTTTCCTTTTCCCACTGCGCAGTAATTTGTCCATTTTCTCTCCCTTATTGCCAAAAGAGACAGAGGAATAAATCTTATTGTCTCCTTCATATTTTCCACCGTCTCCTCTTAATTCCCCCCAGCAACATCTAATTTCCCCCTAGAAACGGTCCCCCCCACCCCACTCCCTAGCAACATCGCGCTTCATCACGTAAGTAGATAAGGCTGTGTCGGGCAGAATTTAAAGAATTCAGGGAATCTAGGGGGCGGAATTTAAAAAAAAAAGCGGATTTGTAAATTTTATGACTGGATCAAGGAGGGAAAAAAACATAACCGATAATTATTATTTTAACAAGGAAAAAACGACGCGATGGAGAATCCGTTTTCAGGGATATATTGAGAAGAAATGTACGTTACGACGGACCCAGAATCGTGTTGACCTGCAGTAGGTGTTTCGGTGTGGGGAGTGGGAGGGGGGGGTGCGCCACAGGGGACCACAGAACACATTGTGCGCCGGAGGGAAGAGGGTGAAGGAGGGGGGACGACTGGGGACGACATCAAAACAGGAGAGAATGCCGCCAGGACGACCTAATAGCAGGCAGTAGAGGATGATATGTCGCGCTTTCTCGTACGTGATCGCAGCGGCGCCCGGCAAAGTGCTTGAAGAGGAAGGTGGCCTCGTTATTTTTTTCTTTTTTCTCTCTCTCAGCACGAACATATGCACATCTGCTCGTGTACAGCCACATGTATGCGAGCGAAAATGTAATCATACGTACACGAACACACACACACACATACTCATTTTCATCCGTGAACAAACGCAAACATAGCTAGTACATAAGATTACACAAACACACACCCGCGTAACGTAGACACAAATCTGCCGCGCGCGCACACACACACACACACACACACACACACACACACACACACACACACACACACACACACACACACACACACCTCTCTCTCTCTCTCTCTCTCTCTCTCTCTCTCTCTCTCTCTCACTCACTCACTCACTCACTCACTCACTCACTCACTCACTCACACACTCACTCTCACACACTCACACACCCATTCCCACACTCACATACAAATTTCCTACGCAAACCCACACACGCACATGACCCTCGTACGCAAAGGCACCGAAGCAGTGATAATGATTATGGTAATAAACGCACTGATGTATAACCGTAGTAGTTGTAGTAGTAGCAGTTGTAGCAATAGTAGTAGTAGCAGTAGTAGTTAGAATTATAGAAGAAGTGTAATATTAGAGTTACTGTAGTAGTAGTAGTAGTAGTAGTGGTAGTAACTGTAATAGCAGAGGAGCAGTAAATTCAAATGTGTGAAGATAAAGTAGGTTAAGTAAGACGGACGGCAAGATGACCTAAGTACTTATTTTTGAAATAAATAGAGGGGGGGGGATGGGGGGAGGGTGTAAAGGGGATTTGGCGGGATGGGAGGGGGGTAGAGGGGGTTGGGGGTGGGATACTAGAAAAGCAAGATTTTTCTGGTATCTGATCGTGTCTTGTAAGAAAGTTGGCGTTGTTGGCTTCGGGTTGTGAGTTATTGGTGTTTGGTGGGGGTGAGGGGGGGGGTAATGGGTAAGAGTTTTCCCCAAGGCTTTTTGAACTAGCCTTCCCCCACCCCCACCTGCTTATTCCCCCTCTCCCCCCACCTATTCTCCCTCCCCCGACCACCTGTTACCCCTCCCCCTCCTGCCTACCCCCCCTCAACCCACCTATCCCCCTTCCTTTCTTGCCCTCCTCGTATTCTCATTATTTTTTTCTATCTCCGTTTTTATATAGGTCACTGTATAATCATAGTTCTCTTTTCCACGCCTCTTTGTTTGTTTGTTTTTCTTTCCATTTTACCAATTTTTGTTTTCACCTTCCCTTTCTTTATCATTTTTGTTTTGTTTTGTTTTCCTTTCTTTCAGTTTATTCCTTTTCTCCATCGTTCCACGATTTTTTTTTTCGCTATCTTCTGTTTGGAATCACTATTATCGCTTTTGTTTCCTTGTTTCTCCTTTTTATCAAAGTTCCACTATCCACCAAATCTTCCATTTCCCTCTCCTTATTTTCTTATTATTATTTTCATTCAGTATTTTCTCTTTGTTCATCTTTTCCCCTTTTATTCCCAAATAACTCCTCTTTATCACGTTTCTTATTCTTACTACGGTCATTTATCATCACGTCCTTACTTCCTTCTTCTCATTTCTTCTTCCTTCTTCCCTCTTCCTTCCTCCTTCTTTCTTCCTTTCAACCGCTCTTCATCCCTACCTCCTAAGCTGAGATTGGCCTCCTCATCTTGCAAGATAATGTCTGCAATGGCAACATGTGTTCAGATTCCCATTATGCAAAGCTCTCTGCTACCCCCCTCCCCCTCCCTCCTTACCTCCCCCTGTATTACGTCTCTCACTAGGGGCTTCTTAGTTTTTTTGTTTTTTTTTTCTTTGGGGGGGAGCATTTTTTTTCTTTGTTTTTGTTTTTCATATGGGAATACCTGTCTTTGTCTCTCTCTCTGTCTACCTATCTGTGTATCTTTCTGTCTATCTATCTATCGGCCTGCCTATTTCTCGCTCTTTCTCGCTCTCTCTCGGTCATCCTTTTCCCTTTTCCTCATTTTCCTTCTCACTCATCCATACATTGAATAACTCTCCTCCCTTTTCCTTTCCAGAACGCATCCGCCGCCAAGATGCAGCTCAGCAGGCGATCCACCAGCGGCAGCGGCAGCAGGAACAGCAATAACAGCAGTGGCACAAACAGCACTCGGCCTGCAGCTGCCCTCACAGCAGCCGCTGCACAGAAGTCGGAGAAGCCAAAGGGTGAGTGTGAAGGCCTATATTCATGTCTCTTTTGTTTTTACCTTTTAGTGGGTGTGCGTTTTTTTCTCTCTCTTTTTTTCTTTTTTTTTATGCGCGTGTGTGTCAGACATTTGTTTACCAGCGTTTTTATCTGGTTGTCAACGTTGGTTCTGTGCTTCTACAGGTCGTAGTAAATTTGAGAAAGGAATAGGGAAGTGGGGATTAGAAAATAGGGAAAAGGAGAGGAGGAAATAAAGAAGGGGAGAAGAGGTAAGAAGGGAGGGTGTAAATAAAGGCCGTGGAATTATTTGACGAGTGTAAGTGTAAGATTAAGATTAAAAGATCGGCGACGATGACGTGATGCCGGTGATGTGATTTCTTAAGAGTTTTCATCAAGTGTTTTTTATCGAGTGCTTTTCTCAAGTACTTTTCCCCGAGCTGAGATTGTGCGCGATTCGACAACCGAAGGCAAACGCGAACGAAGCTTAATTTTTCGAGCGGTTTTAACCAGTGCGCAGCGAGGCGTCGGATAAGTGCTATGTAACCCTCATTATTTTGGCGGGAAAGTTTTACTATATTAAGAGTTGCTGGAATTAAGTGACGTGCGTCGTGGAGAATTGAGGTTATTGTTTGTGAAGGAGATACAGGTGGAGATAGATAGCAAAAGGGAAGGAGAGAAAATGACGAGATACATATGTAGACATGGAGGAAGGGAGAGGCAGAGAGAGAGAGAGACAGACAGACAGACAGACAGACAGACAGACAGACAGACAGACAGACAGACAGACAGACAGACACTCACACAGACAGAGAATAGGAAGGAAAAAAGAAGAATGAAAAGATTAAAAAAACGTTCGCAACGCACAGACGAAGACAGATTTCTTCCGTCGTTCTCTGTATCGAAGAAGTAAAAATCATTAACACACTTCAACTACAAAGGACCCGACACCTTCATTACGCCCTCCCCTCCCCCCCCCTCTTCTGCCCCATCCCCCACCCCCTACTCCCCCTATTCCCCTATTCCCCTTTACCCATCCTCTATTCCCCCGCTTCCCTACCCTCCCTACCCCCTCGCCCTTTACTTCCGGCGGAGAGCTTTGGAATTACGCAAGACGTTTTTCCTTCTTCATCAGCTGATGAAGATCGACGATCAACGTGAGTCATGTGTCACTTTATGTCCACCTTCTCGATTCTTTGACTTCTCGTGTGGGTGGGTGTCTGTGTGAGTGTATGTATGGGTCGGTGTGCGTGTGACGTGTGTGTGTGTGTGTGTTGTGTGTGTGTGTGTGTGTGTGTGTGTGTGTGTGAAAGGTGTGATGTGGATGTGGATGTGGATGTGTGTGGGTGAATAGATGTGTGTGGGGGGATTGGATGTGGGTGGAGTATGTGTATGTGTGTGTGTGTGTGTGTTTGCGTGTGGTTGTAATTGTCTCAATATATGGGGAGAGGGGGTGTTGCACAAATGGCGTGCTTATTACCGTATGTAAGTATATGTACGAATACATATTGGCGTATGCTTAC
Source organism: Penaeus monodon (assembly GCF_015228065.2). NCBI lineage: Eukaryota > Metazoa > Arthropoda > Malacostraca > Decapoda > Penaeidae > Penaeus > Penaeus monodon. The sequence continues at coordinate 51,011,185 of NC_051387.1, forward strand.
ACTTGTACAGATGTGCTTGTTTTGTAGCCGTGCGTATATACTTGTAATTGTACCTCTCTAAGTGTACGTGTGTCTTAGCATGTAGATAAACAGACAGACCGACTGATAACACAACTCGGATTGTATCATATTAGTCATCTGTCACAGGTGAAGTTATCGGAAAGGAGGGTGGAAGGTAGGGGGGGGGAGGGGGGGAGATAGAGATCTCGATACTCTCCTTCCCCCTCCCTCCCTTCCTTCCCTCCCTCCTCTCCCCTCCCTCCTCTCCCCTCCCTCCCTCCTCCTCCTCCTTAAGCTTATCATCATCGCCTTCATCTCCTTGTCTACAGCATCACCTCCAGATGCATCGCACTTCATCTCCCGCCTTGTTTTAATAGCTTTGCCGGTTGAATACTTTTAAACTTGGATTTGATTTTTCTTATCTCGTTCAAGGTGATAATGATGCCGATATGGCGTGTGCTGTCAAGTACCTATTAATTTAATTAATTGCATTTTTTGTTAGAATTTCCTCGAATTACACGATCCTCTTTGCCGATATTACAGGCGATTCCAGTTGCGTCTCTCTCTCTCTCTCTCTCTCTCTCTCTCTCTCTCTCTCTCTCTCTCTCTCTCCTCTCTCCTCTCTCTCTCCTCTCTCTCTCTCTCTTCTCTCTCTCTCTTCCTCTCTCTCCTCCTCTTTCTCTTCTTCCTCTCTCTCTCTCTCTCTCTCTCTCTTCTCTCTTTCTCTCTCTTCGTCTCTCTCTCTCTCTCTTCTCTCCTCTCTCTCTCTTCTCTCTCCTCCTCTCTCTCTCTCTTCCTCTCTCTCTCCTCTCTCTCTCTCTCTCTCTCCTCTCTCCTCTCTCCTCTCTCCTCCTCTCTCTCCCTCTCTTCCTCTCTCCTCTCTCTCTCCTCCCCCCCCTCCTCCCTCCCTCCTCCCTCCCTCCCTCCCTCCCTCCCTCTCTCTTCCTTTCTCCCATAAATAGGCTTCTGTTCTTGACCTCGTGGTGACTGACCCTCCGCGAAATAGATAGGCCTATTCACTTCTGTCATTTTAGCAGAGGGTCGTTGTCCGATTTTATCAAAATATGCATTTAATCGAAATGTGGCCGGCCTTTCGTCATTCTGTGGCCTACCCTTACTGCCCCCCCCCCCTCTCCCATGCCGTCGACCCCTCCACCTTCTCTTCCCTTTTCGTCTCTTCTTCTCTCCTCTTACTATTTTTCTCCTGTTTTTCTTTTTCATCTTCCTCCTCCTGTTCCTTCACCTCCTCCTGCTCTTCTTTTCCCTTCTCCTACTCCTTCTCCTCCTCCTCTTCCTCTTCCTCTTCCTCCCCCTCTTCCTCCCCCTCCCTTTTCTCCTCCTCCTCCTCCTCCTCCTCCTCCTCCTCCTCCTCCTCCTCCTTCTCCTCCCTTTGTTTGAACGCTAATTGTGTGTGATTTCGGCTGTTTAGGGGACGTTACTATTGTACACTATATTGGATGGAATAATTAGTTTTTTAATTTTCCTGTTTATTGATATTGGTATTATTATTATTATTATTATCATTATTGTTATTGTTGTTGTTGTTGTTGTTGTTGTTATTATTATTATTATTATTATTATTATTATTTTACTACCATCCATACTGTTATTGTTATTATTATCGTTAATATTATTATTATTAGCAGAGTAGTAGTAGTAGTAGTAATCGTGGTGTTATAATTAATTATTATTATTACTATTATTATTTTTTTTTTTTTTCATAATTAAATTGTTATTGTTACTATTATTTATTATGTTAGTACTATTATAAATAGTAATATTTTTATTAATAATAGTAATATTATTATTATTATTATTATTATTATTATTATTATTATTATTATAATTATTATGACTGCCATGATCATCATCATTTCGATCATTAGACTTCGGACATATGCTTCAGCTGCGTGCGTATGACTTTATCGTTGTTAATCTCCGCCAAACATTTGACAGCGCAATTACGAACGCGCAGTATCAGAACGGCGGTTGACCGATTAAATTTGATAATGATAACGTTGTAGGAATAAATTGACTTTTAAATGTGTTTGTTATTTGTTATTTTTATTTTGTTTGT
>NC_051387.1:51015761-51028261 GCF_015228065.2 Penaeus monodon
CGTTTGTGTTCATGTTCTTTTTTTTTTTTCTTACTTACGCGAAAGACTGGCCGGCGCGGAGGGTTCTATAAGCTTTGAATAATTGAATAAGTATTGTTATTATTATTTAGGGAATCGGTAGGTCGACCGGAAGGAGGTGGCTGGCACTTCGTCTTCGTGATGTCAATAGGAAAGTAGTGGGTCTTCCGTTTTTCTTTTTAAAAGATAAACAAGAGAGTTCAGCTTCCGTTGCATCAGCTGCGCAGTTGTGTATATATACCCTGTATGTGTGTGTGTGATTATACATATAAATAAATATATATATATATATATATATATATATATATATATATATATATATAGAGAGAGAGAGAGAGAGAGAGAGAGAGAGAGAGAGAGAGAGAGAGAGAGAGAGAGAGAGAGAGAGAGAGAGAATGGGGGAGAGGGGGATGGGGAAACAGACAGGCAGAGTGAGAGATAGTCTCGGTCTTTCACTTTATTTCTCTTTTCATATTTATATGCACATATTTATGTATACGTGCGCGTCTACATGTGCGTAAGCGAGCGTACGTACGTGCATATCTAGATAGCAGATCGGCAGATTGACAGGTATATGTATAATTAAGGATGGGATACACATAAACTTTATATACATTCTACATACCCTTAAACACACAGACACACACACACACACACACACACACACACACACACACACACACACACACACACACACACACACACACACACACACACACACACACACACACACACACACACACACACACACACACACACATACACACATGCACACACATGCGCACACACATACACACACATGCACAAGTGTCTTAGTGTGCGTTGCTCGTGGGTGTGCACACACACACATAAGACACACTTATGGCTCTTCATAGTGAATGTTACAGACAGCACACTGACAGACTACCTTTGGGTTAGACTTGGAACGATCCTGAGAACGGGGGATGCAGCAATCACTCACGATAAGCTTAATCAGACTATCAGGGACTTCATTGCTTCTGAAAAGCTAACTATACTGCATGCAATTCTAAGAAACGAGAATGAAGTTCAGGCCATAATGCTTGACATGTTGACCCCATTGTCCAACCCTCCATCACTGATTCAGATCTCGAAAATGCCGGTGTACAGTTAGTGATGAAGCTAATTGAGGATTTCATAGATCATTTTGGCCTGAAAGGTTTAGAATTTCAAAGTAGCCTTATCAACGATTACTTTTTCAAATTTGGTACCTTCCAGAAAACTTATAAAGTTTAGATGCTGAGACTAGGAATCCCATGTTCATGAACATCAGCCAGCAGATTGCCAAGTACGCGAACAAAATCGAACGTGAGATGAATCAAGTACTTTTGGATTCACTGATAAACAATCTCTAGGCTTAGTGGACTCAAGACAACGGGAGATGCAGCTGACATTACTGAGATTATCGAGAACTTCCTATTCTGTGACGAGGTGCAAGCCATATACAGTGGTCTTGACAATGAGGAGGAAAAGGATGCCATGGCACAATAAATGAATGACAGGATTACAGGCATCCTCTCAAACCTTACACAATGATGATTAGTCACACCCTAGAGGATGTGTTGAATGATACTAATTGGGCTAATTGAGAAGTTCAGGGAGACAGGCGACATGGAAGCCCAATAGATCGAGGTTGCCCAGTTCATCCATGACTATCTTGCCTCTGATAACTTCCAGAGAAGATACAGCAATCTAGACGACGAGCCTAAGGATGCCAGGTTGCTCAAAATCAGCAAACAGATTGTCTATATCGTGTATGATATCGAACTCGAGATAAGTCAGACAGACTAGTATCCAATCCCTTCTAACTGATGAAAGGGCCATGGCGGTTCAGCAAGAACTGTCCATTATATGAAAATATTGAATGTAAATATAACAGGTCACCGAAATAGCGACACACCTGAAAAAAAAAACAAATGTGTACTTCTTGTGTAGGAGAGAGAGAGAGAGAGAGAGAGGAGCGAGAGAGAGAGAGAGAGAGGAGCGGGAGAGAAAGAGAGAGAGAGAGAGGAGAGAGAGGGAGAGAGAGAGAGAGAGAGAGAGAGAGAGGAGCGAGAGAGAGAGAGAGACGGAGCGAGAGAGAGAGAGAGAGAGAGAGGAGCGAGAGAGAGAGAGGAGAGGGGAGAGAGAGAGAGAGAGCGAGAGAGAGTGAGAGAGAGAGAGAGAGAGAGAGAGAGAGAGAGAGAGAGAGAGAGAGGGGGGGGGGGACAGAGAGAGGGAGAAAGAGGGAGAGAGAGAGTGTAAGAGGCTATGAACTAAGTACAATGGCTAGCAGGGGTAGTCATAGTTGGTGCGACAATACCAGGTGCCTCATGACAGAAGCAAATATTTCGCTACAGAAGCGAGTCACACGTGTCGTGGTCCTCAATTCCACTCGTTATCAGAACACTGTTACAGAGAATGAAGACGTAAAAACAACAATAATAATCGTAATAATCATAATGATAACAATTACAAAACGACGATAATGACAAAACGACGATAACATTAATTACGACAATAATCGTAATATAATATTAATAACAATAATAACAATGATAATAAAGACAGTAACAAGAACAATATTAATAATTATGATAACAATAATGATGATAATGATAATAATATTATAACAATTATAATAATAATAATAATAATAATAATGTCTGAATTAATATTTTTATCCCTGATAATTTTCATTGACATTAGATAAACAATAACGCAATGATCTCTCTCTCTCTCTCCCTCCCTCTCTCTCTCTCTCTCTCTACTCTCTCTCTCTCCTCTCTCCTCCCTCTCTCCCTCCTCTCCCTTCTCTTCACTCTCCTCCCTTCCCCTCTTTCCTCCTCCTCTCCCTCTTCCTCCCTCTCCCTCCCTCCCTCCCCTCCTCTCCCTCTCCCTCTCCCTCTCCCTCTCCCTCCTCCCTCCCTCTCTCTCTCTCTCTCCTCCTCTCTCTCGCTCCTCTCTCTCTCTCTCTCTCTCTCTTTCTCTCTTCTCTCTCCCCTCTCTCTCTCTCTCTCTCTCACACACACACAACACACACACACACACACGCAAGTAAGTACACACACACACACACACACACACGCAAGAAAGAACACACACACACACACACACACACACACACACACACACACACACACACACACACACACACACACACACACACACACACACACACACACATGCACACACACACACATAGACACGCACATAGACACACACACACACACACACACACACACACACACACACACACACACACACACACACACATATCACCATGGCGGCAGGAGCGCCTGCTGGCAATCCCACCGCCACGGTAAGCACCGAGTGTCAGAAAACAGAATAAGAGCCATAAAAAGCTGACACAGGCCGGTCCATATATGGAAGGGCCCGGGCGAAGCTAGAACTTCGCAAATCTCCCAAGCAATCATACCATGCCAATGATCCATATCTCTTTCTCTCATTTCCTGTAGAATAGATTCCGTAGATCCACAGTGACGCAGTGGAGGAGGATATAACAGGTTCTCTCCATATCCGATCTTAGCAAATGACCCGCAGGGTAAGAAAAGAGAATTAGGTAACCGGTTTAGACCTGTGTACCTGTGTACCTTTTGTGTCCTCATTATTCAGCGGGAAAGTGTGTGGGGGTGTTTAAAAAAAAGGGATAATTAGTTATTTCTTTGTCTTGGATTTTTTGTAGTTTCCATTGGGTAGAAAGGAAAAGAAAAAGTAGAAAGGAGTAACTCTATATATAGGCATATTATTATTTCTGCGTTTATATGTCGAGAAAGCAGTCGCCAGTTCCAAGACTTGTGCAAAGATATGCCTACTTGACCCTAAATCTGTTATTTCAGTCCCTCTCCCCCATCTCTCCCCCTCTCTCTTATCACCCTCTCTCTCCCTCCCTTCCTGCCCACCCCCTCCTCCTCCCCTCACCCCCAGTCCCCTCTCCCAGATGTATGAGTAATAAAAATAATAGTAATAATCTCGAGTAAATATAGCATAATTTCCCCGCGACGCCTGGGAAACATAAAAAAATGGAAAGGGCCCGGGGGCTTCCGCTTGCGGGGGAAAGTTGGACCTTTTCGGGGCCCCCCCCCCCCCCCATTTTTAGCCTTCTTGGATTCTCCCTTTTGTTTTTTTGGATTGCGCTGGTTTTCCTTTTTTTTCTCCTTTTTTCCCCGTCCTTCTTTCTCCACTTTTCATTCTTCCTCCCTTTTTGGAAAAAAAAAAATTTTCTTTCTCATGTCCTCTTTCATCTTTTTTAAAATTTTTACCTTCATCCCAACCCAATGTTTTTAGTTTAGGAAAAGGAATTTAGGAAAAAAAAAAAAAGGGGAGAATGCCCCGGAGGGAGGAGGGGGGGGAATTTTAGGAGAAAGGAGTAGGAAGAAAAGGAGGGGGAAAGAAAAACAGAGAAAAGGGAAAAAGAAAAAAGGGGAGGAGAGGGAGGGGAGGGGTTCAAGAAGGGAGGGAAGAAAAAAGGAGAGGAAACGGAGAGGGGGGGGAGGGGGGAGGAGGAGGAGGAGGAGGAGGAGAAGGAAGGAGAAGGAGAGGAAGAAGGGAGAAGGAGAAGGAGGAAGGGAGAAGGAAAAGGAGAAGAAGAAGAAGAAAAAGGAGCAGGAGGAGGTGGGGCAGACGTAGAGGTAGAGAAAGAGGAGGTAGAGAAGGAGGTGGAGGTGGAGGTAAGGTGGACGTAGAGATGGAGAAGGGGGAGGTGGAGAAGGGGAAGGTGGAGAAAGAGGAGGGGGAGGAAGAGGTGGAAGGGGAAAGAGGAGGTGGAAGGGGAAGGAGGAGGAGAAGAAGTAGTAGTAGTAGTAATAGTAGTAATAGTAGTAGTAGTAGTAGTAGTAGCAGGAGAAAAAGAAGAAGCAGGAGGAAGAGGGGAGGAAGAGGAGGTGGAGGTAGAGAAGGAGGAGGAGGAGTTATGGGGAAGGAAGAGGAGGAGGAAGATGTAGTAGAAAGTACTAGAAAACAGACTCTGCTAATTAGAGATAACGCGCCGATAACGAAATGCAAAAGCGCCGTGTCAATTTTTTTTTATCGGCTGTTTTCATCAGCGTCGCCCCCCAGTCACCGTGACTTGCACTCCTGGCACCCTCGCCGCGGCACCGGAAACCCAAGGGCGTGAGTGTTAAGCGTGACCTCATCCCTGTGAGAAGTCGGCTATCGTGAGGGCGGCTTTTAAGGGTGAACCGAACGAGAAATGGAATTCTTAGTGTGTGTTTTTAATTATTTTTTTTTTTCTGTTGGATGTGTATTGTGTTACGTAAACATTGTCGCCTACTCTTTTCTGGAAGGGGAGGGAGGTCATCGTTATTATTACTGTTGCTAATTTCGTAGTAGAAGTCGTAGTAGTAGTAGCAGTATGAATATTGTTATGACGAATACCAATGATGATGTTGATGGTAATAGTTATAATAATAACAACAATGATATCGTCATCGTCGTCATTACTTTATTATTATTTTATTATTATTATTATTATTATTATTATTGTTATTACTCTTAGTAATTGTCGAATAATTTTATTATTAGCTACTATTGCAATAAGTATCACTACTATTATTGTCATTGTTATCATTATCATTGTTATTGTTGTTATTATTATCATTCTTCTCTTTGCTGTTATAATAATGATGATCATGCTTTTCCCATTATCATTAGTATTAGTATTAATATGAATATTGATATTATCATTACTATTACCACTATCATGATCATCATCATCATCATCATCACCATCATCATCATCGTCATCATTATCATCATCATCATCATCATCATCATTCAACATCATCATCATCATCATCATCATCATCATCATCATCATCATCATCATCATCATCATCATCTCCAAAACCCAACTACTCAATTAACGCTGTCATTATCGTTTTCGATAATCAGGAGAAGATCACGAAGTTTTGAAAATATGAATTTTTAACGTTTACTTCAGTGATTTTGCAATTAAGGATCATTACGCAGGTGACCAGGGTGGTTCGTTTATTTTGTCCCCGAAATTTTTCCTTTTCTTTTTTTTCTTCCTTTTTTCTTCTTCGCTTTTATTCCTTCTTCTTCTTCTTTCTTTTTCTTTTTCTTTTTCTTTTTCTTCGTTTTTTCTTTTTCCGTCTTCTTATTATTTTCGTTTATATGTTTTTCTGTCTCCTCATTTTCTTTCTGTTTTACTTCTTTTTCTCCTCCTCCTCCTTTTTTCTTTTCTTTCTTATTCTTCATTTTCTTTTCTTTTTCTTTTTACTTTTTCTCTTCTACTTCTTTCTCTTGTCTGTGTCCTCATTCTTGTTTTTTTTATGTTTTGCCTTGCTTTCTTTCACTATTGCTGTTTTTTTTCTTCTTCCTTTTCTTCTCCCTTTTCGTCATCGCCTTTTTGCTCGTCTTCGTCTTGTTTGTCTTTGTTTCCTGATCCCAGTACTACTAGTGAGAAGGAGAATTGAAAATAATGATCATTATAAAAAAAAAATCATGATATTTTCGACTTCTTTTATATTATAGAAAAAAAAAATAGTTGGTGTGTCTGAGGTCTATGTGTTTTCGTAGGATGTGTGTGTTTGTCTGTCTGTCTGTACCTGTGTGTGTATGTGTATGTGTGATCGTCCCTGGTTCCGTCTGACATTTCTTCTCTCTTCCTCCTATTCCTTCCATTCCTCCTCCTCAAATTTATTATCACTGGCCTTTTCGTTTTCCTCCTCCTCCTCCTCCTCCTTTTTGGACTCCTCCTTGTCCTCCTCGTTCTCTTCGTCCTCCTCCTCCTCTTCGTCCTCCTCCCCTTCGCCCTCTTCCTCCTCTTCATCTTCCTCCCCTTCGTAATCCTCCTCCTCCTTAGTCCTCCTCCCCTTCATCGTCCTCCTCCTCTTCGTCCTCCTCCCTTCGTCGTCCTCCTCCCCTTCGTCCTCCTCCTCCCCTCCCTTTCCGAGTCACCGCTGACTTATCGGGCTTTCAGAAGTCGCATAAAGGGAGTGATGTAACCTTCGCTTTTATCGCCGTTCGGAAACGAAATGCAGTTGTGCATGACCTAAATCACTAGAATAATCTATAATCATTATTAGTTGGAAAAAAGTATGATTATTGGAAAAAAAAAAAGAGAAAAAAAAAGTCGATTACGAATGTCTTTGTGACGCTGCCGCCATCACTCTTTATTGGTATGATTAAAATTATTCGTCATTTGGTCTTTCGTGTCTTTCATTCGTCGTTTATTTACGTTGTTGCGCTTTTTTTTTCTTTGTTTTTTCCTTTTGCATTCTGAGGGTGTAGTTTTTTTTTTTTCTTCTTCTTCTTCTTCCTTCAAGTTTCTTTTTACTGTGATTTATATCTAAGTCTGTGGCGTTTCTCTCTTTCTTTTGATATTTATTCATCTGTTAATTATCTGTCTATTTAATTGTCCGTCTCATTCTCTCCATTGACATATATTTAAATAGATAGATAGATATACATATACATATACGTATACATATTTACATATACATGTACATGTACCTATAACACACACACACACACACACACACACACCACACACACACACACACAACACCTCACACCACACACAACACACACACACACCAAAACAACATATCAACACACAAACACCACACACACACACATATAACTATATATAAGAAAAATATATATTATATATATATGATATATATATATATATAGTATATTTATTATATGTTGGGTTATATATATTGATATATATATTATGTATATATATATATATATATATTATATGTATGTATTATTATTATTATATATAGATATTATATATATATATATATATATAACATAGTTATATTTGTGTTGTATGTGTGTTGTGTTGTATGTATGTCATATGTATATATTATATTATATATATATATATCATATTTTATATTTATTATAATAATATTTTTTATTTTTTTTTAGTTTTTGTGTGTGTGTGTGTGTTTTTTTGTGTGTGTGTGTGGTGTGTGTGTTTGTTGTGTATTAATTTTATATATTATATTATATATATAATATTATATATTATATATATCTATATATATTATATATATATATTGTGTGTGTGTGTTGTGTTTTTTTGTTTTTTTTTTGTTATATATATATATTATATATATATATATTATATATATATTGTTTTTTTGTGGGGTGTGTGTGTGGTTTTTATATATATATATATATATTATTATATATTATATATATATATACACACACATATATATAACATAAATACAGGGGGGCCCCTACAATACACATAAATACACATACCATACACATAATTTTATCACATAAAACATCACTACACAACACATACACACACACACACAAACACCACACCCCACACCACACACCACACACACACACACACACACACACACACCACACACCACACATATTTTTATATATTATATTATATATTATATATATATATATATATATATATATATATATATATATATAATTGTGTGTGCGTGTGTATTTTTCTGTCGCTCTCTTTTCATTCTTTTCTTGTCTCCCTTCTCCCCCCTCCCCTTCGCTGGTGTCTCCTCCCTCTTTCTCCTAAATTTCGGCCCCCCATCTTTCTCCTTCGTTGGCACTCTTCCTCGACTCGCCACGAGGAAGACGGGAACTGCGATCAGCTGATCCGGCGACCCCCTCGCCCCCCTCTCCTGCCCTCGCTTGAATGTTCAGAAGGGGATTTCCTGCTCGTCTGTCCAGGTCGAAAATAAAAATATTTTTCTCTTCCTCTCTTTCCTTCCCATCCTTTGTGCCGGTGACAGTGCCGGAAAGAGATTTAAAAAAAAATGGATACTGCTCATTTGATAGAAAAAAGACCGTGGGGAAAACCTACATTGGAAAGAATATTCCGATCTTGCATTTAACCCTTTCTCCTTACACCCTTCCTTACCCTCTTTCCCCCATAATCTCTTTTCCCCTCCTCCTCTAACCCATTCCCCTTTCCTCCCTTTCCCCATTCCCTCCCATCTTCTTTTCCCTTATTAATCTAAGCCTTCCGTGGCGCGGCCCAAGGATGAGTGAGAAATAAATAGAAAAAAATGCGAGGTAGAGAAGAGAGAAAGAGAAAGAAAAAATAGATAAACAGAAAAGGTCCCCGGTCCTCGTTGCTTACGTCACGGCGTCACAGGAAATGGAATAATGAAGCTCCGATGCGTTTTATCCTCTTTGTAGCCGATATCCTATAGGACATGCCGAGCCTCGCGTTGCGTAGTTTCCCCTCGCTCGCGCGCTAACCAGGTCCTTCGGATATTACGCGGCTCTCGATCACGCCACCCTTGCGCGTCACAGGGGAAAGGGGGTGACAGAGGGGAGAGGGAGGGTGAGTGGGGAGGGGAGAGAGAAAAAGAGTGGGGGGGAAGGGTTGTTAAAGGGTTAAGGCAATCATTGTTTGAGGGCGACGGGGGAATGGCGAGCGAATGACATACCTTTGTCATTTCTTTCGGCTTTCTTCGTTAGTCATTGGGATTATTGGGGAAGGGAGGGTGAAGGGGGGGGGGCGCGACGTTTAGGAGGGAAGGGGGGAGGGGTAAGAAGGGGGATCTGGGATTTCTTGGGCGTATTACGTAGGGAAAGAGGGCATTTTGGGGGTAAGATTAAAGGTGACTGGGTAAGCTGGCTAGGCTGACGTCTTTGTTTAGGGGGTCTCTTGGTCTCCTAGAGTCTTTTGGCCTTTCTCTGTCTCCTATTCCTTGCGGTCTCTTTCTGTTTTCTAATGTTCTCGGTCTTCTATTTCTCTTTGTCTAGTTTAGCCTCTCTCTCTCTCTCTCTCTCTCTCTCTCTCTCTCTCTCTCCCTCTCTCCCTCTCTCCCTCTCCCTCTCCCTCTCCCTCTTCCCTCTCCTTTCTCTCCTTGTCTCCCTCCCTTCTCCAGAAACAGGACCTTTCTTCAACTCTCCATTGCTTTTTCATTGAATATGTACGTATATATCTATCTACCTTTTTTGCTAGTAATCAATTTCTTTCTTGATATGAATCTTGGAAATGTACTTTTATCGTTACGACTTTTTCATTGCCTTATTGGGGAACATCCAGTACCTTATATATACACAGATTATACGTTTCTTCTTTTTAACTGAATGAATTTATCTTATCCTCAAAAAAAAATAATAGGAGTTTTTATATCTAACTTTGTGGTGGGCGTTTGTGGAGAAGTTGTTACCATACGCGGATATTCAATGAAATCTCCAGTCCTCGAAGTTGATGCATGGGCACGGCCTTTTTAAGCACGAAAAGGTATGGGCAGTAATTCACAAGAAGGACACAAAAGAAGAGAGAGGAGAGAGAGAAAAAAAAAGTGGGAGGAGGAGAGGCGCCGTGGAATCCATATTAGCACGCAAAGGGAACTCTTCTCGATATGGGACGCTTGCTTGAGCTATGGCTCAGCCTCTGGCCTTATAAGCGGTTGTTGGCACGGGCGTGATTATAGATGGGCGTGGGCCGAGGGTGGGTAATTGTGGGGTTGACCTGCGTCCTCTCGCACGCCCTCACGCCCTGCACTCTGTCCGCACCCCCGCCCGCCCGCCCACGGCACACTCCCAGAGTCCTCCCGACCCGTGTCCTGTCACCAGCCTGGGCTCGTGTCCGTGCCTGTTCGGCCTGCTACAGAGGCCGGCTCTGCGTGTGCGGGCATTTTGCTTGCAGGCAGGCAAGTTTGTACCTCATGCACTCACATCTCTCGTAATCTATTTATCCATCAGTCTTTCTATCTCTCCTCGTTTCACTCCAACCCTCTTTCCCAATCTCACTATCCCACCCTCTCTCTCTCTCTCTCTCTCTCTCTCTCTTTTTCTTTCTCTCTCTCTCTTTCTCTCTCTTTCTCTCTCTCTCTCTCTCTCTCTCTCTCTCTCTTTCTCTCTCTCCCTCTTCTCGTTCCCTCCCTTTCCTCTATCTCTCCTTCTCCTCCTCTCCTCTGCCTCCTCCCCATCTCCACCTCCACCGCCTCCTCTTCCTCCTCCTCCTTTCCTCCTCCTACACCCTGCTTCTCCTCCCCTTCCCTCCATTTCCTTCTTTTCCACCTCCTCCAACTCCTCCTTCCTTCTCTTCTCTTCTTCCTCTCCCCTCCCCTCCCCTCCCCCCCCCCCCTCCCCCCCCTCCCCTCCCCTCCCCTCCCCTCCCCTCCCCCTCCCAGCAGGACAACAGACGGTGGATACGATCGAGACGTCGCGTGGGGAAGGCCGGTGTGTCGGCGGGTCGGAAGGTCTGGGACGGATTCTTCATAACTTGGAAGGATGACGAGTTTCCGCCCACGCAAACACGCACACAAATATAACGCCCAGACAAATACACACACGCACGCACGCACGCACACACACACACAGATACACGCAAGTACGCACAAACAGACACAGAACCTACGTGGATATCTAAGCGATTCGAAGTTCTGCGTGTTGGGAGTCCGCGTCTGTTTGGGGGGGGGGGGGCGTCTGTCGTGATACGCATTTATTTTTTTTTTTTCTAAGAATTAATTATCTACGTATTTCAGCTGTGTTCAAAGATTCCGGATCTGTTATTAGTAAATAATCAGAGTCTTTTTTAATTATTATTATTATTATCTTTATTTACTATTTCCATTTTCATAATCAACCCATTTTTATTAATCTGTTTTAGTCATCTATCTTTTTTTTTTATCTAGTAATCTGCATATTTCAAAAGAAAATGTTCTGCGCCTGTTGTTAATTTTCGTTGACTATTTGTTGATATGTTATATCTGTTGCTCCAATTTATTTATTCGTTTTAGTTTAGTCTTTTATTTCTTCTCTCTCTTTCTTTTCCTTCTCTCTCCTTTTTCCTCATAACACTTCCTTCGCTCAATACATTTTTTTCCATCTTCCTTTTATCACTATGACCACCATCATAATCATCATCTTGATAAATTTTCGTTATCCTTTCCCTTTAACTCCCCCCCCCCCCCTCTTCCCGCCTTCCCCCTCTTTCTCCCCCCCATCTCTTTTCCTCTCCATCAATTTCACCCTCACCTTCACCGTCCCTTTTCTCCGTCCCCACCCTCATCTCACACCCCTACTCCCCCTCTTCTTCCTCCTCGTCCTCATCCTCCTCCCTTCTTTCCTCCCGTCTTCTTCCTCCTCCTCCTCCCCCTCCTCCTCCTCCTCCCCCTCCCCCTCCTCATCCTCATCCTCCCCCTCCTCTCTCCCCTCCTCCTCCTCCTCCTCCCCTCCTCCCCTCCTCCCCCCTCCTCCTCCCCTCCTCCCCCCCCTCCCTCCTCCTCCCCCTCCTGCTCCTCGTCCTTCACCCACTCCCCGAAACTCTCCTTCCTCTCGAGATCTACAGAAAACTGCAGCCGCCTTTCTCCGTACCGTCTTTCGAGGTGTTTTTGGGATTCTTGGATTCTTCGTTTCGCAAGGCCCGAGGTCCGGCTGCGCCTCGACCACAGACGTCCAGTAAGATGACGTCACCTGATGCAATCCTCTGGTTGACAAGACCCCCTGCGGACCTTAGTCACGTGACCTTC
>NC_051387.1:51040761-51049275 GCF_015228065.2 Penaeus monodon
CCTCCTCCTTTTCCTCTCTCCTCCTCCTCCTCCTCCCTCCTTCTCTCTCTCTCTCCTCTCTCTCTCCACTCTCTCTCTCTCTCTCTCCCTCTCTTTCTTCTTCCCCCTTTCCCCCTTTTTATCTTTAACTTCCCTCCTTTCCCCCCCCTTTCTCTTGTTGTGTTCATCTTTCACGATCATCTCATATCCCTCCCCCTCCCCCCCTTCCCTCTTCGCTCCCCCTTCCCCATCCTCCCCTCCTCACTCCTCCCATTCCCCCTCCCTCCTCCCTCTCTTCCCTCACCATCTCCCCTCCCTCCCCCACCCCTCCTTTCCTCCTTCCCTTTTCTCACTTCCGCTTACCTTCTCCCTTCCCTTTCTCCCCTACCCCTACCCCCTCTGCCCCTCCTCCACCCCTACCCCCTCTGCCCCTCCTCCACCCCTACCCCCTCTGCCCTCCCGTACCCGTTAACCCCTCTTCCCCCCTTACCCTCCCCTCTGCTGCCACCCTCCCTTTAACCCCCTTCCCTCCCTACCCCTCTCCCCTCCCACCCCTACCCCTCTGCCTCTCCCCTACCCCTCCCCACCCCCCTCCCCTCTCCCCTCTCCCCGTCCAGCCTAAATAAACCTGCATTATCTCTCGGCGCAAAAGGTTAAAAACCCGAGGCGTACCCTGCCAGATTTGTGCGCCGTAACATGCACGTGCTTCGATTCTCACGGTTATCCCTTCAATATTTGTCTGTCTCGATTTTAAGGACGGTTGGTAAATATTTTTAAGTTGGATGAATGATAAAACTGTATGATTATTATTATTTGTTTGTTTGTTTGATTGTTTGTTTTAGTTTGGTGTAGTTTAAATTTAGTTTGGGTTTGATATCTTCGTTTAATGTGATTATTCATTAACATTTTATTAATTTTTGTTGTTTTTCCATGCTGTGAAGCTGGTTTGCTATGTGTGTCTATAATAACGTTGAATGTAATTATATAATTTTTGTTTTTTATTGATTTGTGTTATTCATTTCATTATTTTTTATCATACTATTTAGGTCTGTTCGCTGTATTTCTCATTTATTCAATTGGAGAGAAAAAAATAGAGGGTATGTTTTCATTAGGTTAATTACGTTTATTTATATGTTGCTTATTGGCAATATATTTATGATTTTATTTTTAATTTCAGTTATTTTCTGTGTTGTATTTGTGCTGTTGATTTCATTCTTCTAGTCAGTTTTGTTAATTCTATTTTAATTTTATTTCATTTTTATTAATTTCATTTCATTGCTCATATGTTCTGTTATTTTATTTTGTTCAATATATTCATTTAGCTTATTTTTATTTTGTATATTTCATTTATTGTGTTTATTCACTGCGTTTATTTTGACTTAGAAAAAAAATACAAGATTTTTTTCTTTGCCGCTTCCTGTCCTCTGATTGGCCAGGCGAAGATGGTCCGATTCCTTTGCGCGAATCGTAGAAATGGGAAATGACACTTGATTGTTAGTGTTCGTTTGGTTATGCTGTTGGTTACTGTTTATTTTTGCTTCAGTTTTATTTTTTATTTATTTTTTTAATTGTTATTATTTTATTTTGTTTTATTTTTTTTTTTGATGAACAGTATGGGGTGGAAGGTTCTTTCAAGAACAGTTTTGTGTGAAGTGATAACTGCTGATAACAAGAATGACGAATTCGAACATGTTGTGTACCTGAGACCATTCGCTGTAATTATTTCTGATGTCGTCATCTCATGCCCATCGTCGTTAATTGTGTAATCACCGTCGTTATTATCGTCACCACCATCATTGTCATCATCACCTATATAACATTTGTCACCACTATCGTCTTCATTATTGACATCATCATCGCTACCACCATCATCATTATCACCATCACTCACCATTCTTATCAGTACCACCACTGCCATTCTGATAATTATTGTAAAATTTATTTCTAAATGCCAGGTTCACAGCCGCGAGATGATCACAAATGTAATTATCATTATCACCACCAACACCATCGATATCATCATAGTCATTATCATCATCTCCTCAGCTATCATCATTATTATTGTCATATAGTCATTATCATCATCTCCTCAGCTATCATCATTATTATTGTCATCACCACCACCAACTCATTATAGCTATTATAATCACTATCATCATTATCATCACCACCAGCAACATGATTTTTATCAAGAGCCGCTCATAATAAGTGATAATGTCAGCTCTTGCGTCCGAATGACAGAATATGAAGACTAGGGTGAGAGAGGGAGGGGGCAGGTGCTAGGAGGAGGGAGAGAGGGAGGAGGAGGAGGATGGAGGGAAAGAGGGAGGGGGAGCAGGATAGAGGGAGAGAGGGAGGGGGAAGAGGATGGAGCGAGAGAGGGAGGGGGGAGAGCATGGAGGGAGAGAGGGAGGAAGGGCAGGAGATTGGGAGGGAAAGAGGGAGGAAGGGAAGGAGACTGGAAGGGAGAGAGGGAGGAAGATAAGTAGATTGGGGGGGAGAGGGAATGAAGGAGGGAGAGAAGAGAAAAGTTAGTATTAAATAATTTCATTTTTATCTTGTTTCTCTACTTCTGTGAGTCAGTGATAGCGAGGCAAGGCATTTGGTGACATACAGACAAATCCCCCCCCCCTCTCTCTCTCTCTCTCTCTCTCTCTCTCTCTCTCTCTCTCTCTCTCTCTCTCTCTCTCTCTCTCTCTCTCTCTCTCTCTCTCTCTCTCTTTTCTCTCTCTCTTTCTCTCTCTCTCCAGTACCTTTACTCCGAAAATATTGATGTGTTGCCTTCAGGAAGTCAGAACTAGTGCTCGTTATCAAATCAGATTAACACTTGTTGATTATATTAACTTTATTATAGACACTGGTCTTGTCTTTGATATGATGAGTGATATAAAAGTTTTTTTATCAGCCAAAACTATGTTTTTTTTATACAGTGATAATAGCACAGCCCTTCAGGCATGTATATAACACTAATGTTTGACTAATAGCCCTCTACACAAATAGAAGCACAGCCAGTTTGATAGATACTTTGGTATCTTACCCTGGCTTTTTGCAGGGCATGTACACTGTTCTGTAAATAAATGTTATCAAATAATATCAAATCTCTCTCTCTCTCTCTCTCTCTCTCTCTCTCTCTCTCTCTCTCTCTCTCTCTCTCTCTCTCTCTCTCTCTCTCTCTCTCTCTCTCTCTCTTCTCTCCTTCTCTCCTTCTCTCCTTCTCTCCTTCTTCTTTCACCATCTGCCTTCGTTCCCTGACCCTTCTCTTCTCCTCTCCTCTAGCTCTTTTTTCCCTCCCTTCTTTCTTTTTCGTCCTCCGCCGTGCCCCGTTACGTAAGACGGGGGGGGGGGCTGTTACTCGGTCCTTTTCATAACCTGTGGAGGAGTATTTCCGTTCCTCTGCGGTGACGAGTCCACGACATGTCCCTTCCTCTTCCTCCTTTCTCCTCCTCCCCTCGCCGTTATCTTATCGTTTCCTCCGTTATCCTTCCTTCCATCCCCTTTCCCCTCCTTCTCCCTCTCATTTTTTTCTCCATCTCATCCCCAATTTCTCTTTCTGTACCAGCTCCCTTTCGCTCTTCTACCTCCTCCTCCTCCTCTTCCTCTTTCTCACCCCCCCCTTCTCCTTTTCTTCTTCCTCCTTCTCCCCCTCCTTCTCCTTCCCTCCTCCTCCCACTCCTTCTTCGTCTCTTCATTTTTGGCCCCCACGTACCCATCATCACATCGCCCTGCTTTATCTTTCCTCCATACTTTACTAATTCAGTTTATCACTCACCAATCACCCATTTACCGATCTTTTTCGTCTTTTAATTTTCCTCCTCTCTTGACTTCTCAATCTAGACTTAATCTAGAAAATAAAACCACACCTAGAGCGATAGATTGTGTGGATTATAGAAGCAGAAAATTGTTTATTCACGTTGGGTATTAACGTGAGACAGAGGAGAGAGAGAGAGAGAGAGAGAGAGAGAGAGAGAGAGAGAGGAGAGAGAGAGAGAGGTTGGAAGTGAAAGAGAGGGCTAGAAGGATAAAAAAAGGGGGGGGAGAAGGTGATAGAAAGCAGTCAGAATTAAAACACCCAACGGTAACGACAATATATTTTCTTACTTGCGTTAGTTCTGTATCGAGTGTCAAATTTCTTATCATAATATTTTTAATCTTAATATAGTCACGGATAAAATAACTTATCCATTTTAATAGAGACGGTAACGGGGTTTGGGAGTGTGTACGCAGAACTTCTCTTAGAAATATTGCATTTATGAATCTTATCGTCAAAGGGAAAGAGATAGACAGTGGACTTCGGCCGCAGTGCGCAGGTGAGTGGAGGTATTACGTGTGAGGTCATGTTCCTGTTCTTCCCTCGCGCTTTCTTATCAGGGTCCTTCTCACGTCTCTCTCTCTCTCTCTCTCTCTCTCTCTCTCTCTCTCTCTCTCTCTCTCTCTCTCTCTCTCTCTCTCTCTCTCTCTCTCTCTCTCTCTCTCTCTCTCTCTCTCTCTCTCTCTCCCCTCTTATATATACATACACACACACACACACACACACACACACACACACACACACACACACACACACACACACACACAAATATATATATATATATATATATATATATATATATATATATATATATATATATATATATATATGTATGTATGTATGTATGTATGTATGTATATATGCATACATACATACAGTATATATATGACTATCGATCTGTCTCATTCCCTTCCCCTCCCCCACGCCAGCCCGAAATCCTTGCCGCGGGGACGGCGAGCGCGCTAACGAGCGGGCATCCGGTGTCCCGCGTAGGCCTGGAGTACTGGGTATATTTCGAGTTGGAAATGCCCAACGCTTGCTTTGTATTTCTAGAAGAGGAAAAACGTGTGGCGTCACGTTTGGTCGCGGTCGCCAAGGCTGCGAGGCGCCCTTATCTCCCTTATCAGGTGGCTTCGGAACGAACTTGTCGAATCACACCTCGCGTTACGCGGCCCCTCCACCTCACCCCCTGTCCTCCCCCTCACTATCAAGCTGTTTCTCACGGCCACTTTGTCTATCTCTCCCTCTTCCTCTCCCTCTCCCTCTCCCTCTCCCTCTCTCTCTCCCTCTCCCTCTCCCTCTCCTGTTCCTGCTCCCTTCCTCTCCTCCTCCTCCCTCTCCCTCTTCATCTTCCTCTTCCATTCCCTGTCCATCTCCCCTTCTCCCGCCTTCTTTCTAATTTTACCATCTTTATCTCCCTTTCTTTACCTTCAAATTAAATGTCGTCTTTACCCTATCGCCACCGAATCAGCAGAATTCCCTGCCTCAGTTTGGTTAATTTTGTTCCGCGTGGTCAATCCAGGTGCAGCAGCAGATAAACTGTTTGTCCTCCCAAAGTGTATTGCATCGCCCATTCATACTTTACAGGTCGATGGTGAATGCTCATTAGGACAGTCCACGCATTTGTGAGCGCTGAAAGTGACACGATTCATGAGACATGAATCACGAGGCGTTTTGTGAAAATTGTCGAATCATGTAAACACACGGGAGCGGATACGGGGCGATATAAAAGGTAATTTGGCAACTCGTACTCCGGCCGCGGCAGACAGTGTGGCGTCTCGAAGGAGCGGCGGATAGGTGGCTGGTCCAATTTCGAATTTGGGATATTTCGGGGGATTCGAATTCTAGTGTATTTGATTCTACCTGGAGAATGGGTATTTGGAGTGTAGAGATGTCCTAATGTTGTTCGTGAGAGGAATTTGACGAACAGAGGTGTACGGGTGTGAGATGATGGACATACATTTTGCTTTTTTTTTTTGACAAATCATTGTTATCGAGGCATAGTGCGGTAGATAATAATCATTAAATAATATTAAATAAGGAGAATAAATGGTGTAAATAACAGCAATGATGTCATCTGAATCCACGTTGTTCCGCGGATGATAACCGGATGAGGGAAGAGTTACCAAGTCGCCTTACTTTTACTCTATTTTTTTCTGTTAAGATCGTTTCAATTTTTAAACTTTGTTTTTATAAAAGTAATTCCATAATGCATGTTATGCAATGAATATAACAATTTCAATGCACGAAGAAAGGGAAGGAGAGGGATAAGAGGGAGAGAAATGAGTATACGGTAACTGTCGGGAGGGTATATAAGCACGGGGAGGCTCGCCACATCTCAGTACTTCTCTCACCCTCTCGCTAGTCATAACGTTATTACTCTCACCGAGTAATGTCTTTGCCCTTGAGGGTAGGGCTATAGCAACAACTACCGTCCAGTGAAATGGTTGTTAATAGTTGGCCGTTTTGTTTAGTGCAACTAGTGAAGTAGCCAGTAGAGCTTTCTGGTGACTCAGGAAAAGTGTTACTACATATTTTTTTCATCTTTACCTGGTGTCAGTGTTGTATACCAAAGAACGCATGTTTTATTTAAATTAAGTAGACAGCTTTGTCGCCGCAGTGTTTTGGTACAAGCTTTAATTACCGTACTAGTGTGTAGACGTGAAGAGTGGTAGACATGGTAGTGTCAACAGAAGAGTACCGACACAAGATATTCGGCGTCATTCCATCTCCAGATCATCAGCCAGTATTCTGTAAGTGACCGCTTCTCTCTGTTCCTCTCTGCTCCTCTCTTCTCTGTTCTCTTTTCCCTTCTCTTATCTCTTCTCCTCTCCTCTTCCCTTCTCTTCTTTTCTCTCCTCTCCTCTCGTATTCTCTTTTCTCTTTCTCCTCTCCTTTCCTCTACTCTCTTCTCCTCTCCTCTCCTCTCCTCTCCTCTCCTCTCCTCTCCTCTCCTCTCCTCTCTCTCCTCCTCCTCCTCTCCTCTCCTCTTACTTTTGGCTAATCACATTTCATTAACATAGTTCTAATTATGATGATGAATAAGGGTGAACTCCGTGGTACATATTTTTGAATTTCTCGTCTACGAGAAAAGAATTTTAAGGTGCGATTTAATTAATTTTCACCTGCTTAATTTATCTCGGTAGAAAGTAGTCGGTTTGTGAAATTATTTTATGATTAGTATCATAAATAAATAAAATGCATGTACACTTGCTATTAGTTTGTAAATATATGCTATGTAGATTAGAAAAAATATGGAGCAAATCATAAAATTCGATATTCACCTATGTATGTGTGTGTGTGTGTGTGTGCGTGCGTGCGTGCGTGCGTGTGATATATATATATAATATATATAATATATATATATATATATATATATATATATATATATATATATATATATATATATATATATATATATATAATGTCTGTATGTATGTTTATACATTTATTATATATAAAATACAGGTTGCACGTGTATATATACCTTATTTATTGCTTCAGTATAAGTTTTAAACTTGCGGAGTGACAGAGTAGATGATGAACTCAATAGATGCTAGTGTTAAAACCGTGGCTTGTTAGCGAAAATCGTAAATTAGATTAGGCATTAAAAAAAATAATAAAACACGTACTTCATTGTGCACTGAAAATTAACTTTTTTTTTTCTTTTTTCATTGTGCTTGCAAGTTCTTGATTAAGAGGAATTTTTTGATTAGGTATTAGCGTGAGTTGATGAAGTTAGAATTAGCTCTTAAAATCGTTATTACATAAATACAGAAATTACGTGAATTTGTTATTTCTCGCTTGTAAATTTTAGCTTCTAATTGGACGAGCGAGAAATTCAAATGCACGTCTTATCACTGGTGTTTGATGTTAATGTATGAGTGGTGAAATGTTTCCGTATATATACAAGGACTGTGATACTATTTTTCTTGTCTTGTTGAAAGCCGTTTCTAGTTAGGCTGTGCATAAAACTACCATGAAACGCGAAGATACGACTACAAAATCGATCGATATTGGTTATTGATCTAAGGTCATAGCAGATGCGTGTTTCGCCGTGTGCGCGAATCGAGCCCTGTTTAGCGTTATGTAATTTCTTGATTGTGAAGCATTGTGCGTACTGACCATATGGCGTACTCATCTAAGGAACTGTTCTCTCCCGCAGGTGAAACAGACATGGCTGCGGCAACAGCGTCTCCAGAGCCTAAGGGCACGTTGACCCCCCCAGGCTCCTCCCCCCTGAGGGCGGAGTGTGACCCCACCCGTGACTCCTCCCACAACTCCACCCCCCTCTCGCCAGAGGCGCCCCCGACCCCAGACTCCGCCCACATGGCCAATGAGCCCACCAATCACAGCGCAGCTCGCCTCCAGCCCACCAGTGAAAGAGAAGAGAGCAACATCTTGACCAATCAAGAGCCTCTCTCAGGAGCCAAGAAGCGGAAGGCAGCGAAGGTTCACAAAGTCGAGGTAAGGGCACCGTTCTTCCTCCTCCTCTCCCCCCCTATTTCCGCCCCCTCCCCCCACCAGTGCCGGCTCCTGGTCACTGCCGATGGACACTGGCGCAGTCTTCGGCGTAACGTCACGGCGCAGCGTTGAAGTTGCCGCCACGCCCCGCGCTGTGTCGGGAGCGCGAGTCCGAGCGTGCGTGATCAGTGTGCTGTAACTGGTGGTGGCGCGACCACGTGTAAGAGTAGCAGCAGTAGCATGAGGCTCTGCTTGTGTTTGTG
>NC_051387.1:51049375-51051875 GCF_015228065.2 Penaeus monodon
TAGAAATGATATTAATGCAAAAAATGTTTATCAAAAGAGAAGGAGGTGAAAGTAAACTTAATATAAATCAAGATCTGTTTAAGGTTTGCTTATGTAAATTCACAGAAGAAAGGATGCTTCATAAACTTGCCAAATAAGTAAACGTTATTAACCACGACTCCTCTTTCACAAGCTAAACTTCTCTGCTTATGGAGACGCAGGTTCTTACTGTAACACATTTGGTCCTAAGGGTTACGATGATGGTGCAGGAAACAAGCAAGACTGTTTGGCGACCGTATATTGTCGATAATGACAGGTGCCCCCGCGCTGCACTCTGCTTACCGCCACCCCCTCACTAACGGGTCACTGTCTTTTCTTGGGCCCGCTCTCTCACAGGCCGGTGTTTTCCAGACCCAGGAAACTTTAGCATTTCCCCGGTCAAGGCCATTGGACTGCCAGAGAGGAGGTCAGATTGCTGGATGCCATTGAGCAGTATGGGTACGGTAACTGGGAGGACATTGCGCGCCATATCGAGACTCGCACTCCGGATGGTACGTTTGCATAATTTTGTTTTGATCTGGGTTTCAAAATGTGGTGAGTGAACACTGTCTTCGAAAGTGTTATGTTGTAAAGCCTCTGTATCAGATGGCTTTTTGTTGTTGTCCTTATGACTAAGTTATAACAGGTCAAATCACTGAGGTGGATATTGACAAGCATTGAAGCTGAATTATCTTATGGAATTAACCAAGTCATTGTTTTATAGAAAGATATTTAGCTAACTTATTTTAAAAAATATTGTAAATTCTGCCAGGAGTCTATAACCCTTTAAAAATTTTATATTGTATTTAAGTTTTTAGTGTTATTGAGCCTCGAGACTTATTATTTTTATTTATTATATAGATTTTTTTCAGTTCATAATAAGTAGTCTGAATGATAGGCTTACAAATGAAAATATTAAATGACTGAATGATCTGTGATCTAATGTTTTTGAGGAGAGTATGTAGAGCAAAATCAACAATTCAAAGTCATATTGGTGTAGATGCACTTGTTCATAACAAAAACAAGTCTACAAATTACTTGTTATGGGTGAGATACCACCTATAAATTTTCTTGTTTTTAATTAATTTAATTATTCATTGGCTATTGCTATTTATTTATTTATATGTGCATTTACAATTTTCTTTTTCATGGGGCAGCAGGTTCATAGACAGATCAATATATAAATGAATATAACGTTTGTGAGATATTTACCTTCAACATATTTTTTGTACTATGATAAATTAGAACATTGACATTTGTTGTGAGAATGATCACTTACAGAAATTGAATGCATTTTTTTAAACAAATGGAATCTCATGCCAAAATTTCAGATTATCGAAGAAAAGAGAAAAGGCCTCTATACTTATGTTATTGTTAGCTGGATGCAAAATATTGCACAATTCACTTAATCTTTTCTGGAAACCAACAGAAGCAAGAAATAAGTACATCAGCAGTTACATAGATGGAGCTATTGGGCGAGCCTCCTGGAAACCAGCGTTAGAAAGATTGCAGCTCCCCATTGAGCACACAGTCCCTGACACAGGACCACTCTCGCCAACTCTAGGGTCTTCACTACCCTCTCAGCCACCCTCCACTGAGGAGAACACTATACTTGGATACATGCCACACAGAGATGATTTTGAGAGGGTAAGTTAGATTGTTTAGGGTATTTTGATGGGAGCTTAGGTGTGTGAGCATTAATTTTTGTATGTTGACTTGTATAAAGATTAGTAAATATTTTTTAGGATATCAAGTGAAATGTAAATTAGTTTTATATCCAGTATTAAGATTTTTTTGAAAAATCTCAAAAACTTAAAAGATTATATATGTTGCATTCATGTAATTTTGTTGTTTTAGTTTATATATTTTCTAGATAAGGTTTAATACTGTTTAGCTTTGCCAAAATATCAGTATCTATTTATGTTGCATTTAGCAAAATTGTGTGAACTTTTACAAGAATTGTAATTATATATTTATTATTATTTGCACACAGGAATGGGATAATGATGCAGAAACAACGATAGCTCCATTATTCATTCATCCAGTTGATGATGAAGATGTGGATATGGCTCTCAAACTTGCACAAGTAAGTAATATCTAATGAAAGATCAGATGTGTAATTTGTTGTTTTTATAGGTTTATCAATAGAGTGAAATGCAGATATTGGGATAATTTTATAAGTTGACAGATTATCTGGTTAAAGCATTGATCAAGCTTGAAATAGGCCATCTCTCAAAAGTGTATTGTTGTTGTATATTTATTTTTCATATAAATATCCTTTATTTCAGGTTGATATGTACATGCGCCGTCTTCGTGAAAGATCGAGAAGAAAACGGGTAGTTAGAGATTTCCAGGTTGTTCCACAATTTTTCAAGAAGGAAAGAGAAAAAGCCCAAGTTCCGCCAAAAAAGAAAAGCAAAGATGATAAGTAAGGATTGTATCTACTTGCATGATTTTGGGTTTGATTGTAACTTACTATTTA
>NC_051387.1:51056182-51061182 GCF_015228065.2 Penaeus monodon
CTCTCCCTTACTGACTCTCACCCTCCTTCCTCATTACTATGTGCTCTCTCATCTCATTATCACCTCTCCCGCCTTTCCAATCACTAACTGCTCCTACGCCTAATCACTAGACTTGCACCATCCTTTACTATCTAATCGTATCTATTCTCTCCCTCACATTATTTCCTCACATATTTCTTTAATCTCATCCCTTTCTCTCACACTAACTATTCTTACACTTCACCCTCACTTTTTATCTCTCTCCTATATCTCCTTCATTTCTTTCCTTTTCTCTCATAACATTCTTTCTCTATCTTGTTTCTATGTTTCTCTTCTTCTATTTGCATCCATTACTTTCTCCCTCTTCTTTTGACTCACCCCTCTCTCAAAAATCTTCACCATCCTACCCTTTACCCCCTATCCGCTCATTCCCACTTCCTTTAGCAAACAATAACCATTAGTTGCCATTCCAACACAGAAGCTTTGGTATGATATCCATTATTGACCATGGCAACTACAAAGCAGAATATGGCATGCATTTTCTACCTAAAGCTCTACACAGATATTGCCTCTAGCTCAGGGGAAATCTCCTGGGGTCAGTTTTCAAGGTAAAGAACCCTATAGAGAAATCAGATACTATACTTATACAACTTTAATTGTGACAGAATTTTGTTATCCCGTCAACTGAAGCAATATCACGTATATTTAATACTATATCTATTTGGGGTTCCATCCAATTTTGTGTCATATACACATATATGTATATGTATGTATATATGTGCCAGACTGGAATTGCTTTTTCAGGTTAATACTGCACAATTGGTGAAGATCTTGATCATTCTTACATGGATAAAGCTTATATGAAACTTCCTCATGAAAACAAATTTAATTACTATATTTATTACTATCACAATGAGCAGTGGATTAAAATCATTATTAAATTGAGTAGACATGATTAGTACAATTGCAGAACTTTTCCATGGCCATAACTAAGTAGAAGAGGGTGTGGATAAGTTGTTGCATAAATGTGATAAACATTCCAGTCTGGTACACGTATAGGTACACATACATATTAAGAAAGCATACACCAACCCACACATTCACAAACATACACACTCACAAACACAAATACACACACTCTTTCTCTCTCACTCACACATATTCACATACGTTCATGAATGCAAAGACTCTCATACACACTCACCCTCATGCACTCACACTCTCATGCTCTCATACTCATACTCATACTCTCACTCACTCTCTCTGCACAGTTGTGCCTTTGCATGCTTGTGTGTGTTTGTATGCATGTTTGTGTGTTTGTATGCATATGTGTTTGTATGTGTGTGTATGTTTGTATGCATGGGTTATAAACATTTCATGGAATTATACATAAATGTTTGGGTTTGTACTCATGTATCTGGGTTTGCATGTCTCTCAGCTGATATGCATGTGTCTCAGTTGGTATGCATGTGTCTTGGTTGGTAAGCATGTATCTGCATGTGTATGTATGGGTCTGGGTTTGTGTGCATGTGTCTGGTTTGTGTGCATGTGTCTGTGGGTTTGTGTGCATCTGTCTGGGGGTTTGTGTGCATGTGTCTGGGGGTTTGTGTGCATGTGTCTGGGTTTGTGTGTATGTGTTTGGGTTTGTGTGCATGTGTCTGGGTTTGTGTGCATGTGTCTGGGTTTGTGTGCATGTGTCTGGGTTTGTGTGCATGTGTCTGGGTTTGTGTGCATGTGTCTGGGTTTGTGCATGGTCCGGGTTTTGCAATGCGTCTGGGTTTGTGTGCATGTGTCTGGGTTTGTGCACATGCGTCTGGGTTTGTGTGCATGCGTCTGGGTTTGTGTGCATGTGTCTGGGTTTGTGTGCATGTGTCTGGGTTTGTGCACATGCGTCTGGGTTTTGGCGTGTCTGGTTGTGTGCATGTGTCTGGGTTGTGGCTGTGTTGGTTGTTGCATGTGTTTGGGTTTGTGTGCATGCGTCTGGGTTTGTGGGCATGCGTCTGGGTTTGTGTGCATGTGTTTGGGTTTGTGCACATGCGTCTGGGTTTGTGTGCATGTGTCTGGGTTTGCGTGCATGTGTCTGGGTTTGCGTGCATGTGTCTGGGTTTGTGTGCATGTGTCTGGGTTTGTGTGCATGTGTCTGGGTTTGTGTGCATGTGTCTGGGTTTGTGTGCATGTGTCTGGGTTTGTATTTGCTCGTGTGAATGTGAATGTGTGCATGTTCACACATGCAATTTATCACATTCATAACCTTTAACTCTATTCTGGAAGCATTTGCAATGCAGTTAAAGGCAAAGCAAAGTGACATGAAAAACATACTATAAGCTGTAGAGCCTATTGGATCAATACACTAGATATGTATTATTGGTAGCCTGCAACTTACTACACAATGCAATTTATTAAAAAAAAAAAAAAAAAAAAAAAGCAAAACAACAACAACAACAAAAAT
The DNA here is from genome assembly GCF_015228065.2 of Penaeus monodon. Lineage (NCBI taxonomy): Eukaryota > Metazoa > Arthropoda > Malacostraca > Decapoda > Penaeidae > Penaeus > Penaeus monodon. The sequence continues at coordinate 51,058,611 of NC_051387.1, forward strand.
ACCTACAAGAGAGTTACCAATCATAAGACATAGCACTAAAGACAATTTCACCCATTACTGTTTCCAGCATGTATTTGGATTCTTATTATATAATTCAAACATACATTGTCTCCAACTTCACTAACATGGTAATCATTAAAAGACATGTACAGCAGGGGGCTACAACTCTACAATTCACTATACAGAATTCTGGTAAGAATGGTAATGTGTTTTACTGAATGATTGTGTTCTTCTAGTTTTATCCTATTTTTTTTCTATCTCTTGTGTCCCTTTTTAACAGATAGCCAAGTGACTTCATTTAGTTCTGCCCTTATCTCAGGTAACAGCAAAGCATAAAGCTTGGGTTCCATTACTTAGACTTAGAGGTGAACCCTAAACCACCTGAAGCTGACCAGCCTCCCAATTATAGTTACATAAAAGTTTCACCAGCCCCTCATTAAAAAGAATATCAGCAGGTTTCAAAACATTTTAAATAATGTTTATAACTGCTTAAAGAACACATGTTCAAGATATGCAGACTACAGAACAGAGAAAGTACTAAGCTTGATTATTCCCCTTCTAATACCTCACCTAAATTCTGAACATAGCCGCAAAATAATAGGAGCACACTAAAAATAAAGGCCCAAGTAATATGAATAATATTATCTATAATTTGGGCCCACACACACCAAGGTATATGTAGATGCCATCCGTTGGTAGGAGAGGGAGAGGATAGCCCAGTATCCCTATGAAACGAGACAGAATTAGTATAGATAAATATTGGTCTACCTGAACCAACTACCCTTTAGACTGGTAATGTATAGATAAATATTAGTCTACCTGAACCAACTAACCCTTTACACTGGTAATCTAGCTTATAGATCATTCTAGATACCCGAGATGAAAATGGCATCTACTTACTAAGGTAATTAGAAAACAGGATACTTGGGTTTACCAAAATAATGCTGAAGGGGAGTCGTCAGAATCAGGAGGTTAAGTAATTCCTACTATAAAAATTATTGTTTGGATGGGTATCATGGTATTTATCATATCAACCAGGTATCTATTTAATTAACCTGTTGGATCCAGTTGCCTTACAACTCAAGTGTGGACCATACTATGCTATTAGCTCTTATTCAGCATATGCTGTTTTGTCATTTTCTGAGGCCTACATCTGCCATTTGTTAAGCTGTATCAAGATGGCAATACACTGTTTTCATTGAAAAGACTCTATATTATCTCTCTAGCGAGTCTACAACTCTCTGCAATAACAAGTAACATGTTATCTTTTCATATTCTTATAATATTAATTTTTTCGTAACACACTGTCTTGCAGGTCAAAGCATGCATGAATAGGTTATTCTGTATGAAAACAATGTCCTTATGAAATTGGTGCATTTCCAGGCATGGCTCACAGATGGTACATTCACCCCTTGTTTACCGGTGAAAACAATGCAAAAACCTCTTCCTAAAGGCCCAATGAGTCTAATCTCCCTCCAAGAGTGTTGTAAACTCACAGCAAGATAACCCCATAACCTGCCACTCAGCAACAATATCTCACAACACATTCCTATCAGCCTGACCATCAGCCATATTTTTTATGACACATTCTTGCACTCAGCCAAATTCTTCATGGGTTAACATGTTTAATGGCCAATGACTTTTAACTGGTAAATCGTATAAAAAGTGGCTACTTACAAACAATAACTTGTAATATAAAATATACCTCAAACGTAAAAATATCTGGACAACAATTTTCTTGAAAAAGATGCCCTGATACTACAGCCTTGCAGACAAAAGTAACTGTTGTGGTTGCCTCTTTAACCCATTAGGAAGTCAATAAAGCTCTTTCAACAGTACTTACAACTCCTTCAAGGAATATGGCAAAACTAGGAAACCATTAACCCCTTCATAACAGGTTTCATACAGTGTATCCCCCTTGTAGTCTTGGTCATCTGCAGTGTGGTTGACAAATACTTGGGTACAGCTGTGGATATTTAATGAGAATGGGTAAACTAAAAGTATGCCCATCTAAAGATGAGTAGTATGTAAATAGTGTTCTCCTGCAGTTGGTAGCATGGAAAAACTTGACAAAGTTAGGACTGAGGAGCAGACAGGTTTCTGTCAACCACACAATTACAAATATGACTGAACCCTTTAAACCTCTTAAAGATACCCTTCCATCTTTAACAAATGACAATTCAGGAAGCATCCACCATAATCTGTAATTTCTGATACACTGCAACTAAAACCTTGTAAAATACTCATAGTTTTATAAATCTCACAATTTATTCTACATCTCATTTCTTTCCATAAAAATCAGCTAACTGTAACAAAACAAAGTGCTGAATCCACAGAATACACTAATTTCAGTTTTTTTCTGACATTCCAAAGGATTATCAATGAAAAGGTACACTACTTCCATTGATAGATATCGGAAATTCTTTTCAACTTCCAGGAAGAAAGAAAAAAAAATTAAGTATAATCTTCAATCCTCTTGACTCTAGGTAGATTTTCTCCTGCAATTTTTCAGCACATAAAATATCATAAAGTACTTGTAATAATACAATAGAAAGAGAGAGGAAGACTGGCA
>NC_051387.1:51066182-51078682 GCF_015228065.2 Penaeus monodon
CACTCATCACTACTACTCACTCCTCACTCACACACACACACACACAGTAAGGTAATGACTAAAAAACAAATTTCTGCACTGACAGAATTTTAGCAAAAGGAAAGGGAATAAAGCTAAGCCATGCTAGTAATAAGAAAAATATAACCTGTAAAATTGTTGGGAAAGTTTATCCCTTTTCTTAATTGATGATCAAGATACACTCTCAGGACAAACTTGTGAGAATTTAACCATCACATAACCATGCTGATTATAATATAATCAGACTATGTACAAATGTACAAGTAAAAAAACCAAGGTCTTTTTTTATACCAAATTTCCTTCGTTTTGTCATATTTAAAATTTTCCCTATTGTATCAGCTTTTCATTACGGTTTCTGTGGTTTTGTAAAATGCATTTGGCCCTTCCTAATGTTCAGATTCTTCAGAAATACAGTTATGTTAAAAGATGTAAGCAATTAAAATGATTTCTTACTTAAAGAGTACACAAAATTTGATTTCGGAAAAACAAACCCAAGTCCTATATTAGTATCTACACCAATTTTTCTATCTTACAGTATTTTTTTTTCACACATCTTGATATTTTAAACGAGGACAAAAGGTAAGGAATAACCCTGTTTAAACTCCAGTGTTTATACTAGATTTCCACAGCATTACCTTACAAAATGAGAAACAATTAAATATTACACCTTTTTTTTTATTTCTTTTTTCCTGTCTTTCGCGACCTTGCACCCAAACTCATGGCATTTTCCCACGGTCTAATTCATTGACGATACCTTAAGCACTTTGTTTACCTTTTTAATCCATTTATAATGAGAAACTAAAGATACAGTAAAACAATGCCCCAAAAAAAACACAAGCCCCAAGATTAAAAAATGAAATTCTAAACGAAAGACATTGTTTAAAATGAAAGATAGGCCATAAAATCATTTGTAAGCATTACAAAGTACTTGAATCCAAAAGCATCCACCATAGTTCCCCATCTTACCTTAGTAATTCTCTTATCCTGGTTAACTTTTCTCTCGGACAAGGGAGTTATAAGATTTTTGTGTTCACTTGCTGTCTAAAACTGGCTAATTTTTAAGTTTTTAGCTATGCCTCCTAAAAAAGATGAAAGCAAAAAACATTATCCACTGCTTTTATTTTTTAGTTTAACCTTTTGGATCGGGGTGACAGACCTTTGCTTCAGGAAAAAACCCGGTCAAAACGAGGGACATAAAACCATGCCACATGGGAAAATCTGGGTAGGCCTGTGGAAAAACCTGCCAGGGGAGCATTTAGCTGAATAGGGGGTTTATTTTTTCCATTTGGCAATTTTGCTTTATTCCCATTTTTATACAAGTGTGGAATGAAAGGCTATGAATGGTGACTGGATGTGTGCTGGCTCCATGGAGGAACCATTTCTATGCCTCAGCATGTTTCCCTGCATGAGCAGCAACAAGGTTGGGTATTCAGAAAAAAAAAAAAACATAAATAGTTATTTTTTTGACTGAGTTGTAGACGAACTAGAGAGATGATTAGTCTGTACAAAGAAAAAAAAATATTATCAAAAAAATGGCAAATGGCAAATATGGACATTGGAAAACAGCCAAAAAGCTAAAAACACTTGTAAAAAAAATAAAATTTGCAAATACGAGGCATAGAGTCTTGACGCCACACACACACACATGTTCATGTGCACCTAGTCATCAACAAGCAGCCACCCAGCAGAGCACTCGTTCACATAAGTCAATTGCCTGGAATTTTTGTGATATGTTTGCCGTGATGCAACGGTTCCAATGGGTTACTGTAATTGTAAAGAATACCAAAGAAAAGTAATGACTGTACCATCATTAAGAATCAAATAGACTATACAAAAAAAAAATAATAAATAAATAAATAAATAAAAATATAATCCATCTCTAATTAAGACTGTAATAAGTTTAACAGTAATAGAATGATTATATTCCTTTTTATTCTTAAACAGGTTATTTTCATACTTCATTATTTCTCTTTCTTTAGTATTCTTTGCTATTTATATCTCCCTCTAGCCCTATGCTCAGCCTTTAACCAGTAACAAATTTTCACTCCACAAAAACTAGCATCTCAACCCATTGGATCTAGATGCCTCGCTGCTCACACCTGGCCAAAAATCCAGGCATTAGGTTTATATGAGTAGCAATACATCCATTAACTTTGCATGTAACTATCTCTTCCTGTGTAAGCATTTATTCCCCCCCCCCCAGGTCTATATTTGTCTTTGATATGTTGTATCAAGAAGGTAATAAATTGTAATCCTTGCACAGATTCCTTATCATATATCTAGATCGTCATGTGACTGTTCAATAACAATAACAATACCATTTTGTTAATGTTGTAAATTCCACGGCCCCCCCCAAATTAAATTCATATTTCCCATAACAAAAAAAACCGTCCAAACCAACCACTTCCACCCGCCCCAAACAAAGAACTAGATCCTGAGCCCCTCTCTAAATAAACAGCTTTGAGCACATTCTCACCACCCTGGATCTCAGCCAAATTTTTCACAATGGCACATTCCCGTCACCCCAGTCCTCCGCCAAAAGTTTCATTAAAGCTATATTCCCATCACAGAGACCTCAGCCAAATTCTTTCTTGACATAACAGTCAGGTCGCCTGGATTCAATAGGTTAAGCTATCTGGTAAGCAAGAGTAAGTTTCAGACATACCAAAAGTTTCCCAATTTATATATAGATGTATATTGACAAATCTTCTTTTCAGATATGTCTGTTCAAACCTTTTTTAAACACTAAATAGTAAGTTACAATCAAACCCAAAATCATGCAAGTAGATACAATCCTTACTTATCATCTTTGCTTTTCTTTTTTGGCGGAACTTGGGCTTTTTCTCTTTCCTTCTTGAAAAATTGTGGAACAACCTGGAAATCTCTAACTACCCGTTTTCTTCTCGATCTTTCACGAAGACGGCGCATGTACATATCAACCTGAAATAAAGGATATTTATATGAAAAATAAATATACAACAACAATACACTTTTGAGAGATGGCCTATTTCAAGCTTGATCAATGCTTTAACCAGATAATCTGTCAACTTATAAAATTATCCCAATATCTGCATTTCACTCTATTGATAAACCTATAAAAACAACAAATTACACATCTGATCTTTCATTAGATATTACTTACTTGTGCAAGTTTGAGAGCCATATCCACATCTTCATCATCAACTGGATGAATAAATAATGGAGCTATCGTTGTTTCTGCATCATTATCCCATTCCTGTGTGCAAATAATAATAAATATATAATTACAATTCTTGTAAAAGTTCACACAATTTTGCTAAATGCAACATAAATAGATACTGATATTTTGGCAAAGCTAAACAGTATTAAACCTTATCTAGAAAATATATAAACTAAAACAACAAAATTACATGAATGCAACATATATAATCTTTAAGTTTTTGAGATTTTTCAAAAAAATCTTAATACTGGATATAAAACTAATTTACATTTCACTTGATATCCTAAAAAATATTTACTAATCTTTATACAAGTCAACATACAAAAATTAATGCTCACACACCTAAGCTCCCATCAAAATACCCTAAACAATCTAACTTACCCTCTCAAAATCATCTCTGTGTGGCATGTATCCAAGTATAGTGTTCTCCTCAGTGGAGGGTGGCTGAGAGGGTAGTGAAGACCCTAGAGTTGGCGAGAGTGGTCCTGTGTCAGGGACTGTGTGCTCAATGGGGAGCTGCAATCTTTCTAACGCTGGTTTCCAGGAGGCTCGCCCAATAGCTCCATCTATGTAACTGCTGATGTACTTATTTCTTGCTTCTGTTGGTTTCCAGAAAAGATTAAGTGAATTGTGCAATATTTTGCATCCAGCTAACAATAACATAAGTATAGAGGCCTTTTCTTTTTTCTTCGATAATCTGAAATTTTGGCATGAGATTCCATTTGTTTAAAAAAATGCATTCAATTTCTGTAAGTGATCATTCTCACAACAAATGTCAATGTTCTAATTCATCATAGCACAAAAAATATGTTGAAGGTAAATATCTCACAAACGTTATATTCATTTATATATTGATCTGTCTATGAACCTGCTGCCCCATGAAAAAGAAAATTGTAAATGCACATATAAATAAATAAATAGCAATAGCCAATGAATAATTAAATTAATTAAAAACAAGAAAATTTATAGGTGGTATCTCACCCATAACAAGTAATTTGTAGACTTGTTTTTGTTATGAACAAGTGCATCTACACCAATATGACTTTGAATTGTTGATTTTGCTCTACATACTCTTCCTCGAAAACATTAGATCACAGATCATTCAGTCATTTAATATTTTCATTTGTAAACCTATCATTCAGACTACTTATTATGAACTGAAAAAAATCTATATAATAAATAAAAATAATAAGTCTCGAGGCTCAATAACACTAAAAACTTAAATACAATATAAAATTTTTAAAGGGTTATAGACTCCTGGCAGAATTTACAATATTTTTTAAAAATAATTAGCTAAATATCTTTCTTATAAAACAATGACTTGGTTAATTCCATAAGATAAATTCAGCTTCAATGCTTGTCAATATCCACCTCAGCTGATTTGACCTGTTATAACTTAAGTCATAAGGACAACAACAAAAAGCCATCTGATACAGAGGCTTTACAACATAACACTTTCGAAGACAGTGTTCACTCACCACATTTTGAAACCCAGATCAAAACAAAAATTATGCAAACGTACCATCCGGAGTGCGAGTCTCGATATGGCGCGCAATGTCCTCCCAGTTACCGTACCCATACTGCTCAATGGCATCCAGCAATCTGACCTCCTCTCTGGCAGTCCAATGGCCTTGACCGGGGAAAATGCTAAAGTTTCCTGTGTCCTGGAAAACACCGGCCTGTGAGAGAGCGGGCCCAAGAAAAGACAGTGACCCGTTAGTGAGGGGGGTGGCGGTAAGCAGAGTGCAGCGGCGGGGGCACCTGTCATTATCGACAATATACGGTCGCCAACAAGTCTTGCTTGTTTCCTGCACCATCATCGTAACCCTTAGGACCAAATGTGTTACAGTAAGAATCCTGCGTCTCCACTAAGCAGAGAAGTTTAGCTTGTGAAAGAGGAGTCGTGGTTAATAACGCTTTACTTATTTGGCAAGTTTATGAAGCATCCTTTCTTCTGTGAATTTACATAAGCAAACCTTAAACAGATCTTGATTTATATTAATGTTTACTTTCACCCTCCTTCCTTCTTTTGATTAAACATTTAATTTCCATCACTTCATGAACAGATTTTATTTCATCTTCTATTTGGAAATCCAGAACTATAAATGTCTTAGAATGAATAAACAACCTGTGTACTTATGAACTTTATTATATTGCAGTTTAGTAATTGTGCTTAGCCCACTTCCAAACCATCCTAACAACTTCAAATTTCAAATATACATATATTTGCAGAATTGGGAAATAACAGCAATATTATTTACTTTAACAGTCCTTCTTAATATGTATACAGGAAAATATCAATTACTGTATCCTCAGTAAAACTACTGACAGGGCCTTCATAAATACTTGTCAAAAGTACACAATTCTTTCCTAGCTTTACTAATAGTTTCACTATTGCTTTGAGGGAACAGTATCATGAATAGAACCATTAGTATCCTTGGAGCCTTTTTCCAAGCACCTGCAGCAATTTATATATTTTGTTATACTTATTCAGAAGAATACCTACAACACTTTCTTCTTTGTGTGTGCACATGAATAAGTTACATGGCTATAATCCTAAAAACTGAGTCATTATTTCTGGATAACAGAATCTACAACAACAGAATGCATGAAAGTTATAAAAATAACACCTAACTCTTAACAATTCTTTAGAGTTTTACAGTTATAAGGTCTTTCGATTAATTCTCAAATTAACTTTTATTCACTAAACATAAAACAGTAAACAGGTTAAAAAGACTACAAAACGCTGTTCATGATGTAACACATTCTGGTTCCCTTCATCGAGTCTGTTAGCATTCTCATATACAGCAAAATATGCTGGCAATGAGTATGTCAACAAAGCTGATCTTAGGTTATAAAAATTCTTGCTTTCATTGTTGCACATTAAGTATCACATAAATTCTATCAGATCATTAATTTTTCAAGATTTTCAGTTTTTCAGCTATAAAATGACAATATGAAAAGATCTTTATGTGCATATCTCATGTGATACCAATCATGTTTATTGCAACTTTTATTTGAGCAGGAACTGTCTGAATTTCTTGTTTTATCTGCAAACATCAATTTTGTTTTCATATTAAGTTTCAAACATAAAAGGAAAAGAACTGGGAGGTATGCATAATCATAAGGTACTACAAAGCCTCTATGAAAAAATTTTGCTCAGAAAGTGGGGCCCAAGCCATGTAAATACTATAGAAGATATCAAAATTTTCAACAAAGAAAATCATTATTTAGTCGTGAAAAGTAGCAAAATCTTCAGCAAGACACTGTTATGCACTTAAAAAGAGGGAACTGCATGAGAAAATGCTGTGACCATAAAATATAAAGCATGCACTCTGCCACCAAGAATCACACCACGGGAAAATATGCAATTACAGAACTTTACAATTAGTGCAAGTCAGGACTTATATTCAGGAAATGGTAGCCACTGATAATCTCTACAATCCTCTTCTTAATACAGGAGTCACTAATCTGTTAAGAGATCTACAATTAACAATATAATTAAGAAAGCCATATACATGAAAATATTCAATTATTCTTACCTATATGTAACCTATCACAAGGTTCTTAGTTCTATGCAGCAATTAGTAGCTTAAATATCATCATCCTGAATATATCCTATGTTGTTGTTTTTTTGTTTTTTTCCTGGACAGTACACAGACAAACATAAAAAAAAATAATAATAATAACATAAAGCGCAACTCAAAATCTGGGGTGCAGTTAACATCTCCATTTCCTTGACAGTGTGCACAAACACAAAATTGTGAACTTAGCTCTCACACAACCTCATTAACTGAATAACTACCATAATCCTCTCAATGTGGTTCAGCTCTTAAAGAAGTGAAATTAAGCATATGCTAACAAGACTAACAAGCAATGCTACATACACAACACACTCTAAGGAACTGCAATTTCTAAAACAATTATGTGCCAGTACATCACATGACATTCAGAAGCATAGGATTTAACACCATTACTCATTTTGAACATCCTAGCTATAAAAAAAGGGACTTAAAAGCACCTATCCAAGAACACAATCATAGTGAGCTCCATCATGTTTCCCTCTCATTAAAATCTTTATTACTGTTTACAGCAACATCACATGTACAGATCCTCTGCATTCCTTCTTCCATATTCTATGCTAGACATACTTTTCAATGCCTTTTGATGTAGACCTCTGCATAATTTACTATTAATTCCAGAAATATAACCATCTACATAATAAACTACAATTTTCATGATCACTAACCCTGTAAATTCATCAGACACATTGTCACTGCTACAAGATTTCCAAATATTTGGTAATAAATACCCAAACAACTAGCACTATACTGCACATCAAAGGAGCTTAATTACTCCCCAGATTTTGTTTAAAGAACTACGTCTACTGACTTTCAATTCTGCTCATAAGCAGATATTCAAGTCAGTAGTGGAAAATTCTTTTACAATAAATAAATGATACAAGAAAATAAATTGTTATTGGTGGACTGATAACTAAGTTTATATATAAACGAAGAAAAAGCACTGCATTTCCTATCTATAACTGAATATTATCTTCTTAAATTCTTCAGGAAGGAATTATGAACAGTGTGCTAAGGCCTCTTAACAATTTGGTATTCTGATTCATGATAACTGCAATCAAATCTCTAAAATATTTATATATATCAATATAAATACATATATACATTTATATTCATAACATATATATATATATATATATATATATATATATATATATATATATATATATATATATATATATATAAATATATATATAAATATATAAATAAATAAATACATATATAAATATATAATATAATAATATATTATAATATAATAATATATTATAATTATATAATATATATTATATATAAATATAATATATATATATATATATATATAATTATTATATATATATTATATTATATAATATATATATATATATTATATATATATTATATATATATATTAAAATTTTTATTTTTTTTTTTTTTTTGTACTTTTAAATTTTTCTTTATTTCTTTATTATATATATTAATATATATATTTGTTTGGAGTGTATGTTGTGGATGTTGTGTGTTGTGTGTGTTGTTGTGTGTTGTTGTGGATGTGTGTGTGTTGTGTGTGTGTTGTGTTGTGTGTGTGGTTGGGTGTGTGTGTGTTGGAGTGTGTGTGTGTGTTGTTGGAGTGTGGTGTGTGGGTTGGTGTGTGTTGTGTGTGGTGTTGGAGTGTGTGTGTGTTGAGTATACTATATATATATATATTATATATATATATAAATTTTATATATAATATATATATATATATACTATATACTATATATACATATATATACATATATATACATATATACATATATATATTAACATATATATACATATATATATATAAAATATATAAAATATATATATATGTATACATAATATATACATTTTATATATATTATATAACATAATTTTATATATATATATATATATAATATATAATATATAAAATATATATAATATATATAATATATATATATATATATAAAAATATTATTATATATATATATTACATATTATTATATATATATATATATATATATATATATATATATATATATATAATATATATAGATATAATTTATAATATATATATATATAATATATATATAACATATATATTATATATATATAAAAGTAGCATATCAGAAGTGTAATACACTGTCTATAAAAACCTCATACCAGCTGAAGTAGCTTATTACTTACTGTTGTCACCAACAAAATATCTGGTTAATTAGGGTTATCAGGGCAGCAATCATGAATACAGCAGATCTGTAATGTTCAGTTCAAGGTGTTGCATAAGAAGCAACCAATGAAACAAGAGCCTGCAATAAAAAAACCCATGCAAGCAAAGAATGAGTCTAAGTAAGACAGCAGCTGCACACAGCAAAGCACCTTATCAGTCAAAAGTGAGGGTCTCTATGCATATTTCTTATTAGTTTACACCAGGGTTTCATTTGAACAATCAACATAACAAGACATAACTTGGAAAAAAACTATAAGGACTTTTTTTATTTGTAAAAGTCAAATATAGAAACGATGACACAAATTAAGAACTATAACAACTCAGGAGAATAGTCTTGTTAATTGGTAAAATACCTGGTGCATACTGATCTTTTCTACGTATTTCAGACAAACCTGATATACACTGCTAGTAAGATACTATGCTTAGCAAATTCAGCAATCTCTACTTTTCAACTTCCCTTTAGGTTTTCTTCTGATCAATCTCTTGATCAAAAGTAACCAAAAAATCTGAGTAAAATAAAACAGGGAAGCACAGTACCCTACAAGCCGATGGGGTTGACAAGAATTTACACAAAACCTGAAAACCTTACCATAAATTGATAGGCGTGTCCACTTCTATGCTTTCCAATCTCAGCACCGCAAGCAAAACACTGTAAAAGAAGAACTTATTTTTAACCACATCCCACGCAAAATCCAATTTACAATGTTACTATTAACTTACTAACATTATTTACACTAGCACAACTAGAATTTAATCTTCTCACAGAATAAGAATAAATAAAGCAAAAAAGCAAAAATCACCATAATTCCACAATTTTTTTTTTAAATAACAGTTAATCAATATACAATGACAAATTTCCAACAAACAAAAAATACAAAATCTGTTTAAGAGACACTTGTGTTGCTACACCTAGCATACAATAACAGCCCATCACTTTGCTCTCTGAACCTGTTGACACTTTGGCTAAGGGCAACACCTGCATATCCTGGCTAGATAAGAAGAGCTAATACAGCTCTCTGGCTAGTCATCATCCAACAAGGAATCCATGCAAGCTCTACACTGTTTAAGTATCCATGATGGAAGTTACTGTCCTTTGCCAAAGCACAGTATGAAGGTTTTGGTGATGGTTTGACAATGCACCATTATCAGAATATTCTTTTAAATTCCATCACAAATAACAAACTTTTGTGTAAATCTGGTTAGAATCCTACTAAATAATTTCAACAAAACTATTTGGACTATTCTCAAAGCCAGTGCAAGTTTCCTTAAAGAACATTCATTTTTTCCATATTTATACAAGGGGAAGCAGCTATTAAATGCGTGAATTAATGAATAATAAATCCAGTGACTGGTTCTATTAGTGCTCAAACCTGAAAGTACAATTTTGTGCCCTTTTCCATGTTATTTTAATGTCATTGCAATATATGAAACTATTTGCTGGTATAGGTAATAACATGTACAAAATTTAATTCATTAAAAAGGAAAGGTTAAATATCCAAAGTTACTAAAACAATATTCACAATAATGATAATTCAAAATTCAATCTGACAAGAAGCCTGACCCAAAGCATTACTCGGGAGATTCCCTTAACAGCCCAAGCAGCATCCAAACTTCTAATTCTCTCTTTTTTCTTCTTCTTCTTCTTCTAATGGAATGAATGGATTGAATAAAGAATAAGGTAATAGAAGTACATACATAAATAGTGCTCAATTATAATGAGAGAAATGTCAAAGCTTCAATTTTTTAAGTCTACAAACATTAACCTAATGACTGCAAATGTATATGTGTCTTTTATTTTTTGTGAATTTGTTATATACATAAGCTCCACATGTGCTCAGCCACCAAGGAGTCTATTAGTAGGCCCTAGTGACCACTCTTGATTTCCCCAGTCCTTGAAAGTGCAGCAAAATGTATTTTTCTTTCTAATACTATTGATATAGAAACTGTTTTTATTGATATTAGGTTTATCAAATTGTAACTAAAATATGAATAACATTAAAGACTGAAATAATAGAAAAGAAGTTTTCCAATAATCAAGGAAAACAGTAAACAGGTGAGATAATAACTAATATCATCTAATAACTAATATCATCTAATAACTAATATTATCTAATTGCTAAAACGATCTCCTTGGTGACTGAGCACTTGTAAAATGCTCAATGAGAAAAGACAATAAATGAACTTATATTAAGTGGGCATGGTGTGTATTCATGCCATCCGTGTTCCTTGGGTTTTCAACAAAAACCGATGCATGTTATCAAATTGAGTTACTTGATTCATCATGGTATACAAGCTTGAGCCTAAGTATGAAAAAAAAATGTTTATATTGTGATTGTTATAGCATATAAAAGTAAACACCAAAATGATTCTGAACTCTTCTTTCAAATATTTCTCTCACAGGAAAATACCACAGGGTCCAAGGAACTAGCCCCCAATTGGGGATTAAGTTTAGTTGCTAGGTTTGAATTTATTCTTAAAAAAAGGGGAGGAGGACCACAGTTGTTGCATATTTTTTCAGACTGTACCACATAATTTCTTTAGTAGATTTCAATATTCTGACATTAGACATCAAACAGGTATCCGTGAATTTTCTGCAATAATGTGATATGACATCACCCAGTGTAAATGCATTAAACAATTGATGCTGCCTCCACAAATAAAGCAGCCCAACAGACAAAATAAACTTTGAATTGCTTCCATATCTAACATTACCAGAAAGGTTTAAAAATCCTCTCTTGCAAGAACTTGAGTAATGAAGATATGTTGGCATTTCCAGGGTGCCTACTAGTGCAGAGGCCATAGTGATTGCCTAAATTTGCGCTTTTCAAAATTCCACCAAAATTATCCTTAGAGTAGGCTTCCAGTAGTAACACTAAAATATCTGAACAATACAGGCATAAACCACATACATTAATCATGCAAATAATGTCTACAGTATCACTCCACCCATCAATGCTGAAGTTGATCCCTTAAAATTCTGATTCTATTTCACACTAACATCTGAACCTAACCTTTTGTCATTTGTCCAAGCCTATCTTAAAATCCTATAAAGCCGAAATCCTGCCCTAAAAACCTAATATTGATTCACGCCTCCCATGCCATATTCGAAAGACATGCCTCTAAGTGACGCCAATACAAAACCAAGACCTTGTGGCATATCTATAAAAAAAAATCCTTAATAAACCGATTCTAAAAGCATAATTGATGTTTCATAGACCCCATTATGTAAAATTCATTTCAAGTGATGTCCTAAACCTGCTTTAAATGCCCCGTCCATGGGTCATTCATACATCAAAAGACACTCTGATGACAAGACCCATTCAGTCCCAACGCCACCCCTCAAAACCATCCTCCGTCTCCCACACAAACTTGTCTCAGAGTTCTCAAGCCCTCACCAAAAATTCCCACGGACGAGGCGTCCCCAAAACGTCAGCCAGAGTCCCCAAGTGCCCCTAGAGCTCCCCCGGGCGAGCGATGCCCCAAATGTGATTCA
>NC_051387.1:51091182-51101182 GCF_015228065.2 Penaeus monodon
ATGGAGCGACACAAGACTTGATTACCATTCAGCCAAGCCTTGCGACACGCTTCAGTGGGCTCTAATGTCTCCAGGGAGATGGAATTCTGCCTTGCCCTCTGGCGTATGCCAATGGACTCCTGAGCTGCTTTGAGTGTTATGCGCTTGAAGAGCTCCTACAGAGCAACTGGGTCTGTCAGGTTGTTGAGTTCTGTGAATCGGCCAAAGACTGCCTTGGTGAACCCACGGGCACACTCCTCCTCCCTTAGTCTGTCCAGGTGAAACACCGTAGAGTGGCCACTGGAGGGATGGGGAGTTTTGAAGTGGACCCGCAGGGTGGCTACAACCAGCCTATGGTCAGTGCCACAGAACTTAGTGCTCTAGAAAGCCCTGCAGTTCTGGAGGATCCTCCAACGTGTGCTAACAAGAATGTGGTTGATCTCCTTGGCCACTGTACTTGCCTGTATCGCTGTACAAGTATCACTGTACCTTGTCCAGTGATGTGGGTTGGAACCCTGGTACCAGGAGCCAGTGTACATATGTATATATATGTATATGTATATGTATATGTATATATGTGTGTATATATATATATAATGTGTGTGGTGTATATATATATATATATATATATATAATATATTATATATATTATATAATTATATATATATATAATATTTCTATAATATACTATATATACTTGTGGTGTGTGTGTGTTGTGTGTTTGATGTATGAATAATATATAATATATTATATATATCATTATATATATATATATATATATCATAATTTGTAAGTTTTATATTATAATATATATATATATATATATATATATATAATGATTATATAATTAATATATTATATTTATATTTTTTTTTTATTATATTATATTATTTAATATTTCAGAAAAATGACTACCATCTATTGCAAATAATTACATACAATGTGGCAAGACCAATGCATGATAATCTTACAAATGGTTTATAATGACCTGCAGAACAATAACTGAATAATTAAATCACTATTCCTTCACATACAATAATTACAAGAGAAAGGCACTTGATATAATTTATGCACTGTCATGAAAAAACACACTATTAAATATCATTAAGAATCTGTATGGAGTGTCGTTAATTTTATGGAGAAAGTTCAATAGATTCAAATAATCTGAAGCAACTTGTGTTCGATACATATTTAAGCCTACAAAGGTAATCTGTCTTTGACTAGGCTTTTCTACAAAATTTTCACTTGGTAATCATACCAACATTATTAATGCACAAGGCCAAAGAATAATACCAAATTCATCTGCTACCAATGCTTCTGTTGTTCAATGACCAGCATGCATAAATAATCATGGCATAATCTAAGTGATTATAAAAATTAACATACATGATAGTTGATTTTTTTTTTTTTTTTTTTTTTTTTGGTTTTTTTTTTTTTTATCTCAAACTAACCTTTGTGTCAGTTTACACTTTTTGCTTTACAAAAGAGGCATGTTTACAGCAAGCTATTTTACACTTTCTAGATTACAACAGCGCATACAAAGGCAAGTCTTCACATACTCAAATGAGCTCATGTTCAATCTATCAACAAAGGCACAGAATCTCATCAGGCAATTATTATATGACTATGATGACATTTATTAGACCTTCTCCTTATGTTTTCTTGGCTCATTGGTTATCATAGAAAAAAAGAAAAATAGAAAAGAAAAGAAAAATTAACAGATGTTATTGATTTCTCAACAGGAAATGATGAACTGACACTCAAATAAATCATAAAAATATACATGGTAACATCTGCTTTTAGTTAAGGCACTTGCAGAGATCTTAATTTGTTGTTTTCTGCAATTATTACTGACAATCACCATAAGAGAGCATAAATATGAATATATATTTACAGAAAAGTGTATCTGTCACAAAAGATTGGAAAAAGATGCAGCCAATTCATATAATGTATTTCCTTTTAAAACAAGAATCCTGTTCGAGTATTATCGCTTTGGTGATGTGCAGCAAATCATGACCAACTTGAGATTAATTATTCTGTTCAATAAACGCTAAATAATATCATGTTTTAACACAGTAAAGAAAAATAAAGAAAACAGAAGTGGTGAAAAAGATAAGGGCTTTTTCTTTACCCATCTGAGTAATAGAAGATCCAATCATTTTTCAAAATGTAAATTACTACATTGGTTCAATCATAGCAGTTTTCACATTTAGAATTTTCAATAGGGAAAATCTTACAGAAGATATTAACAATTTACATAGCAGTATGAAAATCAATTACATGGTTATTTGTGTGTTTTTCTATATGATAAAGGAAAATTACCATGTTGGCAAAACATGGGCAACCTTATTCTTCATTTTATAACTGTTCTCAAATCACAGTTACACTTCATCTTATTTAGCAGATAGAAGACATTTTCAAACAATGATAATAAATAATAAAAAATAAATAGATTATATATATATTTTTATATAATTTCTTCACCAGACTTTTCTTGAAGTGGAAGTCAATAACCTGGTAAAGAAAATTTGAACTGAGAATCAAGACTTTTGAGGAAAAAAAAAGCTAAAACAAAAAACATTACCATGAACACCATAAAGGAGGAAAAAAGAAGAAGATACAAATCAAATGCTCTCCACTTGACAGAGCCTTAATGCAAACCTGGTATTATGTGAGAAAATATTATTAAGGTCAATGTTTCATTACATAATATATATAATCATGATTGCATTTATGCTATGGATTTGACATTTCTATGTACACCTTTGAATATACATGGTTATCAACAGACTTCTGATTTATGTTCAAATCTACATCCAGCACTGAGTGAATTTCTGTGCCTTTTAGCATTGCTTTTCAGTTAAGTTCCTGAGGATTGTAACCATGACTTTTGAAAATGCATAAGCTAACCATTTAAGTAAAGAGCAATCTTGGCTTGTAGCTTTGGTGACTGACAAGGCCAGTTTTAATAATATATACACCAATTACTTATCAACAATGGTTACAATTCTCAAATCACACATCACTGCTCAAATGTACAGCAGATCTTCCACACATCCAGCATGGGCACTGTACAAGCAAATACTGACTGTAGGACACAGAGCTAAAGCAGAACTGGCCTTGGCCATTGATGTGTTGGGTCTCAGACAACAAAGGTTCATCCTTTTAAGCCAATCAATGGCTACTGGTACGTTCTGACAATACTAAAAGTGTATTTGTAATTACAAAAGAAAAAATAAAATAAAAAATAAAAATAATGAAAGTACTAGGAAAGTTTGTGGAAAATGTGAAGCTTAGACAACAAGAGCAAAACACACAAATATACTTTAAATTTCCATTTTACTTGGCTTTGGGGAAAGGTGGAGCCACTGGCCGAGTGTGTCATTGGGATTCTTTCCATGCAAGTCAGACTACTTGTCTAGCCCGCTGGGACACCAGTCCTAAGTTACAAGGACAACAAGAATGTCTTTATGACATGAACTGTGAGCCTGAGCCATCACATTGCAGTTATTCTGACTCAAATTCACTTACAAAAAGAGTTGTTTTGACGTGGTGAAACCCTTCCAATGGCTGAACTCCTTTACATAAAGTTTCACATCTCAGCCTGGCAGTGAGACTCTTCATTAGTTACTTTGTCTCAGCCAGCATCCACTAGGCATAAAAGGTATACACTCTCTAACTTCTCCCTGTCTATCACTATCATCAGGAGCAACTATTATGTAGTGAAACTCTTTAATCTGGACATCATTATTCCAAAGTGCTTGATTCCTGTAACAACTAATAATGGCATTGTAAATGCATTAACATTTCTAACACATTATAACAATCAATACTTTAAGTACTTAACAATATATAACTTTACTATTATTATCATTATTATTATTATTATTATTATTATTACTATTTATTTTTGTTTTTGAGGGAACATGATTCTCAGATTAACAATGTTTCATCAGGCTTTGAGACTAAAACCAGCCAATTAACGAGGCACAGTATGAACACCTACACCATATATACTGGGCCTACACACAGTGACAACATTTACTTGGGCACTAGACTCTGGTGACTGGATAAGCCTAGAATATGCCATGGGCAGTGAGCCAGCTTATTGAATAGCTACTAGGACTTCTTAAATAGCAAGAACAACACCCAGCAAGACTTGACAGTCACCCACAGTTTTGCAGGAAAGCTTTAGAACATCCAAAGAGTTCCTCAAGAGTTATGTAACAACTGGGTTGCAGCTTGAGGGGTTCTCATCAGAAGACCAAATCATCTGCAGCATCCATTTGCAGTAACATTCACAGCTGTGTTTTCACTACTTTGACAGTTTGCTGATCACGCGGATGAGTGCCCCATTTTCATCCTTCAAACGCTGATTCTCCTGCTTCAGTTGTTCCAGCAACTGTGAAAATAAAATGTGAGAGAAATGTTAGTCATGACTGACTACATTCTAGCATCATTTAAGAAGAGATCAGTTTTGTTAAACAAAAAAATATATCATTTACCATAAAATTGATAAAACAAAAATCCCTATCATGTAGGTAAACACAGCTCTACACCAATCTGTAATAAAAAATAAAAAAAACACGCAGACTACGGTCTACAAAAAACACTGAAAAATTAAAAGCAAAAAATGAAGGGGGGGAGAAAAAAATTTAACTATACTAGACAATACATGCACGTAATGAAACAAGAGAGATGTTATTTGCACAGGTTATTCATGCCAATTCAAGACCCATATAAACAAGAATAGTCAGAAAACAACTGAATATAAAACAGAAGAAAAGATTAGTTCCCTCCTTTTAGAAATACATTTACCTAACTTCAATATTAATTTAATTGTAGAATTTGAAGATGTTTGCAAAACAAGCTATGGTATATATAAATATTAACATCAATTTCATTTTAAAAGTTGAGCAAAAGTAACTATTTTCAATCCATCAAAACACACACCATAAAGCAAAAAAGGTTTATTTATAGTCTGGAATACTACACTTGAATCAGCAGTGGCAGAATGTACCATAAAATAACAGTGAGCAATATGACAAATAATGAACTGTGAGTTAGCAAAAAAAGCATAGATCACATCATAGAACTTCTTTTATTGCTGCCATTCAAAAAGTGTGTGTGGGCGTCACAAGGCCTGAGCAAAATAAACACACAAAAAACAACACTGCAATGATGATCATGCGCAGGCAGTGTGGTCATGCTAGATGGTGCCCCACAAGTCATTCACACTAGCAGCAGGCTGACCCTCTTTTACCCA
Organism: Penaeus monodon; assembly: GCF_015228065.2. NCBI lineage: Eukaryota > Metazoa > Arthropoda > Malacostraca > Decapoda > Penaeidae > Penaeus > Penaeus monodon. Next base: position 51,096,428 of record NC_051387.1, read on the forward strand.
ATTTTTTCTTTTTTTATGTTCTTTTACCTATTTGCTCAAGGTGGCCAAGTTACCCATGCCCGATGTGGCTGAATTGGTCAATTTGGACACCACCCGAGTCAAGGCTCGGTTTTCAGCCTTCAACTTTTCGTTTTCGGCCTTAAGTTTTTGCAATTGCTGTAAGAAAGGAAGTTACAGTTCAGACAGGAAGTCACTATAGTGAACTAGACAAGAATGATTAGTAAATGAGCTTGGGTGCACATGCACTATATTTGTTAAAAAAACAATAAACCATTTTTATGTGTTAATTTCATGTTTGTTCTTTTTTTGTTATCCTTTTACTCTTCTTACTTTGGATAGCTGTTGATATGATGTCCCACATGCAAAAGCAAAATTTGGAGGGGGGGGGGATTCTCATAAGGCATTTCTTAGCAGAGAGAAGAAATGGTCAATTTTGTGAAGCTTCAGCATCAAAATCAAACAAGACTGCAAGCTCAGCTATTGATAGAACCTTCAGGGATATACAGCTCAAATGCAACAGAAAAATCTTGAACCTTTTACTTCTCAATTGGTCATGTCTTGCAACCACTAGATGTATCCACTAAACAACACTAATATCTAGAATTTTGGTAGCTACTCTTGGTTTATATTTTATACTTAATGTTAATTTGGGAAAATGAAATTTCAGGATCTTCAAGGATCTCAAATTTGTGCCATTATACTAAAGGAAACCTGGAAGATTACTTTTTCAACATAATCAAGTATATAATAATAAAAATAATTTATTCATTTCATAGTACTGTCACATTTGATTGGACACATCTGTTTCAAATAAGCAGTCTTTTAATAAAAGATGCTGATATTTTCTGATGGTATTGAATGTCAGTAATTCACATTGAGTTAGATATAAGTATATATATATAAAATATATATCATCTGTTTCCTGTGTTATTCAGTTTACAACTGACAACAATTCTACTAACAAATGTAATAAGTAATCATTCCTTAAAAGGATAAATTGGGTAAGAGATCTCAATATCAAACATCAATCTTCATATCTCCTGATGTTTTACAACCTTTATCGCAAAATACAATTGGCCATATCAACGTAAGCAATACTAATCAAATAGAAGGGAAAAAAATAATCATAATAAAATGAGGAAAAAGTCCAATCCCTGAAGGGCTCAACAGGCAATGATGAATGGCTGTGCTCTAACGAGGAAATCAATACAGAGTAATCAATAAAAAAGAGAGAAAATAATAATAATATCAACAAGAAATAACCAATTTTATGAAGAATAACATTTGGATTCCTTATCAGAGCACACAATATAAGTGCACTTAGTCTCATCACCAATTCCTGACAGTGTCTATGTGATCACATTCCAATAATATGCAGCAAAAAGCACAAATCTAATAGGGTGAAGAAGATAATATAAAATAATATAAAACATATAATGCAAAATAAATAACAAAATGTATGGAACTTCCAATCAGGGTAGAAAATGGAATAAACAAACAAAAAAATTAACAAAATAAATTATGAATCTTATACAAAATCATAATGACCTACATATACTCTAAAGTGGCAAGGGATAAAATATGAAACACATTGCTTGCTACACTATCTTGTTATTTGTCAATGTCATCTCATTTGACAATGCCAACAATATCTAAACACGTTTTTGGCAAGATATATAAAATCAAAGTTATTCAAAATGTGAATATTTAATTCTCTTATACACCAAAATGGAAATGAAATATATGCATAGAAAACTAGAGATTCAAACACTTTATAACTACTTCATCTTAATATATCATCAAAGCCTCAAACTTCCTGTTATCAATAATGATACTTCCTCTGCATAAAGACTAGCATCATCTAGAGTTTGTATTTTAAAGATTTAGCCTAAATACTTATTTTTTCCTTCACTCTTTTTTTAAAACTGGGTACTACAATACATTTACACTACAGTTCATATAGGATCAATCTATAAATCCTGACTTGACTGTGGACATCTCACTTGTATAACACACACAAATTATAAGATACACCACTTTTTCTCCCTTCTTTCTCTCTTTTTAGTGCATGAAATGGCATCAAATTATAAGCCTTTTACTCAATCATCCTCCCTTACCAACAAGACATCCCTAGTCTCTGCCTAAGCCTAAACAAATAATTTTCCAAGTGTTAAATTTAACCAAAAATTCTTACATCAACTAATGGCTATTCTTACCTTCAACTCTTCTTCCATCTCTGAGAGTTTGCGTTCAAGGGCTCGCTTCTCCCGCTTGTCCGCCTCAGCCATTGCAAGACGTGTGTTGTTCTGGAATCACATTAGTTTATTACGATCATGAAATGTGGTTTCAATAACAGGTGCAAATGAATGATATAAAGATAAGACATTCAGATAGGCTATGATGCAACCTACACAGACCAATAAATGAATATATAAATACATAAATAACAAATATAATATAACACACACACACACACACACACACACACACACACACACACACACACACACACTCACTCACACCACCACCAAACACACACTCACTCACACACACACACCACACACACACACCCTCACACCACACACACACACCACCTCACACACACCACACACACACACACACACCCACCACACACACACCCTCACACACACACTCACACACCACACACACACTCACTCTCACTCACACACACTCACACTCATGACATATATCCAGAGATTGTTTCACAAATCGCTTCACTCTTAGAACAAATACAGGTATCTGGATAATATAACTATTAGTGGTAATAATACAATTCTAAAAATATGTAGTATAAGAGCCCTATCTTTTTACTTCCAGATATTCAGAAAATACTATCTCGATCATCATCACAAAACTGACAATTATTTTAGACATATGGGAATAACATACACTCATATAAGAGGAGAAAGGCAGAGGCAGGTGGATGGTTGATGAATAGAGAATAAGGAAAAAGGGAAGAGGTTAACAAATGTGCTACATTCATGTAAGAGGAAATGTTTCTTGGAAATCCCTACAGTGGGATCAGATCACAAAGGATATTTTTTTAAGCTCTGCCCCTCCTTCATGCTTTGCAATGGTAATAATTTCTGTGTAACTCAACTATTGCCAGCACTTTTAGTCTTGATTCTTTTTTTAATACATTTTTATAAGAAACAATGTTGAATTTTAATTACTTTTGGTTGGGGTTATTGGGCATGGCATATAATATTCTATATAATTTCTGCTAGCCCTTATTTAGCAAGCTAACAGATAATTAAGAACTGACTGATTATGACTCTACATTGGACACAGCTAATCAGCCAACCACAAATCAAATGTCACATCCCAGGGCAGGGATTAAAAAAATATTACCTGAGAAAGCCCAACATTACTAACAAAGAGAATGTTTACCTTTAATGCATTTGAATATCCATCATGTGATGCCTATTCATGAAGTGTAAAAAGTATCATGTAAAAGAGGATATATGGAGAGAATATACATTGAAAGAGAAAAGGGGAATGGTAATAAACACGGTAAAATTCAATTAATTTTTCAACACAAATTTAACAACACAAAAGAGAAAATTTAAGAGAAAGAGATATAATAAGAAAGGAAGAGAAAGAAAAAGAAAAAAAAGAAAGGGAAAGAGCAAGAAATAGATCAGTTTGACCTACCTTCTTATTGTTGAGATCAATTGCTTCTCGTGTTTGCCGCAGCTCAGACTCTGTGTCTCGAAGGCGTTCATGAACTCTGAAGTTTTCTTCCAGCTGTTCCTCATACAACTATAAAGAATGATGAAAATACTTTTTCCTTAGTAAATGAAATTAGATGGAACAGTAGTTGTTAAAATAAAATAATAATAATAATCATATCCTTAATAATTCAGTACAAAAAGTTCTAGATCTGTATAGCAGCTGTAACATGGAAAACTTTCCTCCACATAAAAAATGGTCTGATAGTTTAATATTGATAATATGGAATAATAAATCACCAAACTAGTCTTTACTTATCCAACTTATCTCCTAACTTCCAAATCCAATTTTCTGCATCGCCCTCATAGCTCACCTTCTTGTAATCGATGTCGCCATTCTCTGGCCCAAGGGAAGGAGCCCTTGATGATGGGCGACTATTGATAGTCGATCCCAAAGATGTGGTCGATCCTTTGGATGCCTCCCCTCGCTCGCTGACAGACTGTAAAAGAAAGTCCTGTTATGAGTATACAGGAAACCTGGTTTCATGAAATAAGGACTGTATATGTAGAGGTACTACTGCTGAATCACTACTGATCATACTGCGCCATTAGTCTTCTGTTTAAGTTTAGCATTATTACTGAATCGTTACTTGCATCCATTATTCATCTGTAGTACTATTACTGAACAATTGCTTGCTATGACCACTGTTTTTTCATTTATTAATCTATGTTTTCATTTTATTATAAATATCAATTCCAAATGTGCAGTTTCATGCTTTCATTAAATTTTACATCACCTTATTACTGTAGGTATGCATAACAGCAAATAAATAATTAATGTAATAATACCAAACATAGGCTGAAAAAATACAATGATGCTCATCATCTAAATCCACTATCTCCTATATCATAATCTAATACAGTCTTCCTCTCATTATCTACTAATAAGAATGTGGAACTATGTTCAAAAATGTTTACCTTCAACATAAATTTTGGCTTCATCCTGGTTGAGTTCGTATTTTAAGTGTAGGATCTCAAGCTTGAATTTTAGGGTTATGTAATC
>NC_051387.1:51103682-51106182 GCF_015228065.2 Penaeus monodon
TTCAAAAACTCTCACAAATCTCATTTCTCCGAGACACTTGGGGTTCCTCTCCGTATTTGGGCGAAAGGCGAACGAGGCGGCTGTGCCGGCGATGCGCAAATAAAAATTGGAGAAGACTGAAGAAGGGTGAAACCGGGGGAGGAGGCGAGGAAGAGGGGAAGGAGAAAGGGGAGAGGGGAGGAGAGGAGGGGTAAGGGGGCACACTCGAATGCGTAATCAACAAGAACGAGGCTCTCCAACGCGTGAACCTCCGCAATAGAGTTACGCGTTCGAGAAGAACCCAAATATGAACTGCGGCTCATTAACTCTCTCCAAGAAGTGGAAACCCTCCCCACCTTCCCCCAACACCCACACCCTTTCTCCTAAAATCCTTCCCAACCGCCCCCTCCCCTACATCCGCCCACAACAAACCGAACGCAGCCCAAAGATTCCGTCGTCTCACACGCACGGGCGAGGAGGCACTGCGCACGCACGCCGAGGCTGCTCTTTAACGAGTAATATTATACCGCCATCATCATCATCATTATCTGCATCCTCTATTCCTCTCTTTCTTGCTGTTTCCCGCTCTCTCGCCTTGCTCCTCGTGGCGACCTGGCAGGCTCGCATCCGGCCCTCTGACTCTCATGTCTGAGTCTCGACTGTCTGCGAGCCCTGCCTGTCCGTCCGTCAAATTGTGCGTTTCTCTACACGCATCCATCTCACCTCCCCTATTCCTCCGTCGGTGTGCTTCGAGGAGCGTCTCTATATCTGTTTTCTTTTTCCTTTTCTCTTGTCTACCTTTCTGCCTAACTGATTTTTACTTCCATTATCATTACTTTTTCTTTTCATTTTTCTGTTCTCTTGCCTCCTCTTTCCTTCCTACAATCTACGATGAATGTGTCCATCTAATCCTTATCTCTTACACATTTCTATCACCCAATTATTTTCTCCCTATATTTGTCTCCCTGCATTTGTCTTCGACATTTTATGAGATTCAAATCTGTCTTCCCTTCAACGCTTCTTTAACAATCCTCTCAATTCTATCTCTTCCGTCCGCCTTTCCACTTTTTTTTTATTCTCGTTTCCCTTTATCCGTGTCGCCCTTTCATGCCTTCCGCGCCGATGTTCCTCCCTGGGCGCTTGACACGCAGACGCTGCTTAACAAAATCACTAATGAAATGCCGTCGTGACGCTCACCTCCCTGTTATCATAAATCGTATTACCCCCCTCCCCCGCTTTCCGCTCTTCTCACTTCCTCCGTTTTCGATCTCTTCTCTTCCTTACACCTCTTCGCTTTTGGCATTATGTTTCATTAACTTCACTCTTCTCTATATTCCTCTCTGATTTCTAATTTCCCTTCCTTATTTTTTTATTTGCTATTACCCTCTTTTTTATTCCACTTCCTTTTCGAACTTCCCAACACGTTTTCACTTTTGTTATCAATGTCTTAATTCACTTTCCTCTACCTCTCATTCACACCCCATCTCTCTTCTTTATAAAACTCATCTCCTCTCTCCCTCCTCCTTCAATTTCCTTTTGATCTCCATCTTTCTTTCCCACTCCGTTCATTATCCTGACTGCCATACGTTTCGCTTCACAATCCTACGTGCAATCCTAAAATAAACACCTCAACGAATATCCCTCCCATACTAAGAATGACAAAATCACTAACAAAAACAGGTAACAATGATACGACGCTCTCAGCAGTTCACGCCCCTTCCCACTCCTGTTACACCTGCGATTTCTCAAACTGCGGAATATGTATCAGCTCTAATGAATATGTTTCAAATGATGATGATAGTGATGATGGAAGAATAACTAGAAGGGAACAGACAGCGTCCTTAGATATAATCTACCTTTATTTTCACACAAAACTCAAATATACCCAAAAAATCTATGATTACAAGTATGCTGAATAACCTCGAGAATGAGAGTCGCTCTCGCATAGTACTCTCTTGGCGTATAATGTACACAGCCGCGTGTTTTCAAAAAGCAGGATGATCCTAAAATCTACTCAACTGGTTCCTAGGTCATGGGCAATCTACACACCATTTTCTAAAATGATTCGTCATTAAATTTTCACATGGCTCTGCCAATACGATCCCGAGGACAAAATTCAATCAAAGCAGTGGCTGTCCAGGGGGTGGAAGTGGACCAGTCAAAACAAAATCTGAGCGTTCAAGAGGAACTCTCTCACTGCATTAGGTAGAGCTATGCTATGTGAATTTCGATGGGAAATTGTCCGGAATCCATCTTACAATCCCGATTCTTTTTTTTGGTTCCAAACTTTAAAAAATCGTTGAAAGGTACCAATTTTCCATCGTTGAAGATGTAAAAAGAGCTGCTCTGACATGGTTCAGATCACATGACCCTTAGTTTTACTAAAACGGACTTAATGGCTGGTATCAACGATTGCAGACGTATATTAACGTAATGGAGCATGTGTTGAAAAATAAACAAACTAGTTTTTCATAGTCCTTTTTCCACAAATTTTTTGAAGCCCCCTCGTATACGTATACAT
>NC_051387.1:51111182-51116182 GCF_015228065.2 Penaeus monodon
ACATCTGAGGTTAGTAACATTGAAGCCGTAACCGCCCGCGCCGCCACTGCCCGAGTGAGGAGGTGGCTTCCACCTGCGGCTCGCCGACGTCTGCACCTTTCGCGACGTCTTCCTTCACATCCCGATACTTTGGCAGAACCAATATTCTATGCGTTTGCAAATAAATACATCTACTCAATAATGATAAACAGGACGGCCTACAAGGCTTATCTGCCTCGAAAGGAGGGATTAACGTGAAGATTCTCCACCATGGAGCTGTTCGTATGCGCCGCGCCACGACGCAAAAACAGCGTAGGCATAAGCATACGCAACCGCACGTACACGTACGCACATATGTACATATTCACACACACACGCCACCAAGACAGAGGGCTTTGCTCAAGGTCGTAGTATCCAGGCCCTCTCCCACCCCTCCCTCTCCCCCACTCTTTACCTCCCTCTTTCCGTATTTGGTATGCTACGCACACACCACACAACCGTCTCCTACCTTTCCACCATCAATGACCATACTTCGAAATCCCCATCACCCTCGTCTTTTCCCCATCGTGAGTCCCCGTTTCGTCATGTGCACGTACATGGCAAAACAATCAAATAAATCACTCAAAACCTAAGTGCGCTTGCACACAAGCACGCGAAAGCATACGCAACACACGCAAACAAGACGTTTACGAACGCGTACATATATGTAAGCTGTAAGCAAAATAAGACAGGAATAACAAAAGGAAGGCTGTCGCAAGTTACACCTGAGAGTTGCCGGGGCAGCCACAGCCCTGGAACTTCCAGACAACCTGGTCGGGAAAAATTACAAATTGAAACACGGGAATTAGATCAAGATTACAAAAGCTACACTTACACTTGCACGCGCACGGGCGGTAGATGCACATGCATAAACTCACGCGCACACACACGTACTAAAAAATGAACATTCATATCCATATAAACGCAACTACGCATACTAAAAGCTCATTAACATACCCCTTCCCACCAAGACATACAATCCCCCACGCCGTTTTTCTGACATAACACACAAAATGAACACCGACACGACAGACCGACATAACACACGATCCCTGAGAAGATGCAACCAGTTTTCACAAAATACATGTCTGAACACAGGAGGACCTGGCCCTCACGGTTAGGGTAACAGAAAAATTATCAGTTATATCGTAAAAGTGACCTTAGGGTGACGATGACAATGGTGGCGGCGATGTTAATGATCATAGTGATGCTAACAGGTTTATTAAAACATCACATTTCACCCACAAAGCAGAAACGCAAATCGCCAGTAACATCAAACAAGACGTTCTAGTAATTGTTACATTGAGGAGACACCACAAACTGACTAGTACCTTCCCTTGCCGCTCACCGCTTGCCTTGATGATACGGTTCTGCTAATGATGATGGCGGTGACGTTGAGGGAGACTCGTGATATATTCAAAATAGCGGTGTGGTGGGGGGAGGGCAAGATAAGGAGGGAAACTGGTCGCGGAGGAGGAAGGGGGGAGAGGAGAGGGAGAGGGAGAGAGGGAAAGAGGGAAAGAGAGAGAGGCAGGGAGGGAGGGAGGGAGATAGATAGAGAGTGAAAGTGAGTGAGTGAGTGAGTGAGTGAGTGAGAGAGAGAAAAGAGAAAAAGAGAGAGAGAGAGAGAGAAAGAGAGAGAGAGAGAGAGAGAGAGAGAGAGAGAGAGAGAGACCTACTCAATCTCCACTATAATCAATGACCTTGACTTCTCATCACCCCCACCTCTCCCTCGACCACAGCGCAAACCCGTAATCGCCGACGCATGAGTGTCGCATTCGAGGCTTGAAAGCAGAGCAGCCGACAGGGCCCCCTCTGGTTCCTCATACCCCCACCCCACCTCCACCTCCACCGCAACCCGGCCCCGTCCCGACCGACAGCGGCGACATGCAACTCGCTCGGGGGACAAACAACAAGCGTCCCCGACACACACGACCTTCCACCGTACGGCCATCGCTCATAAGGGGCAAGGCAGCACGAGGTTACAAGGGCCAACCGCACCTACGGCACTCGCGGGAGAGTGTGTGCGTTTAACGTCCAACCAAAAACTTGAGGCTTTATGAAATTCCTCGTGCCTCGTTGGAATGGTATGGAAATGTTCTAGAAGCCCTTTTTTTTAGTCCTAGCAACAAGGCTTTACAACTAAAAGAGAGGAAGAAGGAAGTAAAGAGGAAGAAAGTCGAGAAAAATATGAGCAAGGACAAAAGGGAATAAAGAAGAAAGAGAAATGGAGGAAGTAAACGAAGAAATGGAAGAAATGGAAGAAGAAAACGAAGAACAGCTATGATGATGAAACACAAGTTAGTCACAACACCAGATACCGCTCAACGAGATATCTCACCAGCGACAAAACAAAAGAAGATTGCACAACCTGCCTCCGCCCCGCCCTCCACCTCCCACCCCCATCACCCTCTCTCCCTCAGTGAACAGGAATATAAAACATGTACAGCACCTTCTACGGCATACGACTGACGACCTTAAAAGTGAACTTTGATATCCCACATATCATTTATGTAACGGCGCGACTGAAGATGCTGGCGACATGTTAAAACGAACTTGCTCTCTCACGCACCCACTCTCCCCCTTTCACGTAGGTCGTCTTCCTTCCTGGTGTCATTGCGCACCTATCATGCTGCTTGGTCTGGCGACGTTTGGCGGAATCACAGGTACGATTCGTCTTACTCCCGCAACGCTGACCATAACAAATAAAGTTATGATTATATTGCCAATAAAAAAATGATAATAATTAGTCTACTACTATTACTACAACTGCTATTGTTGTTACCAATGCTACTACTACTGCACCAACAATAACAACGGTAGTCAAATATCTTCACAAAGAACGCAAACCACTTTCATTAATGCTTTGTAGAATTTAAGCTATTCATAAGTGGGTCTTACTATTACTGTTTCCCCCAAGGTAATGAAAGTTCTCGGTTAAGTCAAAGGTAAATAAAGGAGGGAAGAAAAGGCAATGGAAACGAGTCTGGGAGGAGAAGGAAGAGGGAAAAGGATGGGGGTGGAAGGGATGGAGGGAAGAAGGGAGGGGGAGAGGAAATAAGAAAAGGAAGAAAGATGGGAGGTGGAGGAGAGAGGGAAGGGATGAAAGAAGAGAGGGACAAAAGAAGGGAAGGGGGCAAAGACGGAGGTAGGGAGGAACGAATGGATGTTGGGAGGAAGGAAATGAAACTAAGAACACGTATGAATGAAGAAAGGCAAAAAAAGGAGGCATGTTGGAAAGCAGGAACAAATGAGAATAGAATTAAAGTAAGGAAAAAATAGACGAAAACAAGGAAAGAGAAGCCTAAAAAGGGAAAGATGGGTTTGCCAATGTCGCTTATGGGCGAAAATCCTGCTGGCAAAGCATGCTCCCCTCACCCTTCCAGACATCCCGCAAGGCAAAATGCGCGAAACGTATCGACTGCACATCCGGCCGAGAGCCAGGCCGGATGTGGGCCGCGATTCATGTCACGAGACGCCCAGCTGGGGGGGGGGGTGAATAGCAGGAAGGTGGAAGGTGAAACGATAAGGTTACCGGAGGTGGGATTAAGAGAAAACGCAAAAAAGAGGGAAGAGAGGGAGACAGAGATGGATGGATAGATAAGTAGAGAGAGAAGCGCCACTGAAAACAAAGAAGGGAATCGGGGTAAGGGATGGGGTAGGGAATGGGAGAGGAGAGGAGGGAGAGGGAGGGAGGGAGGGAGGGAGGGGGGGAGGGAGGGAGGGAGGGAGGGAGAGAGGGAAAGAAAGATACAAAAAAAGCAAGCAAGCTCCTTTCCCAATACGGCCAACCAATCCAGCTTACCAAAAAGTATTTAAGAAAAGCTTAAATAACCTGATCACGTACCCCACCCCCCTCAATTCCTTTCCTCCCTACATTGACCTCTGACCTCGGCGACCTTAACCCAGCCACGGCGCAGGCACGAGTGTTTGCAACAGCGGCTCATTCACATACCACTTTCACTCTCATGCGGCGGAGTACAATTTTTTATCATAATTTTATGAATATGACCACAAAGGGAGGAATGCTCAATATTCGTCATCAGGTGTACAAAAATACTCGCTCTTACTAATGCTCAAATGTGCAAATGTTAAGCGAAAATAGGAATACCGATGGTCGTGTCTGTATCAAAATTCAAAGCAATTCCTTAAAAAGTGATTTCCACCGCCAATCCCGTAACCGTGTGCCATCGCTATCGCTGAGGAGGCACTGAAGGGGGGGGGGGGCGCTAGCAGGGCACTAGCGGGAGCCTGAGGAGGAACTGATGGGGAATCCGAAAGTAATACTGAAGAACCACTGAAGCAGGAACTGAACGCATGAGTGAAGGGTGACTAAAGGGGAGAGACTGAGAAGGCACTGAAGGGAAGGGTGCCAGTGCCAAACCTGCGGCGGAGATGCCGAGCCGACTCGCCAAGGAGAACGGGTTCGCTCTCGCGGTGGTCTCCCATCGCGGCCGTCTGCCGACGCCAGGAAGACCCGACGGAAACGAGGTCGGGACGAAATGGCAAGATCTCGTTTTAAGCGTCTACGTTTAGCGGCCATCGGATCCAGATGGGGGCAAGAAAGTTGTCGGTTCAATGCTGATCTAGAGCTGCATGAAATAACACGCTTCACATTACGGGAAACTGTCAGTAGTAAAATATGAACGTTGAAACAGCAAATTAAGGAATTACTGTCATTCGCGCTGCTCTGAACTCTGTAATTATATCTAATGGCTTTGTTTATTTTAAAATCACATTTTTGCTACATACAGTAAATAAAAACCCAATTCACGCACGTTTAAACGTGCTAATGATAGGCCAAACTTCTGCTAAAGCCAAAACACCAGTTCCTCAAATCTGCTAACATTTCAAAGGCAACATCCACAGAAACTCTCTCCAACAAAGAAAAGACGGATAAGGCGTCATATCCGTTCCGTGATCTGGCCAGGAGCTGCAGTTGCACGTTTATAGCACAAAACTCATACAGCAAAGAAGCTTCG